>NW_017731459.1:312305-371093 GCF_001890085.2 Hipposideros armiger | reverse complement strand
TGTATGACTCAGTGGTGGTGGTGGTGGTGGTTGGCAGGAGGCCTCAGGTCTTCTCCACATGGGCCCCTCCAACAGGTTGCTTGCGTGTCCTCACAACATGGCAGCTGATTTCCCCCAGAGTGAACCAACCAAGAGAGCAAGAACTAGGCAGAAGCTCACCTGTTTATTTCTCTCAGAGGTCACATGGCATCACTTCTGCCACACTCTATTCTTCAGGGTTGAGTCAACAAGTCTGATCCACCCTCAAGTGGGGGGTGGAATTAGGACCCACTTTTTGAAAGGAGGAATGTCAAATAATTTGTGGCCATATCCGAAAGCCACTGTACCTACTCGGGATGAATGTTACAGACTTATAAGTTAGGTACTGTATGTAACGTCCCAAATGCTGATGGACAAAGACAGGGTTTGATGCCTGGTCATGAGTACCCCTGCCAGACATGGATGACCAAGTCGCCTTTACAATGGAAGGCGTGAGGAGATTTGGTCAGCTCTGAGGCTTCTTAAGGTCATTCTTCTACAGGGTCCAGGTGGCCAGAGGACTCCCCCTTGGTTTGGCTTGGGCTTTCATGCATATCCTCCTGAAGCCCTCTGATGAGCACTTCCAGGCCCCTTTAATGCTTGAAGCTATCATGGCTGAGTCCCTTCCCACTCAGGGGAACTGGGCCCCAGAACTGTAGCACACCTTCTTTTAGGTCTTTTCAAGGACTTTTATTTGCTTCTCAGAACACGGGGTGATAGGTATTTGTATCTTTTTTTTATTTATATCATTTTTTATTGCTTTTTTTCTGTGTGTGGCGAGCAGTCGAAAACTCAACCTAAATTGGCTAGGGTGAAAAAAGATTTTATTGTTTTGCAAGCAAGAAACCTAGGACCAGAGTCGACCACAGCTTGTTGTTGGGCCTCAGGAAGTTGTCACAGTGTCTCTCTCTCTCTCTCTCTCTCTCTCTCTCTCTCTCTCTCTCTGTCTCTCTCTCTCTCTCTTCATCTGTCAGCTTCTCTTTCTCGTTTTGGCTCCATTCTTAGATAAGCTGTCCCCTCAGAATGGCAAAATGGCTGCCAGGCCATGGTGAAAGAGTGATCTCATTTCACAAACGTCCTAGCAAAAATTTCATTGAGTCTCAGTCTCATTTATCTAATTGGCATGAACCTGGGTCACATGCCCCCTCTTAGGAGAGTGGGAGTCACCTATGGGCTAGGAGTAGGGGAGGAGATGGTTTCCCTGAGGGAATTTGTGGTGGGTCCTCAGAAAGCTGATGGATGTGGGTAGCCAGAAACACATGGCTGGTACAGCATTGCTATCCCCATTTACCAATGCAGAAATTGGGCTCAGAGCAGGCAAGCAACTTGGCCAAAGTCTCACAGCTGACAGGAATGGAGGGATCCTATCCCCCTGCCTTACTTATGGTGGTGAAGGAAGAGGTTCTGTCTACCCCAGCCCTGACTCCTGAGTACTCTGTGGCCATCTTAAGTGTCCGCTTAAAACTCTAGGACATGACCAATGGCTCTAGAAGTGACTGGGTTAAAACACCGTTGGCTAGAGATAGTGATGTTGGATGATGGCCCGCTGATGGGAGGCGACAGAATTTCTAGTTAGGAAAACCCCTTCTCAGGAACCCCTGAAAGAACTTGGCCCACTGGACAACACAAACAAGTGGAAGCATTTGTTGAAGTTCATGTGACTTTTCCTTTCACCTTTAAGTGCTGCCTAGTTGTAAGAGTTAAACACAGAATTCTTTTCCCATTTGTCATTCTCTAGCAGTTAAAAAGTCATCTGCTGAAGAGATGCATGACAGAGAGGCCTCCCTCGTCTACAGCTCCTCTTCTAGAAAGTTCCAAGCTGAAGGGATGGCCTTTCGTCTCCAACTACAGAGGAGGGCACTGAACTGAGCCACAGATGGAGGCGGGAGGGGGGCCTCAAATTAAGAAGACAAGGAAAAAGGTCGCTCCCCAAATAAGCAGAAAACCTGAGCTGTGAAACCAAGATTGTTGGCACTGGGGTACGGGGGTGCTTCCACACTCCCTTGTGAGGTCATTGGAACAGGGCAGGAAATCTGAACCTTGTGCCAAGGAAAACTCTCTTTCTCTGTATAAAAGGCCTGTTGAGCTTTCTTCAAGAGGGAGCAGCTGGTTGGGACTCACGGATAGGCACATTAGCTGCCAGCGAGGAGTCTCCTGGCCATTTCTGAAGGCCTGGGGCCACTCCACTTGCGGTCAAACTTCTGTTTCTGTCTGGGCTAAGGACAAACCGTGGATGATGAGACACCGTTGGACTGTTTTTATTTCAGGTTAGGAAACCCCACACAGACCAGAGTCTGTTTCACGGCTTTAAATGCTGCCTGGGAAGCGCTTCCTTCCCCGGCAGAAACACCACATGGGAACACGGGCCCCTCTCTGAAGCCTGCTCAGTGCCAGTTATGTCTGAGGCAGGATGTCCATCATCCAGATGGTCACAGAGATGCTGCCTGGGATAGAGGAAATGCAGGGGCTGTGAGGCCATACTGACCAGGATTTGAATCCCGCTTCAGCCACTTAATAGCTGTGCACATTCTGGCAAGTTGCCTGACTTCTCTGGACCTCATTTTCCTCTTCTGTAAAGTGGGGATTATGTAAGACCTAACTCAGGATTAAATAGGATGGTAGGCCAAGGGCCAGACATGAGAAGGCACTCTGTAAATGTTTGTCCATTCCTTCCTCCCCTCCACTTCCTCTTCAGCATTCCTTCACCACAGCACCATTAAAAAGTTAATTTTCTAGCAGCAGCTTTTAGAAGGGGAGTTGGAGGCAACCTGGAGCAAAGTGCCATCTGGGTGTCAGTGACAGTAGGTGGCCTATGCAAACAAGGTTCCCATCCATCAGCATAGGGCCCTGCAGACTTCCCAGCATCCCTGGAAAAGGCCACTCAGCTGTCCACTGGCTCAGCAGACCAAGTCCACTCTCTCTTATGAGACTGTCCTCCATTGTGGGTCCTGCCTGGGACCACTGTTCTAAGAATCTAGGTCATGGCTACTCTAAGTATGGTCTGACACCAGTATCCACATCACCTGGGACCTGACTAGAAAGGCCTATTCGGGGGCTCCTCCCCAGACCAGCTGAATCAGAAACTTGGAGGGGTGAGTCCCAGCAGTGTGCCTTTTAACATAACTCCAGGTGGCCCTGCTGCACCGTAAAGTTTGGGAACTGCCGTGCCATAGGCAGGTTATCGCAGAGCAAAGGAAAGACAACCTCCTATGCACCATGCACCCCTGAAGGCTCCTTTGCCGACTGGCATCTGACAGGCAGTGTGGGCTCTGGGGTTAGACTGCCAGACTTGCATTCTAGCTCTACTGTGTAGCTGCTGTGTGACCTTGGACAAGTTCCTTCACCCTCTCTGGGCCTGTATACCCTCCTCTGCAAATTGCATTGGCCTAATACCTCGTTGGGTTGTTGAGAAGCATAAATTGGTTCATCCTAACAAAGTGCTTAGAGCAGTGTTGGCCCTGTGGTCAAAGTTCAGTCCATGTTAGCTCTGTCGTCTTAGTTTCCAGGCAGCCCAGTCAGGTCAAGGGTCTGACTCTGGGGGTGGCTTTGAACAGCCTAAGAATTTACCAGCAGCTGTGGGTGGCAGAGCAAAGAAACACCTGAAAGGTCCCTCTATAGAGCCTAATAGCAGCAACCACCACCCCCACGGCGGCAGCCAACATAATAACTTGTTAAACCCTTTTTAACAAGGGTCGGGAATCACTGTCTATATGGTACCATTTGGTAAGTGATAGAACTAAGATTCGTTTCCAAGTCAATTTGAAAAAAATCATTGTGCAATCACAAGTCGAGAACATTTCCAGGGTCCCGGTGTCTTCCCCTGGGAAGCTCTGTAAAGAGGAGAACGGCTTTCACCTGCCATTCAGGGTCCCTGCCTGGAGCCCAGTGTGATGGTGTGGGTGGCAGATAGTGCCGACAAAGAGGAAATGCTTAGGAATGATAATTAAATGAGCCCATGTTTAAGAGGCACTTACGTGGAATAAAATCAATATGTAAGCCATGTAAGTCAGCACAGCCATCTCAGCTGCATCCTTAATGTTTGGCGGTGGGTTTCTTTGTTTTGAAAGATGCTGGTTGGCTTGGACTGGCAGTCCCACCAAGGTCATTCTGCCCTGCATCATGCATTAGTGAGGACCAGAGGCTTCCAGTTGCTCAAACCTAAAATGTTCATGCTGACGCCAGGCTGGCATGCGCCTGCTTGAGGCACGAAGTGAAGAGGGAAGCTGGATGTTTCTATGACGGTCTCTTTCCCACTATCTCAGTCTGCGTTCCCGAGAATGAAATCCTGAGACGGGACATCATGTAAAAGGGAGTTACTAGGAACTGTTCCCAGCAGAAACCACACGAATGGGGAAAGGACGCCAAGCAAAGGGGTGATGTCACAGTCATTCGTAGGGAGAAAGAAGGCGGGTACCTTTGGCACGATCCAAAGTATAAGTCTCACCCCAGAGTGTCTCAGTCAGGGACAAGGGAGCTTGGTTAAGGGTTCCCCCAAGGAGGTGTGGACTCCCAAGCTCTTCCGTCTCTCCGCCTTCACAGGCAAAGAGGGGTCCTCCTGTAACAAAAGACACAGGTGTGTGGCTGGGAAGTCAGTGTTTATGGCCTTGTGTGCTGCAGAGACCCAAGGGACATGGTGGAGCGCCCCCCGTGCTGTGTGCCCATCCTTCCCATGCCCTGCTGTCTAGCCAACCGAAGCGGAACTACAAAACAGTGTGGAGGGGGGCGGGAGAAGGGCAGAAAAGGGGAAGGGATTTAAGAAATACACATTCCAGTTATAAATAAGTCACGGGGATGACATGTATAGCCTAGGGAATATAGTCAATAACATTGTAAAAAACAAACAAACAAAAAACATGGAAAACAGTACAAGTGAAAACATTTTCAAAGGAGAACAAAGAATGAGTAAAGCTGCCCCGTGGGGAGAAAGACCTAGAAAATGACAGATGGAGACACAGAAAATGCTGACCAATCGACTACTTCTGCAAGATTGGGGCATGGGAAGTAATAAATCAGTCAGTCCATTCATCTCTCTCTCCCACAGCCAGGCCAGCAGCTGACACAATCATAAGTCTAGTATATTCCAACAAGTTCAGAGCAAACACACTGGGGCTTAGGCAATCTTATGACCCTGCAGCTTTTTTTAAAGAACCACGAAAAAATTCATACATTTTTCACAAACTCTAGCAACATTGAACTTGAAATCTAGCCATTAAAACAATGAAAAGCAACCCTTAGTCTTTGTGCGTGTAAGTCATTTTAAACAACTGAGCAATAACTGAAAAGGTTGAAACCAAATGTATAGAGAAAACCAAGTATAACCCTAGAACACAAAGCCCATCTCCTTATATTGTTCTTGAAAATACCAAAAGGACACATATGTATTAGTGGGTCCTTCCTAATTGAGTGTTATAAAATGCACTTGCAGTCGTTCTAATTGTGTATTGATACTCCAGGTTCTTGGCATCAGGCTTGCCCTTGCTGTCTGCATAATGAGAACATCCTAAGAATCAGCCTGTGTCCCCTTGTCTGTCCTCATGGTCATTTCCTAACACGGGTCCCCTAACTGGTACTATATGTTTCTCTGTTAGATCAGCTGCCAAGGCCATTACTCTATATCTGCTATTTAACAGAAGAGCTTGCTTAGGACACCTGTGAACCTCCATGACTGGCATGTGAGATTAGTCCAGTAAGATTTATTGAATAAATTAGTAACAGAGCACAAGTCCTCCACTCAGCCTGTGAGTCCGCTGGAAACTGTTCTGAATAAGAGGACCCTTGCCGTCTTATGAATGGTGTTTTTTCGTTGTTGCTGTTATTGTCATTTGTAATAGCTTTTGACCTATGTGTTCAAATGATGAACTGAAATTTCCCACTGAAGTCCGCACTGGTGTGACTCTCTGGTAGATCATTCTGTCCAGTCTTGGATTCCATAATTTAAACATTTTTTAGCGAATTTAAAGAAAAAGTGAAGCAATGGTCATAATAATGAGTTGTGAAAATGGGGCTCATGGGGGTGAGGTTGGCAGGAAGCTAAACTTCTCTTGTAGGGAGATTGCTTTTAGCCCTTTGAGCGCGCCTCCCCGAAGCATCCATCACACAGGAGTCTTTCCTCAAGCAGCTTGGTCCTTCTCCTGCCCCCCAGGCTGGGAACGCCCCCGGGGAGACAGCGGGGACTGTATTATAAAGGCATCTGGCCTAATGAAGGACATCGAGGCTGCTCAATAAATAATTATTAACCAAGGGAATGAACAAAGGAATGTAAGATGTAACAGAAAACATACGTGTCTCATACATAAGAAGTATTCTATGGAAGCTGTTTCCCATTTGAGGCGAAATCAGAAACACTTGTTGAACGAATGGATGCACTTCCTCCCGGGCAGCAGGAGGGAACACCCGTGCTGGAGCTGGCCTTGCTCTCAGGAGATCGTCTCTCTGCGTCACTGCCCCAGGGCCATAGTGGGCAGGGCGCCGTCTGCAGGCTCCATCTGACGACTTGTAGGCAGGGAGGGCCATAATGATAGGTGTTCTGTCCTTCCCAGAGTGAGAACCCCAGGAAGGCACTTCCTGTGCACTCTGGGTCTCAATACCTTAACGTCCAAAATGGCGGTGACGGCCCTAGCCCTAGGGCCAGTACTTCAAAGGCTGATACAGAACACTTACCGCAGATGATTCAAAATCCAGATTTCCTGACCCCGCTCCTGCTCTAAAGAACCTCACTCTGGAAGGTGGGGCTTGCAGCCTGCATCTTCAACAGTTATTTTAATGTAGCCTAACGATTAAAGGTTTCTAACTTTGGAACCACCCAGGGAGCTTTCAGCAAATGCTTGCCCATGCTGTGTGCTTTGATTCAGTGGGTCCACCGTGGGGCTTCCATCTGGGTCTTGTTTACAAAACTTTCCCTCTAGTCATCTGTCTTTCCAGCACCATTATACAAATTGGAGAGAAGCGCCCCCTCTGACGGTCCACAGCCTCTTGCCAGGGTGCATGGCTTAGTGAGAGAAGCATGGGCTAGAGATTTCAGCCCCTTCTCCCCTGCAACCAGGTCTCTTGTGCAGTGAACAGCCTGAACAGCTGTGCATGGTTTCTCTGGCTCCCAGGTGGTTCCAGTGCTCATGCCCAGTTAGGAATTGGTGAATGGCGTTGGTTATTATTTGAAGGCTTTTGAGCAAAAATGAACAAAGTACAGCAGGTCCTTGAATAACGTCATTTCATTAAATATTTCGTTATAACCTTGATGAGATGTTGTAGGAACTTTTGTTTGTATCAGTTAGCCTATGGCAAACTTGGTGTCGCTATACATTGTTTCACTTTAAGTCACAGAGTCTATGGATGATGTTAAGTGAGGGCTTATTGTAGCGGGTCAAGATTCACCTGGGCAGCTTGTAAAAAACAGGTTGTGGGACAGCTGAGAGAAGGGAAGAGCACCCACCAAGAGACTGTTTTGCGTTGGTCTAGGTGGAGGAGATTGGAGCTGATTTGTTGTGGCAGCCAGGAAAGAGAAAGGAGGGAGGGCTCACCCTAAAAGAGGATGCCCGTTCTCTAAGGAGAGTCCGGAGATGTATCCAGAAGTATCAAAGTGGATGTGCTAACCAGAGTGAAGCGATTAGAAGCAGCTGCCCCCTGAGACGGCTCCTCAGCGGCTCCTTGAGCCCACAGCATGCTCAATGGAGAAAACACTCCAGGGGTGTAGACTGGGGAGGCGTCCTCTCTCAGGCCCCATCTCTTTGTCTGTGGCCAGAAGGTCACCCGGAGCTGTCTCCAGCCTCTGCTGGAGCCAGTCCACCGTCCACAGCTTTGCCACTCCAATTGCTTGTGGAGAAGGGAGAGTTTGGGGAGAGGTTGGCCTCTCATATTCCCTCCACACTCCCTGGAGACCACCTGAGACAGTTCCCCTGCAGCCTGAGGCCTCCTGCGTCTCTCCGCCTGGGGGCTTTCTTGGCAATAGGAGCATGTAGCACTCAAGCACCAAGGGGGCTGGAAGCACAGGATAGTCAATGTTCCCGTAACAACTCCCAGCCAAGGAGAGGAAGGTATTGAAGGATAGATGCCCACCTTTCTTCCCAGCTGGTGGCACACTTCCCCACTCCCTCACAGGCGGCCCTGAGGTCACCTCCCAGACAAACTACTTGCACCTCAATCCTTGTTCAGAGTCTGCCCAGATAAGGGTCAGGTGAAATAGGCAGATCTCCAGCTCCAGGAAAGTGTGTCCACACACAGACTCTAGCTCTCAAATGGCATCAGCAGTGGACGTGTTTTTCTGGAGACAGCGTGAGGAAGGTGGTCTCCATGGGTTGGCATCGTGTTTCCTGGGTGGTAGGCTCAGTGAGATAGACAGTGCTTCTCACAAGGCCACGTTCCCAGAGGCCACCTGGAGAGCTTGTGAAAATACAGATGCTAATTCAGCAGGTCTGGGGTGGGCCCTGAGAATCTGCATTTCTGCAAGTTCCCAAATGGTGCTCCTGATGCTGCTCCAAGGACCATGCTTTGAGTAACAAGGCCCTTAGCAACAAGGTTCTTCACAAGCGAGTTTTGAGTGGGCAGGAGTATAAGTGGGTTGGTAGGTGGGAGGGAACTCTTTACTGAAGTGCATTTCTTAGACCAAGATTCCTGGCCAGGACTAATAAGTATCCCTCAAACACTTGACTCCTACACAACCTTTTCATCCAAACACCACTCATAAATTGTTTTTATGCCATGATGTTAAATTCTTTCCTATCATTTCAGAAGAGGTCCCCGCCTTATTTTTTTTTTTCAGTCCAGCCTGTGGGGCAAAGGAAAAGAGTGATAGAAAACCAAAATAATTTTATTTGTGAGATGGAATTTAACTTTGAATTCTTAGTTTGTTGATCAAGAATTTGCAGGCTCTGGGAAATCTTTTTTTTTTTAATCTAAGAATATAAACTATTTTTTTTAAAAATCTAAGAATAAGTTAATTGCCTCTATTTAACAGGAGGAAAAACTTCCTGGATGAAAATCAAATACTTAATCCTTGGAAGGCATGGCTACTCGTCTTTACTTGGAGCTGTTCGCTTAGGGCATGGTTGATTTATTTTTTATTTGTTTGTTTATTTAGATTTTCAAGTTCATATGCCTGTTGTCCCAAAGAGGGCAGTCACCAACCAGCATTTGGCAAAGTGTTTTTATTTGTCTTCACTTTGGGAAAATATGAAGATTAGCTCTAAACGGGGTTGATGAAATACACCAAGGAGGGGCCTATTACAGGAATAAGACAGTTTACTCAAGTCATTTCTAATTTGTACTGGTTTTAAAAATGTAAGATATTTATTATTTTAAAGCTTTCAAAGCACTTTTTTCTTAAGGATCAAGAGGACTGTTTGGGAACCACTTGAATCAGATAATTGCACCCCAGTGCCACAGCTGATTTCTCACTGCCTGGATTGATACAGGGTTGTTGTTCAAAGTACACTTTCCCAATTCTTATTTATTTATTTAACTTTATTAGGGAACAGTGTGTTTTTTCCAAGACCCATCTGCTCAAAGTCAAGTCATTTTTTTTTTCAATCTAGTTGTGGAAGGCGCAGCTCACTGGGCTATGTGGGAATTGAACCGGCAACCTTGGTGTTAAGAGCCTGTGCTCTAACCACCTGAGTGAACTGGCCGCTCCCCAATTCTGATATTTAGCTGTTGAAGCAAAAATTCCCCTCCAAAGCTATGTGGTTTATCTCTCCCCAGCATTTGTTCTCACTATGCCTCCTGCTCACTTCACTTTTTCAAGCTCGGAAAGAACAAACCCAGAATAGTCTTGAGCCTTTGCTTCCAAATGGGGGCTTTGATGAAATTTAAGAAAGGAGCCTGCTTTGTAGCACTCTCTTTGCCCAGCTCCCCCATATCCCCCACGTTTGTGGGTAATCACCTCTGATTCCCTCTGACTGTTTAGTTGCCAGCTCCTAACCAGCAGAGGGTCTGTCACCACTTCCCCAGCTTTCAGGCTTACTTGGCATCTATGCTAGAGTCACCATAGGCTCCAGGCTCCTTAAAGGCTACTTTTGGTTCATAAGGTCTGTGCTCCCCACCTTTCAGTCTCAGTTTCTGGGGATTCTTTGGGGGAGGAAGAAAAGGGGCCCTTGTTGTTCCTTGTTTGGTGTTCCCCATCTCAAACCCCCCTCTGATCCATTCTTAATTTTTCAGCTCGGAAACTCGGGGCAAGTGATATAACTTCTTTGTGTTCCAATTTACTCCTTGTAAAATGGGCATTAGAAGAGAAGCTACTGCAGAGGAGCTGCCTGGCACGTAGCCAGCCGTTCCTGAGTAGGGGTCTCTGTGTACTCCATCTTTGTAACCATCAGCCCAGGCAGGCCAGCAACAGTCCCATAAGGCACATGTTATGACTTCATTGTACAGGTGAGAAAATGGAGGCTTGTAGAAAGGATAATTAATTTGCGTGATGACAGAACTGTTGCATATTGGAGCCACTAATCAAAAGTTGGGACACGAATGCCAAAAGCTTGCACAGTTTCTATGCTGCAAGCTCATGTGCTTTTTTCTTCATGGGTAGGAATTTCATGGACCCTGTCCCAAGGGATTCCCCTCTGGGAATAGGACTGTTTTTTCTGGGGCGGCTCATGCTGACTCATCATTGAGTGGGGCCAATAAAGTATTTCCTAGGAATAAACTCTTTCAATTAACTCATTGGCCCAGGTGTTTGGGAACCCCTGCTTACCTCTGACTCCTCCGTTGATTAGGGAATTTGGGATTAAATGCTTCCAAAATTTACCTGAATTCTATATTAACTCACTTAGCATAGAAGCCTCTCTTATCAGCTCCCAGGGGTCACCTGGCATGCCTGGAGATGGAAGACGGTCTTAGACATACACCACACTGCCAGTCTGGCAGCCAGATAAGGAGACATCAAAGTCATCTTCAGTTTGACAAACACAGCTGGGATGTGGAAAATGGGAAGTCAAATTTCAAACTCACTCTGACACTGAACATAAGCCCATGACCAGACTCCACTGCTCCCCAAAGAGCACCGTGTTGGTGGGCAAATCAAGCAACCCTCCACAGTGAAGTCAAATGCTGTGTGATTGGCAGGAAGGCACCCAAAGGCTACAGAGGCTCACTAACCTCATTATCTGATCTCTTCCTGCCAACCACCGCATGTTACAAATAGGGCTGGAGCTTGGCTCCCTTGGCCAAACTCCTGGGGCCGGGACAGCCGAGGTATGTCTGGAAAAGGGAGGGACTTTGCCAAGGCAAGCATCTCCCATGCCAGACAGACCAGCAAATGAGCTGCTTCTTACAGTCCCCTCCTCGGAATCCCTGATGAGCCAAGGCCTGTGCATGTAATAAGTGCAAACTCAGGGGCTACTAAGTGCCAGGCTCAGTGCCAGGCCCTGAGAACACAGAGGCGAACATGCACAAACCAAGCTTTTCATTATTATGTTCTAAAAAATGTTAATTGATATTTTCCTGATCCTGAGAGTAAAGTGTGCTGGTAAAAAAATTTGAGAAAACTATAGTTAAATCACTTATGATCTCCAGGGAGGAACCCTGATAGCATTTTATGGTATTGGATATCCTTGCTAGCCAAGGAAAAGTGGGACTGGGGAAAAAAGCCAGAAGATGTGAATCTTCTTAAAATCTGGTCCCAAATTTCATAATAAAAACACAATTTTTAAGTTGTGATTGGGACTTTACTTGAAAAATGAAACTGGAAATTAGGAACATAAGTTTATATTATCCCCCACTTAACAGCTTTTGTAACGTCGTGATTATAACTGTCATGGATACCTTAGACCCAAGGCAAAACTTACTTGCTTTATTAGCATCTTTAAAATAACAGTGCATTAGTTTCTGAAACAAAAGAAGGTATTGAGTGCTGGATAGGCAGCTTTGGGAGGTGAATATTGCTTCTACATCATAAAGTGACATTCTTTGCTTCATATTTTACCTTTTTAAAAAAGTGCAGACATTCTCTCTCTCTCTCTCTCTCTCTCTCTCTCTCTCACACACACACACACACACACACACACAAAGGTCATCTTCACAAGGGCACATTTTTCCCAAGGGCTGTCATTTATTATTATTATTATTTAAATTCTTCTTCTAAAGCAGCTTGAAGTGTTATCACCCAGGGAAAATTCTGACTTCTTCAACAGTGACCTGACCTAACGCTGCCAGAACCAGATTTATCCATGGCCTCAGTGGGGAGCAGTTTTCCAACATCATTTCAAGAAAGCTTGCGTCTTTTGCAGAAAGATTTTAGTTTTAGTCTGTTGTAGACTTGTACTGTGTATGAACTGGCTGATCAGATGTCTACCCTGTCTGGCAACCAGGGAGAAAGGATAGACAGTTTGTTCACTGGTCTGCATTCCCAGAGGGCTAAGAGCTGATGACCCTAAGTTTTGCAACATTGCTGACTAAGGTCAAGTTCTCCAAGTTAAGCTGGTGTACACAGTGACTGAGACATGGAAAGAACCAGAGCCAAGGAGAAACCTGGTCCTTGGGATGGCTCTCATATACGTCCTGGCGGCAACCAAGTACCTGGAAGAGGTATAAGCCACCCCTGAGAGAGCACTGTCCATCCACTGATGTTGGCTAAAGCAGGAGGACAGCTGGCTTTAGCCGCATCTCACCAGAATCCATTTTTTAAAGCTTCTCTGGGTCTTCCTGTGCCTACAGGGTACCTTCCTGACTATTAAGGGAGTCCATCCTGACTCTGGTATTTAAGGTTATACCCCGGGAATGACCTGAAACCAGAACAAAGTGGATGGAGATGCTGCTTTGAGGTCAAGTGCTTCTCTGATGGGGGAGCTGTGCAGATTTTATAACCTGCTGTTAGAAAAGTTTTCTCTTGGCTAATCTGGATTTAAACAAGATTTGTTAGCATTTGAGTGTCCCCTTCTGTTGCCTGTTCCCACCTGGGAGCAAATGCCTTCACTTTGCAGTGGTTCTTAGTGCCCAGAGCCTTGTTTCTAATGAGAATCACCTGAGGTCAGCGTCACCAGGTGCAGAATCTGTGATGAGGAGTCCATGCAAGTGACTTACTGGGGAAATGCTCTTGGGAGAAGAGGAGTGAAGGGGGCAGGATGGGCAGAGAAGGCGCCAAACAGGGCTGTGCTCTCAGCTGGAGTCTGCTGGGCCTCGTCCTGTGGGGTCTGAGGAACAGGACTCGCACAACAGAGCTGGTCTCACCTTGAGGCAAAGGGGCAGCCTTGCACACCCATGTCAATCATAGGCTGCAGAATGTTTATGGGGGAGGACGTCGTAAACTCCCAGACAAAGCTGGGGCTGTTGAACCCACCTAGTAAAGGGGTTCCAGGTGGAGTACCTACACAGCCCACACAGGGAGTCACAGTGTTTGCCGAAACCTACGCTCTGAGAGACTCACAACTGGAGTAGGACAGCAGGGCATAGAATTAAAAAGTCTTTTGGTCAAGCAGCTGAAATAGCCACAGGAGGGCGGTACTGGTCCTGACAGGTGGCAGGAGAGTGATCGGTGACATCCCTTTTTGTAGCACCATCCAGGAGCACACGAGTCAGGAACCATTCCTAGAGATGTCTTTGCTTTTCACTTTTTTTGCTTATCCACACCAAGATGCAACCAGAATTTTGTAATTTCTATTAAACTAAGAGACACCTGGGATAATACACTAAAGGTTGGTTTAAATGTTATTTTCTCGCGTTTTGGAATTAACAAAACTATGCATCTCTCGAATAATCAACAGTGGTCTTAGCCAAAGCTAGGTAAACTGAGGTCCCATCGAGTTCCAGGGTAAATTTTTGAAGCCACAGTCATTCCTTCATACACATGCAAAAACTGAAGACATCTTCGGGCAGAAAATCTTTACTTCAAGAGCAGATAGTCCTTTGACTTAAATTGAAAACCTCTCTTCTAGGCATTTCTCTAAAGAGGACATACAGATAGCCAACAGGCATATGAAAAAATGTTCAACCTCACTAATCATTAGAGAAATGCAAATAAAAACCACAATGAGCCTGACCACCGCATTGTATTTCTGAAACTGATGTTGAATAATACTGTATGTCAACTATAATTATATATACATATAACCTCGGGACATGGAGTAGAGTGCGGGAACGGATTCAATGGAATTGTAATAGATAAGCATGATATCGGGGGTGGGAGGGCAGTGGATGGGGGAGGGGGGTTGTTACTTTGTGAGGGTGAAAAGGGTAACTATTGCATTGTTCTGAAACTAACAATAAAAATAAATAAATAAATAATAAATAAAACAATATAATACAAAAAAAAACAAAAAACAAAAACAAACAAAAAAAACCACAATGAGATACCGCCTCACTCCGGTCAGAATGGCTATCATAAATAAATCAACAAACAACAAGTGCTGACGAGGTTGTGGAGAAAAGGGAACCCTGGTGCACTGTTGGTGGGACTGTAGATTGGTGCAGCCATTATGGAAATCAGTATGGAGGTGTCTCAAAAAACTGGAAATGGAACTACCGTATGATCCAGCAATTCCACTCTTGGGTATCTATCCAGAGAAACCCAAGATGCTAATTTGAAAAAATATATGCACCCCTATGTTTATTGCAGTGCTATTTACAATAGCCAAGACTTGGAAACATCCGAAATGCCCATCGCTTGACGAATGGATTAAGAAACTATGGTACATTTATACAATGGAGTATTACTCCACTATAAAGAAGAATGAAATTGTACCATTTGCAAGGATATGGATGGACCTAGAGACTATTATGTTAAGTGAAATAAGTCAGTTGGAGGAAGACAAATACCATATGATCTCACTTCTATGTGGAATCTAAAAAACTGAATGAATGAGCAAAATAAACAGAAATGTCTCAGAGATATAGAGGAAAAACTGATGGTTGCTAGATCGGCGGGGTTGGAGATGAGGGAGAAGGGGAAGGGATTAGACAGCATAAATAGGTAACTAAAATATTGCCACAGGGATATGAAAGACAGCTCGGGGAATATAATTAATAATGTAAATATTTTGTAGGGTGTCAGATGGTCACATGTCTTGTTAGGAAGACCACTTCATGGATGGGGTAGAGGCTTGATCACTGCACTGTACACCTGAAGCTGATGTTGTATAATATTGTATGTCAACTATAATTGAATATATACATACATATATATATATATATATATACATATATATATATATATTCATGGGATGTGGAGTATAGTGTGGGAGTGGAGTCAAGGGAATATTAATAGATACGTATGATATGGAGGGGAGTGGGGCAGCGGATTGGGGAGGGGAGTTGTCACTTTGAGGGGTAAAAAGTATAACTGTTGCACTGTGTTGTACCCCTGAAACTAATTTAAAAAAATAAGAAAATAAGAAAATAAAAGCACAATACCAAATTTAAACCTACTATTTAAAAGGATTTAAATTTTTACAGCATAATTTTGCTTTTCAAATCAAAAATTTAAAAATCTACATACTGTCAACATCTTCCTTTATATATAAATAAAGTATACTCAAAACTAAAAAAAACAAAACAAAGCCTCTCTTCTGACTTGAAAGGGATTTCCAGTGAGTCATTAAGCTTTACACAAGGAGTTCGGAACTGGGTTGAATAATCATGTAATTTATATATATACTGGGATGCTCTTGAGAGTAATTACACCGGATGACAGACGTGAACCAGGACTGTACCAGGGAAACCAAGAGCTAAGGTCACCCTGGGCGTGGGCTCACTGCCTCTGAGGCTGATTAGCTAGGATTTAGAGTAGCTTCTACTTGGGCCAGTTGTGGACATTGCCTCTGGCGGGAGGAATATGAGGAAGGGACCATGACAAAAGGCCACTCACAATGAATCATTAGGACCAGTCTTTGGGACATGCAGGGCTTGAGACAGCATTTTAAGAAATTATTCTCTGGTTTTTCTTATTGAAATTGCCAGCACATGTCCTCTAGTTTCCAAGAGCAGCCTCCCAAACTGCTGCATAAATGACTGCTCTGCTGAGAGGCCTCCCCCTTCTAAGCCCTGAGCTTTTCAAGTTCAGGGACTAACATCTTTCAGACCGGCGCCCTCAGCGCTCATCATCATAAGTGATAGGATGATTCAGCTCTCTAGTGGATGCTTAGAGTCCATTCTGAATCTTGCACCATGTCCACGTTATTCATGTGAACTTACCACCTATGAGTGTTTGGGGGCCAAGATGGATGAAAGAAACTTCAGAGGGAGGACTGAGGAAAGGTTTTCCTAACAGAGGCCACAACTTCTGCAGAGGAAAGGGACTTGTTTTAAGAAGCCTGTAGAATGAACCAAAGAAAGGAAAGCTTATAGCGGTGGCTCCCAAACATCATTGAACAGCAGAATTATTTACTTTATCACTGACCATTTATTGAAAATACTCATCCCAGGCCCCACACTCTCTGAGTCTACTCAGAGATTACTCAGTTGTCTACTCGGAGACGACTGGGGTATAGTATAGCCCAGGAATCTGTATTTTTAAAGATGCTCCCAAGCATAATCCAATGCAATTGGTCCTGAGACCATGTGGGAAATGCTGGCTAAGATCATAGACATCCCTTAGAAACCAATGTGACCCCCATAAATTCATATATATATGGAAAAAAGAAAACTTATAGTCACTGAGATCAGTTAGCTCTAAGATTAGATGCTGCCAGATAAACTAGAGTTTCCTTTTATATTTCTATATCTCCTATCTTTTGTTCCATTGTATTTTGGGGGGATTTTTATTGCTATTTTCCAAGTTTTATTGATATTTAACAAGCAGACCAAAGTACACATGTCATTAAGTGCCCACAGCTCTTTGAATTTTCACAGTGATTGCACCCAAGAAGGTTCCCAGCACCCAAAAAATCCCTTTCACTTACTGCCTCCCCAGTTACTATCTGGTCTTCTAACCCCATAAATTAGTTACTTATCTTTTGTCATTTCTACTACTTTTTGTGTGTTTGACAATGTTCATAATATTTTAGGATAGTATTGTATGTATATAATTTATCACTAAATAGGTATATTGTGGTAAGTGCTCACATTTTTTCCCTAATTGGACACACAGTTAAAAATTTTTATTCCACCTGCCTTAAGGACTAGCACTGTTGGTCTGAGCTGAGGTGTGTTTCTTGGAAATTGGAGGAGAGAACATGGGCAGCGTTTCAGAGCCGGAATCCATACCCGTTGGTTCGTTTTGGCTGCCGTTGTGTTGTTGGCTGTACTACTCACTCCTTCTAGAAATTTAGGGCCATGGAATGGAGAAGGAGACATGTTTTACAGTCAGCCAAGAATGACCTTAGGGAAGTCACATGGCCTTATTGAATTTCAGTGTCCCGGCTTCCAGACACTCAGCAAGTGCCTGTTCTGTTCTTTGCTTCCTCTTTCTCCAAAATCCGCAAACACGCTGTCTCCCCTTGGAAGTGTTGATTTGCATCAGTGTCTTGGAGAGGCCCTGTGGGTTATGAAGAGCCTCCTGGCTTTCCTTTGACCTTGGTTGAAAGCCATGTATCTGGGTGGAAAGACATCAGCTCCCAGTGCCCCTCTCCTGGTTCTCTCATGCCGCTGAATGTGGAGTCCATCCCAGGCCAGCTACACGGGGAAACCTCTCCTTGCCCTTGCACCCCACCCCCAACTATGGGGGCTTGCAGGAGAGCAGCTCAGCCCTCCGCACTGCAGGCTGTAGAAAGAATCCCTGTATTTTCCTTGGTTTGATTTTCTTAGAGTTTGACTTTCCTAAACTAGCAAGATTTTGAGTGGCAGGATTAGGGTGTGAATTTATCAGAAAGGGGCCAGAGAGAGGACATGGTCGCCTTTAATCCAAACCTTAGGAGGTGTCCAGCTCACATGTGACCTGCCCGGCCCAGGTCAGCAGGGGAGTAGGTCACCGGGGTTCTGAGCCCAAGTATTAGTTAAGAATGAAGAGTAGATTTGTCCTCTGCACCTATCTTCCCGGGAAACCATGGGAAGGGTGGACAGCCAGCGGAGGACTGGGGCTCGTCCTGGTCAGAGGTTCTTCCTCCTCCCACAGCCAACAGTGGCTGTTGCCTGAGAACGGCCCTAAAGAAGGGCCGTGTCTGCTGCAGTCTCAGTTTGTCCCCCTGAGGCCATTTTCACACATCTGTCTTTGTGCAGCCAGCCCATCTGTTGGTGGTTTTTTCTCTTTCAGGAGGAAATGGGCATTTCCTGTGAACTGCTGGAATCGGACTTCCTCAAATGCAGTGTGGGATTTCCTTTCATGAGGTCAAAGTCGAAGGTAAGGGGCAGAGATGGGCCACTTCCTCGGCAGTCGCCCCCAGCCTTCCCACCAGCCTCTGACTCTGCCAACTGCCTCCCCCTGAGGTTTCCTCCTGCAGCAGCTGGGGTGGCCAGCAGAGCTGTGCCTGGGCATGGCCATGCTGCTGTGCAGGACGCTCTACTCCAAGGATACTCCAGAGAGGCCATAGCCATGTGGTCTTCCTCTTTGATCCACATGATGTACTGAAATGTGAGAGACCCACCATAGCCTTCACACTTTGACAAGCAGCAGCTGCTTGGCCTTCTTGAAATTTTTGTTTCTGGGACATTCCATGCCACTTGGAGCTCCTGAGACAAAAATAAGAGAAGATGCGAGTGATCTAGGCTAATGACCTACAGTTCTGACTCCCCTGGGTATTCACAATTTTCTTAAGAGACATCTTAACATTATTAAAACATAAATAATTGCATTGCACTTTATTTTTTTAAGTAAAAAATGACAGTCACTTTGATATTTATAAGGAGCCAAATTTTCTAAGCTCAACAATAATATGACACAGCCTATTCAGACATTCATGGAACATTCTATATGTCCTGTCATAAGGAGATGCAAAGATACGTAGAAGATGTGATTGTTGGTGGCAAAACTAGAATCTAAAATCTGCCTTTTGAATTGGAAGTGATTATCCCTGCTATGATTTGAAGGAAATTTCATATTCCTTTGTCTATTTTTTTCCCCTCCTAAAATAAATGAAAGCTTAATCCTCCTCTCCTGCCTATGTTATAGGATCGGGTTGTTTTAATCTCTAAGGCTTTTTGGTCCCCATACATAGTAGCTGTTTTGTAAGCCAATTGTGAGAGACTGTTCTAGTGAGAAAGATTTGCTCGGTTCTTAGCAAATCCCTTGAACCCATCAGCCTCCTTGAAATGTACCTGCTCCAAACTACTGTGGCACTTACATGCATAATCCCGCGAGCCTTTTCCTGGCTGTTTCTCATCTTCCACATTCACCCCAGGAAAAGCAAAACCTCGAGAGGTGGCTGCCTTTAGAAAAGGGATTACAAGAGCTGGCAGAAATCAAGCCAAATCCTATTAGACTCCAGGTGGGGTGAGGAGGAAGGAGGAAGACCCTGAACCTTGGACACCATGGCCTGTGGTAACGTACATGGCACCTCCACACACATGTCGTTGAAATCTATTGAGCAACAGAAAATAGACTTAACTGAAAAAATGTAACCGTTGCCATGTCATTATAAAAGTCAGCCTACATCCCGAACAAACCTAAGGTCTGTCTTGCTAGTTTTAGTCTAAAGATTATTTTAAAAGGAAAATTTATATCACTATCATAAATGGATCCAGGATCACTTGCCAGAAAGAGAAGGTAGTCGTAAAAATGGATACAGTGAAAACAAAGCAGTGTTGAAATGTGGGACATTCAATTTTGTCAAAATTCATTAACTCTCAAAACAGTCATAGAACCGACAGAAGAATGAATGTTAGAATGTTGAGTTTTTTCCTACCCGGTAATGCCACTACCTTCCTCCCACATACAGAGGGTAAGACCTGTAGCAAGGCTAAACCTGGAGGCAGGGCATCTGGGCGTAACTTCCTTGGAGAAAGCCTGCGAAGTGACCCGGCAGGGACAAGGGCTCCCTCTGTTTGCATCCCAGCTTGCCCTCCCCTGTCCCTCAGACCCTGTGGGTCATCAGGCCACAGGCCCCCTGCCGAGCCTCACGACTACACTATTGGCTTTCTCTGGTTGGCCATCTGTTTCCCTCTCATGACCAGCCTGCCCTGTTTCTGACCTTCTATTCTCCCAGGCCTCCGTCTCTGGTTTGTCTTCTCACCCAACTCTTGTGCTTTTCATCTCACCGTGCTCTTGAGTGTGTTTAATTCAGATCTTCTGCCAGTACCGACTCTTTGCTGGGATAAGACCCTTGCCTGTCCCTTCCTCTGTGCCTTCTGGCTCTGCCTCCTGTCCTGTCTCCATGCCCCACCCTCACTGGAAGCTGACAAGTCCCACTGCGACAGAAACGCTTGTCTAGAAAGGGCTGCCCAGTGGCCACTGTAGGTGATGGTCCAGTGTAATGGTCCAATTTTCATTACTATCAGGTAGCATTCAGTTTGGTATAATCCACTGTTGCAAAATTAAACCATGGCTTGGAATTAGTCATAAAGGAACCCAAATATTTAGATATTAAAGAAGCCATAGACTTTCAGAGCTTGATGGAGTTTAAGAATCACTTTGTCCACCCTCTTCTTTTCATTGAAATGCAAAGAAATTAAGTGTCTTGGTAAAGATTACATAGTCAGTTTGTGGTAGAGCCTGTTTTTGTAACTCCCTACCCAAAGGTTCTTCCCACATTCCCACACACATATACTGGGGGTGCCAAAAAATGTATATACATTCTAAGAAAGGAAAAAGCTGTATTAAAATTGTAATACTCAATATATACCAATAACAAAAGATGAATACAAGTCATGTGTATACACTTTTTTGGCACCCCCAGTATATGGTGAAAACCATTGGCTCAGGGCAGTGTTCCCCACATCACAGGATGGTCACCACTGGGGGCACCCGAGATGATTTTAGGTGATATATGGAAACAGCACTAAACAATATTGACTCCAACAGTGAGAAAGTTATTACCCTTTCAACACTCTTTCAATCCTAACTACATGTAGGAGATCTCCGATAGTGCTAGCATAGCTTTAACACCTCCCCGTCTTTGTTAATCTCCCTTTTACCAAAATAGGGTAGACCTTAGGCTCAGAGCCTTCAGCAGGCAACAAAATTCAACATGACTTTGCTTTCACTGGGCTTATTTTTATGACTACCATCTTTTTATGGCAAGCGATTCTAGATTTCCATCTAGGATAGTGACATCAATTTTAAAAGAGTCTTTAAACAAAGTGAGGCAATAAAACTATGAGGTAAATATCACAGGTTATATGTTATGCAGATGTGAAAAAAAATTGGGAAGATGGTGTGTGTGAGTGAAATTTAGAAAGTCCTGATTTAAGAGATAAACATATCACTTCCTAAAGAGAACCCCAGTTGCTGAAAAGGACTCTTGCGAGGGCGTGGTCCAGGCCTGGTTGTATTGTTAAAGCTGTGTGTCTGGCCTGATCATCAGAAAGATATGCATAAAAAAATAAAGCTTGTCATGCAAATGACGTCCCAGAGGTCACATACTACTGGAAGATTGTGGCTACCACGGATTAATTTGGAATACCTGCTGATGGCTCATGTCACTTTCTTTTTTTTCTAGTATGAATTCAGTGTGATCTTTGATACAAGCCACCTGTCAGGGGAAGAGGAAGTTCTTAGTTTCATCGTTACTGCTCAGAGGTAAGAGGGATTTAAACTTTTTTTTTCAGAGATAAAATGTCGATGGGGCCAGAGGACAGGCCCTGGTCCTGCTTTGATGATTCCCAGGATGCTGAAGGGAGAAGAAATAGTTATTTAGTGATAAAGCCCCAAAGCACTGGGTGGACTCAGATCTCCCAGGGATGGTGCTTGTCTAGTTCTGCTTGCACAGCACCCTGCCCCTCTTTCACTGTCCTTGGAGGACGTCTAGGACAGTCCTGTGCTTTCTCAGGTCACTCTTGGGTAATGCGAAGTCCTACGGTCACTTCAAGTCTCAAAACAAGTTCACAGATCCGTGAAGTGTCCTGTCCCATAAAATAATCAAAACTTGACGTTAAGCCTTCCTTGCTTGGCCAGGGCAAGGCTGCCGGAGGAGAGCCTGCCTCGTGTGAGTGATCCTGCTTCCCTCCAACTGTGCTTTTTCTGGCCCTCCCCCCTTTTCCTGAGAGCAGTTCCTGAGCCCTCCAATCTCACAACAGGGGTGGTGAAATGGAAGAGGCCTAACTTAACAGGTACTGGGCTGTGCAGGTGTTCAAAGCTGACTCCCTTTGGAAAAGGGAAAAACCTTTTCCAGCCTCAGCCCCTAGGCAGCCAAAGATACCTTCAGCATCTGCTGCTGAAACTGTGCCCCCTGGGACAGGACCAAAGGTGACCCCGCACTGGCTCTCCCATCTAGATCCCACTCAACGATCTTTGCCCAGACAGTCTCTGGAAATGCAGGTTGCTTTTGTGCGGTCACCTCTCTTTCACGCTGCCATCAGAGGGGAAGCCAGGCAGCCCTTCCCCTTACATTTCCTGGGCAGGAATCAGACTGTTTGATCAAGGTTCCCTGAAGCTTGACTTCAAAAGCAGACATCTTCTCCCCACCACAAACAGTTTTCTCTAAAAACCACCTTCAGAAATTCTTTCTCGACTCTTCTTTTATCCTTGACGTTCTGGCTTGGATTTTTACCACCAGACATAGTAAATCCTTGCCTAGCGCTTTCCTCTGAATTTTGGCATCTGTTATGCCTCAGCCAAAGTTTGCATCTTAACATCCTGTCATCCTCACCCTGAGGATTTTCACAAGAACACCAGTTCCACAAAAGTTAGACTAAGATCCTTCGCAAGTCCTGCATCGCTCGGTATCTTCCACAGTCCGCACTTGCCTCTCACTGATGGCTTTGCCTTCAAGGCCCCAGTCTCCATCTTCAGTTGCTGGGCATTTGGGAAGCCCAGGTCAGATCACAACAAATTTAACTCAGCAGTGGACAGCAGCAGTCCCCCTGGATTTAGACATAAGGAAGCTTTATTTTCATCTCCCACTACCCTTTAATTTTGTTTTCATTTGAGGCCTTCGTCAGCTCCAACATTACATAAAACTCACAGACTTGAGATTAATTTTCCCTTGGGAATGGCCCTGGAGCTGGAGGCATACATTCTCAGAGCCCCTACATCCACAACCACAAGAGCATATTTTTGCTTTTAATGCTGCTTTCTACATTTTTTCAGCATTATCCCAAATATTTTGGAGAATGTTCTTGCTCCTAAAAATAAGAGCACAGCATGACACCGTGGTTGCTTGGCCTTCTTGACCATGTGTTATCATCTCCAACTTGAGCTCCAAAGTTGATAACTTGCTGGCCTTTTGTTCAGCACCAGTTGGAGTTAATGAACATGAGCGCTGTGTAGCCTACATATTGTGATGGGATGTACAAAGTAGATGTAACTAATAGCAACAGTGAATGCTAAAATATAGCCCAGTAATCCCAAAACTCCCACACAACCTTCCAGGCTGGGTTTATAAGCT
This sequence comes from Hipposideros armiger, assembly GCF_001890085.2. NCBI lineage: Eukaryota > Metazoa > Chordata > Mammalia > Chiroptera > Hipposideridae > Hipposideros > Hipposideros armiger. Next base: position 347,739 of record NW_017731459.1, on the reverse strand, counting down.
TTAAAATCATGCAAGACTTGGCTCTTTTCTGTTCACACTATTTTCAAGATCGTGTAGTTCACGTTCACATAAAAGGTGACTGTGATCTAATAGACACACGTGCAAAGCACAGAGAAGGTGGACTTTGTTCCCATTGCTAGACTCCAGAAGGACTTCAGTGGGGAGGTGGCATTTCCACAGTGGAGTCTGTTTTCAGGCTGAAGAAACATGGGCACGGCGGTGAGAATGTGCATGGGACAACCTGCTCGGTTCCGCCCATGTGGGTGGGTGGGTGGTGCAGTGAAGTGGGCTTCACCAGCCATCTCTGAGGAAGGGCGGGGGACATACAAGTGCAGCGGCCGATGGGGCTGAAAGAGGAGACTGGGTTGGGCTCTGGAGGGCCCACGTAGCCTCGGGAAGCCTGAACTACTTCCCAAAGGCACTGGGGAGCCACTGAAAGTTTTAGAAAAGGGGAGTGACGCGATGAAATAGCTTGTCCACAGAGCATGAGATTGTCAACTTTAATAAAGGGAGGCAGATGCCCACTGACACCTGAAAATTCCCATTCTCCTCCCCTTTCTTGGATCCACAGAAAACTTACTATGTTGGGCAGATCCATCAGTGGGCCCTCTTGTTCCCTCAACACCTGGGGCAGCCATTATTCCTGGGAAGGTACATTTGGGCAGGACATGGGACATGAAAGAGACGTGCCTCGTCCAAACGAGGAAACTCTACCTGCCTCCCGACTCCAGTCAGGGCTACTCAGAGGTATGAAAGGAGGGCTGGCCTCCGTTTCGAATCACATGTCCATAGACCAGTGGTCTGCGCCCTCAGGTGCCCATCAGAATCACCTGGATTCTGTAGCTTTAACAGCTACAGATGCCTGGTCCACCCCACAGAGATTTTGATCTCATTGGTCTGGGGTGAGAGCGGGGCTTTGGGATTTTTTTAAATGCTCATCAAGTAATACTAATGAACTGCCAAGGCTGAGTGAGAACCACTATCCCTAGTCCCTCACTCTATACTGGGCACATTTTCACTCAGCAAACACCTGTTAAGATCCTACTGTTTACCAGATGCAGTGCTGGGCCCCTAAGAAAATTATAATAACTTACTAACTTCAAGAACATCCCCTTATGTACGTTAATATTGCCACATAGCATCAGGGGACGCCTAGTTATCTGATCTGCTAATTCTTTGAATCACAGATGTTAAGGAAGCTATATTATCTGTTAAACACACAGCAGACTATTTCAGACACTCATCTCTTCCCAGACTTTGGTGAAAATCTGGTGTTACTGACCCAGAGGGCACCTACAGCACTTGACTCCCTGCTATGACGGAACTGATCCTCAAAGTTTCTTATCTTGAAAGCCAAGTTAAACTATCAATCCCGCTGCCTTTCTTCCCGTCACCACCCTTTGAAGATCTCTTGCCCACTTGTGCATCCAGAAAGACATAAAGTTGAGACTAAACAGTTTCTCAAGAGCTCCCCTCTCAGCAGCCCGACTTTGCCGACCTCAGGGACAGCATCCCGAGTCACACGCTTGCAGAATAACTGGAGGCCTTTTGATGTTGGGCCTCTTTATCTCAACTTTTCAACTTGGCTCAGCCTGGAACAGTCACCCGATGACAGATGAGACTGTTGGGCCTGAGCTGCCAGCGGCCACAGGTGGCTGGACAAATGGCAGGGCAAGAGGTGGCACTTCCATCAGGAACAGATTATGCAAAGCTGGCAGGATGCTGAGTGGGGGAAGGGTGCAGCCCCCACCCCCTGAACCCCTCTGCGTTGCCATCGCAGCCATAGGGGAGTTGCCTCTAGCCTGTGATTCTCTGATTTTTATTGTCCCCTGGGAGAGAGAGGACAAGGAAGTTAGACCAGGTGGGCACCTGATTCCGCTGCTCCTGCAAACTGTGGCTGCCCTCTGAGTGATGGATGTCACCCCATATGCGGAAGACAGATGAGGAGTCAGAGGTCGGAGTCACAGAGCCCCATTGTTTCAGAACAATAGGAGAGAGGAGAGGGGACGTGAGTGCTATTTAGGTATTGTTGCATTCAGCACTTGCTGGCTGAGAGAGGAAGGGCAGGGGGCGGGCAGGAACTCTGCACATGTTCAGGGAATGGTGTGGTGGGAAGTGGCCCAGAAGAGCTGTGCCCAAACCTCAGTGGGTCTGGCGGGGGGGCGGTTCTTACGTTCCACTCCCGGAGGGTGACCTTGGCTTTCGACTGGGATGGTACATTCATGCCCCGTGGTAGAACCAACTGTAAATGCTGGGTTCAGCAACATGCACCCACCAGCCATGCCTTTTCTCAAGGCAGTTCCGTCCCTGGAATAATCATCACAATTCATATTTGACATGTAATAAAATGGTAACCGCCTAAATCTGGTATCAGGAGGAGGCGTCACAATGGAAAAACCCTGTTTTCAGAGTCAGCCTAACCTGATTCGCTGTGGGTCCTTGGGCCAAGTCACCTAATCTGTCTGAGCTGCTCCTTGCCTGTCAGAAGTGGGTAATCCCTTTCTCTGGGGTCACTCTGAGGACCCAAGGAGATCATGCTGTGAAATGTGCCTGGCACATAGCAGCCGCTCAACAGATTCAGCTCCCCTTTCAGAATGACCCCACAAGAACCCCCTTCCTGTGCTTTATCACCCCAAAGGGGATGCCTGTATGGGGACAGCCTGTAAGCAGAAGCCTATAGCAGGAACTCCCATAGTACTTATGGTGACAGAGTTGGCCAGGGCCTCTCTCTTGAGCTTAACTGTCCATGGAAGATGGGTGACACTTCAGTGGAAAACAGCTACGGAAGTCCAGCAAACCCCTTCCTGGCTGCAGTGCCCCCACCTTGCTGGGCCGTTATTTATGGAACAAGCACTTACGGAAGAAGCACACGCTGTCGATGCCCATCCATCACCCCTCAGCGCTCACCTTTCCCAGTCACCACTGCACAGCTCCCAGCACCTGCCACTCTGCCCGAGGCTTTCTCTGGCCAGAGCCCACTCACCTGTGTGTAGGGCTGGTGCCAGGGAATGACTGCCCCCTCCCCACCTCCCCCAGCAGCAGCAGCAGCAGGTCTCAGGAGTGAGTGGATGAAGGCCCAGCTCCCGTGCGCTCAGTTGGTAAGACAGGTGTCCGCTCCTCGCTGCGTCCCGGAGTTCCCCAGCCAGACCAAGCCCAATTGCTTACATCACTCACCGCCTGAGTGACATGCCTTTATTGTCTTCCTCCCCTTCCCCATCTCCCTTCCTCACCCCTGACTGCTATTTCCTGGGGTCAGCTCCCCAATACACTACTCACACTCATAACTTTATGAGGGGAACACAGCTGAGACAGCAGAGAGCCCACTGCGACTCTGCACAGGGACCGAAAACAGAACTGAGGAGAGATAAGAGGCAGAGTCAGCCCTTGGAGCGTATAGAGCTAGAGCTCTCAATCTCAGCACAGCAGCCTGCTGCCAAGAGCGGGTGCTGACCAGCCTCGTCCCCCTCTTCCCCTGCAGCGGCAACGTGGAGCGCGCTGAATCGCTGCATGACAATACCCTCACACTGCTGGTGGCGCTGAAGCACGAAGTGGATACGTCCATCACTGGGTGAGTAGGCCAGCCCTGCGTTGCCAGAGCTTGGTATTCGCATATGTCGCCAGGAGTCAGCGGCCCTGCCACATCCACTTCTCGCCAGCTCTGAAATGCAGCATGAAGCTTTAGCCACAGTGACGCGGGCCCCCCTCCCTGGTCGCCTCCTGTCCCAGCCACCCACACAAGGAGTCCGATGACAAGCTTAAGCACCATAATTTCTTTGAACCTTCCGTACATCTTTATCTGCATGTATTCCCAGCGCCTACTCCTCCAGAGTGCCATATGGAAGCAGGCAGCGTGATTCCTGGGATTAAAATCTCAGCCAAAGGCTGCTGGGCCAGAGGTTACAGCCAGATGTCCCAGTATCCTAGCTGGCTCCAAGGAAGGCTCGCCTTTCTAATTAGCTTCGCAGTCAGTGCTGGCTTCATGTGTCTCTCTGAACCCCTCTGCCGAGCCAGCAGCAGCTGTGCCTGATGTCTGCGGTGGTCTGGAATGGGCAGGGAACCATCAGGATGGGCACACCACACGCCCAGGTGATGTCCAGACCACTCGGTGCTGCTGGCATTGTTGCAAAGCAGGGCTGCGGGACCCAAAACAATCGGAGTCAGTTTTCAGCCAAAGCCCAAGCCCAGAAAACTGAGAACTTAGTTCCTGTTTCCGGCTTCAGAACACAGAGTACATACCTCTTTGATAGTGGAAAAAAGATTGGTACAATTAGTTTAGATCAAATGAGGTCTCACTGAACCCTTGCCCCAGGTGCAGGCTGAACTTTCTGGAGGTCCAAAGTTTCTCATTTTTCAGTTTTCCAGTGCTCTGGGCCGCTGTCTTGGCCAGAAGCAGAAATGTTAATATATCACAGAAGGGGCCATTGCGGCAGCTCATGCTCTCCTGGGTGCCCAGGAATGGGCCGTCCTGTGCTTTTGGCATTTTTCATCACATTCTTCAGAAGTGAGGCTTTGGTGGAATATATTTGCAACTTAGCATAGGTTTGCTTCTGTTCGTGGATCTATTTTTAACCATATAGTTTATTTACTTGTCTCATCAGAGGCACAGTGAGACGATGCCCTGAAACAAGCCCTGTCCTTGGGGACCAAAGGGAAAAAGCAGTCACTCACCTGATCCTGTTGTCAGGCCCTAGGAGGCCTCATTGTGAGGTGTTAACAGCCCCTGATGAAGCCAGCGGTTAAACAAATGAGTCAACTGATCTTTCCAGGAACGTCAGGGCGAGTGTAAAGGAACCAGTTCTTGCCATTTGATAGCACCGGGACTCACTACATTTCTAAAGGAATACACTGAAGTTGAAAATAGATGAATTGCTGTCCATTCAGACTCGGTACCAAAAATCTTACATGATTACTATTCGGGCAAGTGTGCAGCGTCTAGAATCTCATCTAGACTCCATTATTTGTCTGGGAATTTGAGTGAATCTGGGCTTTGTCTTATCTTGGGGTTTGTTGATCCAGGCAACATTGAAAGCTTGCTGCAAACTGAGCTTAAATTCTTAGTCACATCTTACATAGCCACTGTTTGAAATCTGAAGAAAAGTGCTATCATCGAGTGGACTGCATTTTTAATACTCAATTTCTCTTAGCTTTGGTAGTCTGACAAATTTAAATTTTTAAGATGAATTTGTCACAGAGTGGGGTTTAGGATGCTAAATACATAATTCATTTATATTTATTTCCTAAAAGGTTGCCATGATCTTCTTCAATCTACATTTTTTAAATGGCAAAACAGAACATGTATAATTTTATAACTCAGTTAAAAAAAGACTGACATCAAGACTACCATATAGTCTTCCTCTTCATTTTAGAAATGTAATCCAGTACATATTCCTATATGTAGCTTACTGATTTGACCTAAGATGAGGAGACATTACTGGAAATGTCTGTTTAGAAAGCATAAGTCTGACTGTGTCCATTTACTGGAGAGAGAAGTAATTCCAGAAGAGAACTATTTGGTGGAAGGTACTAGAGGGAGCCAGGTTCCATGGAGACAGATATTTGGGTTCTCGGGATAGCAGTGACCATGGATTGCTTGACCTTGGGTTGGGATGACGGGTTCATGGTTTCCTCTTTCAGAATCATGTCTCCAACCTCCTTCGTGTACGGCGAGTCTGTGGACGCATCCAACTTCATTCAGCTGGAAGACCTGGAGTGTCATTTCCAGCCCCTCAACGTCACCTTTCAGGTACCCACCTTTGGAGACTGTCTCGGTCATTGGGGGCCAATGGAGGGCCCATGGGATGTGTCTTCTACTGAAAGGCAACCGAAGGGCCAGGCTGTTTCCAGGAGAAACTCTTCCCAGCCTGGATGACTGGAGTGTGGTATATGTGTGTGTGCGCGTGCTTTCTTTAACCACACACAGAATGAATCCCTTTCCTCACTGGTACGCTGCTGTGTAGACCCCTCTGCTTTTCAACACCTGGAAGGAGAGCTGCATGATGAAACCAGCTCTCCCCAACAAGGTTCCTGAATGCTGAGGTCCAGGCCAGCATCCCAGCCCAAATGGCCCTAAAGGACCCCTTTCAGTTCTCCATCAATCTTCGCATTATGCACAGGGCAGCCTCAAGGATTTGCCATGTCCCCTTCCTCCTGGGGTTCTCCATGCTGACTCAGCCAAGAGCCCACTCCCCCACAGAGGGTCAGCCTTTCAGAAGTGCAGTGTTCCAAGAGCAAAGCAGTGTGAGCATATGGGAGGAAAACTGCTGCTCCCTCACAGAGCAGGGGCTGACTCTCCCCAGTCACCCCAGCATCATTTCCAGCAGGGCCACTCGGTATGGACTCTGGGTATCGTGAAAGGCGCTGTTCCTTCTTTTTCAGAAACTTTTTCTGAAAAGGGCCAGAGGGTAAGTATTCTAGGCTTAGCCAGCCACACAGTCTCTGCAGCAACTATTCAACTATGCTGCTATTGTACAAAAGTAGCCATAGGCAAGGCAGATATAAAACAGTAGTGATGGATGCTGAAATGTGAATTTCGTGTCGTTTTCACATATCACAAAATTTTACTCTTCCTTTGATTTTTTTCCCCCTACCCATTTAAAAATATAAAAGCATTCTTAGCTTGCAGGCTATATGTGAAAACAAGTGGCAAGGCCAGATGTAGCCTGCAGGCCATAGTGTGCTGACCCTGCTCTAAAGTACAAATTCTCAGGCCAGCACTGGTCAGTGTCAGACTCTTTGACTGTAAAGCTAGAGGTCCTCAGCATCAGCAAGTCCATTCTCCTCAAACACAGGATGACAAACACAGGGAAATGTAGGCCCAAGCAGGAGAGGACATGCCGCAGGGCCCAGAGCTGGGAGAGGTGGAGGTGAGGCCAGGGCCAGGACTGGTCTGGCGTTGACTGTGTGGACCAGCACCCTGCCAGGCGCTGAGGAGGAAGCAACGAATAAGGAATAGGCCCGTCTCACCCGCAGTGCAGCATAAGCTACATCCCACATGTTGCAGAGCTGTCCCCTGCCTCCACCCCATCTTCCCCCAAGGAGAAGAGGGTTTCCCAGTCTGACATTGACAGCTGTGGCCAAATAATTATTACTTTTCTGTTCCTGTGGCCACTCCTCGGTGGACCGAGGGGATGACAGATAATGACGGGGTGAGGGTCTAAAGAATGAGGCAGTAAAACATTTGTGGGGTCTCACAAACAATGGTCTTCCCCTCTCCAAAATGTTCTCCCAGGCAACAGACCTTGGAGACCGTGATAGATAGCACATGTCCCCAGCTCAGAGAGGATGCGCCTCCCGGCCAGCTAAGCCCAGCTGTCATACCCCACGCTTGATTTACATGAATACAGGGAAAGATGGGGTTAGAGCTGCTCTTGAGACCTTGGAGTGATTGCTGTGAACAGGACCTCTGTGTTTCTGAATTGCTTCTCAGAATTCGTTTATTTTTCTTCATTGCTTTTTGTAATTGGATGGAAAACAGATAAAGACCAGATGGAGCTATTTCATTTCACTTAAATCACTTTAATTCCTTTTTGAGGTGTCATACAATAAAAGATACAGTCAAGGAAATTCTCTAGAAGGGCACACATGACGCACACCATGTAGAGGGTACACATGTTGAAAGGAGGAGGCAAAAAGGAATAGCAGCTACGCAAAAGATGCAAAAGTGTTCTTATCACCCTCTAAAAAAAGAAATAAAGAAATCTGAGGGTATGTGGTTAAGTCATGTTTCTCTGAAGGCATTTGTACAGGGAGCTTAAAGTTTGGTATTCAAACAAAGAGCTTTCTTCACATCTGGCCTGACATAGCATACAGACAAGAGAATCAGGGGCCCTGAATGACTGATCGACATGCCCCTTAGATAAACCTCTTGATTATCAGTTGCCTGAGGAAGAACATAACATTCCATCAGGATTAAGAGAGCTGGCTGGGTCTGAAAGATGGATGGCGTGTGTCATTGATTAGAAGGAGATCCTCTTGTGTTAGCAGAGCTGACAGTTTCTTTGAGATTTTCCCTGATGACTCATTTTCCGGTGTAATTGTCATTATTATGACCATCCTGCTGGAAGGCCACTGACCAGGTCAGTGGTGATAATGACCAAAAGGTGGAGATTGTGGGGGAGTATAGGGTCAGGAATATGGGGTCAGGAATATGGCTAAAACGCTTCTATATTTCCTTATTCCGGCAACATCACTCCTGAACAAGAGCACATGACTTTTTATATAAAGAGACCTTTTGTGTCTTTTAAAAGCTATTACTCAACAAGTTACGTAATTGTTTAAAGACTCCACTATAATGCAGATGGAAGAAAGGTGGAAATACTAGTCTTGAGCCTGGTTTCTACATTTCGTCAGAGTTTTTCTAAACCGAGACAAAATAATTTGTTGACTAATGCTAGGCTTTTTTTCTTTAACATCATTTCTCTCACCTGAAAAAATGATGAAAAATAATGCAGATGTGGCACAAGAACATTTGCAGAGAATTAAATGTTACGACATTTGTTAAAAATAAATAAATGTGGTAATACAAATTCTCCCATCTGTCTGGCTTTGATGGTAAATAATTCAAATCAAAATCATGTTCTTCTTTCTTTCCCCCCACTCATGTTTTAATTGTGATTTCCCAGACATGTCAGTAGGTTTCTTGTCAATTCTGTGATCTCATGTTTCACTTCAAATTAGTTATGTCAATTGTGGTTGGATAGTCCTTCCTCTTCCTGTGTCTTAGGGTTGTTGTTTTTGGTGCGTTTTGTTCTTTTTTTCAGTCAAGAGTTGGCAATAACCTCTCATCCGCGCAATCATTTTTTTGTCTGTTCTTTGAAGCAGAACCAACTATTGCAAAAAAATGAAGACATGGTTTTTCAGGGAAGAGCTGGCTGAAGCTAGCTAGATCCTTATACGTTCTGTCATGTGTGAGGACCAGCTTAAATTTCCAGCCTGTCTCCTGGCTCTGCCCTTCTGACCTCAACTCCAGAGATGCCTTGATCCCGGAATTCTCTCTCTAGTCCCCAGGGCATCGAGCAGCATTTCATTTCTTCTTTTCTCTTGCTCCCACCATCTGTTTTCTTTCTTTTTTTAAAAAATAACATCTTTATTGAGATATCATTTAAAGTTCACCAGTTTAAAGTGTGCAATTCAATGATTTTAATATGTCTACAGAATTGTGCAATTCTCATCAGAATCTAATTTTAGAACATTTTCATCACCCCCAAAAAGAAACTCTACCCACTGGCTGTCACACCCTATGTTAGTTTTTTACTGCTGCTGTAATAAGTTACCACAAACTTGGTGCCTTAAAACAACACAAATTTATTATCCTACAGTTCTGAAGGACGGAAGTCCAAAATGGGTCTCACTGGGCTAAAATTAAGGTGTCAGCAGGGCTGCGTTCCTTTCTGGAGGCTCTAAGGGAGAATCTGTTTTCTTACCTTTTCCAACTTCTAGAGACTGTCCACAGTCTTTGGCTCATGGCCCCCTTCATCTTGAAAGCCAGCAATGGCCAGTTGAGCCTTTGTCATAATGTATCTCCCTGATTGTGACTATCTCCCTCTTCCCTATGTAAGGACCCTTGTGATCACATTGCACCCACCTGGATAATCCAAGATAATCCCTTTATTTTAAGGTCAGCTGATGAGCAATGTCGATCCCCCTTTGCCATATAAAATAGCATATTCACAGGTTCCACGAATTGGGTTGTGGACGTCTTTGGTGGGGGGCATTCTTCTGCCTACCACACTCCCCATTCCTCCTAGGCAACCACTAATCTACTTTCTGTATCTACATGGCTATCCATCTTTTTCCTCCTTCATCATATTCCATCTTTTCCTTGAGTTTCATGATCAGCATTTGCTCCATCTCCTTTCTCTTATCAGTCTTTGTGGCCGCCATCTTTTCTCTCATTTCTCAAGAGAAGATGGGCTGCTGGAGATGGAATATAGGGAGGATTCTGGGGGGACGAGAGGACTAAAGTTTTACAGGATCAAATGCCAGAACAGAAACGAGGTACACAGATCAAACAAGATGTGATTAGTGATTAGCTATAAGTTATGGAGAAACCAAATTGGCTGGATAGTGTAGTAAGAACAGCCCTTTCTGTAAGTTTGATCATTTGGCTTGGGGACAACCCACTTTGTCTTTGAGGGTCTCAGTTACCTCAAGCTGTAAAAGGAAAGGGGTTGGATCAGATCAGTGGTTCTCAGAGTATGGTTCCTGGGCTAGCATCTCCTGGGAACTTATTAGAAATGCAAAACCTTCAGCCCTCTTCCACACTCCACCAGACCCACAACTTCAGAAACTCCGGGCATAACTTCACCCCTTCAATCTATGTTTTAACAAGCCCATCTGGTTATTCTGACATATGCTGAAGTTAAGAGAGCCACTGGACTAGATTATCTCTGAATTCCCATAGGAATTCTAGATGTGTAAAAAGAAATATAATTTTCAGCAGGAAGAAGACAAAATACTAAAAGGGAATAAGGTAATTTGAAAGTTTGGGGGTTTTAATGCATATTTGAAGGATTTCTATTTCATTACAATCCCCTGTCGTTCACTGTTTCACTTCATGACCTTCTAGATCCCAAACCCTAGAGTGTCTGTGTATCACTTCAAAGAACTTTAGAGGATATACTGCATGACATAAAATGAAGATCTGTATTTCTATTAAACCTTGCTGTGCGTGTCTCATACCCACAGGTCTATAACACCGGACCAAGCACCCTTCCTGGGTCATCTGTCATCATCTCTTTCCCCAATCGGCTGTCCTCTGGAGGTGCAGAGATGTTTCACATCCAGGAGATGGTGGTGAGTTCCCTTTGTTTCACCATTGCTTTCAGACACGCCAGCTCATTTATATTTTGTATTCCACCCTGAGGGTGCAGAGAGTTAACTCATTCTACCCTTTGGAAACACACCTAGAGAAGCCAGGAACCTGCTACACTTATGTTTCTACATTGAGACAGTTTAGTTAATGCCATAAGAAGACCTTTTGTGGAGAGGCGAGGGTTAGCTATGAACCTGACTCTGAAATAGACCTGACTGGCTCTGGGACCCCCGAGCCTCTGTCTGCAGTCTTGGGTATATCTGAATGCATTTCTCTGAAGGAAAGAGCCTCAGCATAACATAAAGATTCTCCAAGGGCCACTGATGCCTAGAGGATGAAGGATTGGCTCATAATGCATAAGTGCAGGTTGAAACTCAGGTTTATATGCAGAATATGCAATTCTACTTGACCCTAAGTCAACGGTAGATGGTTTTGTCTCAAGGAAAGCTTGATAACTAGCATACGATTATTCCCACCCACCTCCTTGAAGCAGTCTCCTTGGCTTCCCGGACATCACATTCCCTTGGTTTCTGCTTTCTTGCTGGTTTTTCTCATCTCCCCAACTTGTACAGGGCCCAGGGTCTCCTTCTTTTCTTCACTCAGCCTCAGAGGTCTCACCCAGACTCATGGCTTTATATTCAGTCTGTGCTGAATTCAACCTATACTTTGCACCCAACCATAGGCCAAGTACTGGCTCACTGTGGGGAACAAAACAGACAAAAACATAATAAATTTCCAGCCTTCGTGTATATTCCGGTGGGGAGAGACAAGTAATAAATAAGTAAAACATATAGTATGTTACATGATGGTAAATGCTATGGAGAAAAAGATAAAGGAAGCAAGGGGACTACTTGCTACTACTACTACTAAAACTAGTACTCAAGCCTGTAGTTTTAAATAGTGGGTCAGGCAGGTCTCGCTGAGACCATCTTTCAGGGTGGGAGACCAGAGCTGTCTCAGGGGTTTGTAATGTGATCTTCTTCGTGCATGAAGGCCTTGCCAAGTCAGTGTTTCATGAGAATTCTCTCTGCTTGATTTTAGCGCCACTTGGACATTTCTCTCCTTGGAAATGCCACCCCCCACGCTGCCTCCGCATGGTGTCCAGGTTGGACATCCAGGAGCCTCGGTGTGTGTGTGTGCTCATCAGCACTCACTCTGGGGGAGCTTTTTGCCTCAACATGAATCACTTATTGTACTTCGCTGGTCACAGCAGTTGATGGTAACACTGATTTTTAAAGCTGGCTGATGGCGAAGGCACATTTTGCATGAGAAACGCCCTGGGTTTTATGACTTACTTATACACAGCGGGTACTTGCAACAAGAAACCTCCCCTGCAGCAAGCTTGCTGGACTTCACTTGTATATCAGCCACCCTGGCCCTTGAAAGCAACCCAGCAATAACCCACGGCAAAGCTGAACCACTCATGTTTTTTTTTTTCATTGTCCATTACTATCTCCCCAGGTGAATACATGTTTTTTTCTCCTCCTTCACCCTCAGTTTTTTTCTGTAGAAATTCAAAGACCCACCCTATCCCAAATCAGCAATCACCCTGGCTGGAAGGCCCCTGATAAACAAGAAGAATTCAAGGCTTGGGCACCCTCCCGAGGATGCAACGTCCTTGGGTGATATGCATTCTTTTCCTTGATATCCTGTAGCTTAAATGATGTCATGTGAAGTGAACTGTTAATAATACAGCTTACATTAAGGGGATAAGAGAGAGAATGGGGGAAAGGAAACCCCTCTCGAGTGGAAGATGGATGTCCAGCCCTGGGGTGGATTTCCGGACTATGTGATCTAACCCTCTGCCTTTGAACAGAATACAGTCAAGACATCTCCCCAGTACAACAGAACCGTGTTTCCAGCAAGTTCTCTTAGTTGAGCCATTCCAGTATCCCTTGAATTCCATTTTTTATGATTATCCTCAATTTTTCATGCTCTAATTTCCCCGGCCTTTTCTGGGCTTAAAGTGGAAAACAGTTGCCTAGCTCCCTCTGTGGAGAAGTTGAGCTGTTACTTAGTCATTCTTCCCCCTTCTGTTCCCCACAATATCACAGTTCCTTTAATTCTCTTTTTCCCATTTTAGGCCATTCTCTTGGCTCTCTCCACATTGTCCAAATATGTAAAAATTCAAAACTGAGCATCAGATATATATATACCTCTTTATCCAGCCTCTCCTCTTCGCAAAAGGTTATTCCTCAGGCAGGGAGGACCCCGTTAACCATTTGAGAACTTGCTGATTCCCACTCTTAATAGTTTCTCTATGTATCTATCAGAAGCACCCTGAGGCTCTCTGTAAAAACATCAACAGGGAGACCTTAATGGCCAAAACAATGAGGTCTAAAACCCTGCATGACCTCCCACCCACCTTCTCAGGCCAGTATCCTGTCTCCAACCTCATCCCTGACCTTGTCTTCCAGCCACTCTGGACCAGGAAGGCTGCTGAACTACCCACCCTTCACTTCCCTGGGCCTTCTGACCTTGCTAATGGCTTCACCCTTCCCCTGGCTATACAAAGCCCAGTCAAAACCCAATTCACACGTCGTCTCTTCCATCAAGCCTTCACAGATACCTTCTCAGATAGTCCTACCTCAGGGCCTTTGCACCTGCCTCTGCTGAGAACACTTCCCCGAAACCTTTGCCTGGCTGGCTCCTTATAATGCATCTGAGCCTAAGCTCCACCTGTTCAGAGAGGTCTTCTCTGACCACATTAGCTAAAGTTGCATATCCCCTTGAACTTTCAGTCCCATTTCCCTGTGTGTTATTTTCTCTGTATCACCTGCCACCATTTAAATTACTATTTTTCATTGTCTCTCTTCTTCCACAAGATTAAAAATAGTGTGACAGTAAAAGGCATGGCTGCCTTGTTTCCTGTGTATTCCCAGTGTTTGGTGCCTGTGCCACAGTATATGCTCAATTAAATGAAAGAATTAGCTACTCCCACTCTAGTAGTAAACCATCACAAACATTGCTTTCTGCCTTAGGCATAGGTTTGTGTCCTTAGACACCTGTATACCCTGCAACACATCAAATGTGCACCTCCTGTGTCCTAGGAACTCAGGAAATCGGCGTTGAATTCAAATCCCCAAGTAAACATGTCTTGACAACTTCCCTTAACCCACAGCAGAGGTGGCCTTAATTGTAATGTGGGAACAAGTAAAAAGGTAAAGCTGAAATAAGGGGCTGAATTACTTATCAGAAATAAAGGCTTCTAAAAGCAAACTTAAATGCCACACATTACACACACACACACACACACACACACACACACACACACGTCAAGTCCAATGATCTCAGCAATGGCCTCAAACCACTTTTTGTCCTTCTCTCTGCACATGTCTGAATGTGAGCTGAAGAGTCAAGTTCCTGAAACGGGCCAGGATTAGGCTGGCTTTCTTTTTTTTTTTTTCTCAACAGAAGCCAAACACTTAAAAAGTGAAGCGATGGCTGATTGAACTCTGGAGCGAGAGTTATGATGTTCCTGGGCTGTCGGTTCAATTTTACTTTTGGCTAGAAGGACAGCTTACACTCAACACACACCCTCTGGAAGGTGGGGCTAAGCTTCGACCTGGGCTGTCCGTGCACAGTGTGGTCCAGAGGCTGCCCTTTAACCCATGTGGATAGAGCCAATGAATCAAGCCAGCAGGGCCATCTCCCTGCTGACTGAGGGCGCCAGCCTTATCAAGGAGCCCAGGGTCTTGTGCTCATGCCGCTGTGACATCTGGAAGCATTAATGCTCCCTTGCGGCGTGTGGGCCAGTTGGAATGCCCAGGCTTAGGTGCCTGGTGTTCTCTGGCCTTAACGGTGAGTGGTTACGCAGTTTACTTTCCTTCATTCCTTCTTTCATTCCTTAAAAGCAACATGACACAGAGCCCTGTCATTGCAGGGGTGATGGGTTGTTACCAAAGTCGATAACAGGAAATCTCACTGAGGATAAACAGAGCTCATCGGTCATTGCCGAGAAACACATGGTTCTCATTTAACCTGCTGAGGACTAATTGTGTATGCTTCGGAAGCACAAAAACAGGAAAACTCCTTTCTGACAGACACACTGACTTTCTTCCAAAGACCAAAAGGCGCTTTCTCAACATTGTTAGATGCTGAGCAGTAATTATCTCCCTCGCTGTCAGGTAGCCAACTTCACTCACTTCCCCTTAATAATCTAAACTTATGACCTAAAGCATGTTTCAGGCCTCCCATGAAGTCTTCAAACTTTAGGCTTAATGAATGGCATCTAGGTTTCTCTTCTCACTGCTCTGATGTTTATACTCTTCAGCAAAGGAGTGTAAGAGGTTAGATGCGAAACGTGGCATCCAGAAAAATGATTATTTACCTTTTGATAAAAGGGTAATAATGAAGTGTTACATCTACTAAGTGCAGAGATAACCCAGTAGGTGCGCTACTTTATCTTTTACCGTAAGATGGGTCCAACAGCCAGAACCAGAACTTAAATAAACCAGTACAAGTGCAAGGGCTGTGTTATGTCCCATAGGAGGGCTACTGACTCATTTATTATCCAAATCCGCAGACCATTCTGCTTCCAAAATGTTTCATTATCTGTGGAAGTGAAATTTTTGGCATGCATGTCAAGTGCTCAGATAACATATTCACGTCTCACTTTTTTGCTAAGAGAATCTGACCGCATCTGGAAATTCTTTTGTGTCACTGCTTCTCTGAAACTGCATCCCATCTGCGTCCCTTTAATTCCAGTGAAAGGCCATCCCCACGATTGTGAAATGGGCCTCGTCTGGGAGACTTGTCTTTCTCTGAGTCAATGTGAATGAATTTTCTTTGATCGGGCAGCCCGGAGGTGGCCTGCACTCTTGACTCTGCAGCCTGTTGGCCTGTCACATCCAGAGGAAGAGGGTGCGGGGGAGTGGGGAGGGAACTACATTGTTTTAGGCAAACCCGAGAGCTGGTGGGAGAAAAAGAAAACATTGGCTTTTATCATAAGATGTGAGACTTTAATGGAATCATGGCAGACTCCTACAGAGGTCAGAGTTGTGCAATGGGTTGTGTTCTTCCTGTTCTCTGTTTGGAATGTTGATGTTGAGACTTTGCCCCCTTTATTTTCTGTTTCAGTTTTGGTCTCTGTAGCACCCTGACCTTTCAGAGCTAGTACAACTTTTCACAGTGGTGATGGACTTCAGGGGTGGGAATGGGGGTTGGGGAAAGCAAGGGTTTTATGTAGAAGATCATCTTGCAACTAGAAAGAGAGAAGACATCTAGAGTTAAAGTTGTGATCCTTTCCAGCTTTTTAAAGTTACTATCTTTCCTTTTCTGGAAATTAAATAACACTAGGTCATTCTTAAGCTCCATTCCCAATGCTGCAGGTTTGGCAGCAGCTGTTATTTATGGGTGGCTGTTATGTGTTCTCATTTACCCTTCTCAGTTGAAAAACAGAACATGGCTCTTCGTGTGAGGATCAAGGGTCAGAGACACTGTCTAAATCTAGAGCCTCATATTAATGTACCTCGTGTTATGATCATCAGAGTGTTTTTCTTCTTTGGAAAGCAAAATGTTTTTCCTTTTTGTCTATTTGTATGAACACATTTGAGTCTCTAGCTACACACAGAGGTAAGTTTATCAGAAAATCAGAACTTAACGGAACTGATAAACAAGAGTACCCCTTTCACAAAGCAGAAGAATCCATAACTTCAGAAGGATTAGGCTGCCATTGGGATCCCCTTCCTTTAAAGGATATGATGCACACACACACAAAGTGTGTTTTCAAACTTTCGAATTCATTAGTAACATAAAGCTAGGTTTAGCCATTATGAGGAACTACCCAAGATTGTTGTCAGTGTTTCTCTGCCTTTATATTAAATAGTGTCACTGCAATTGAAAATTCAGAGTAAATGAATGTGTCCACCCGGTACTAGGTCATTCTGAGTCTGCATTATTACAAAGCCTTGAAATGAATGGTGATACATGAAAATATTTATCTTAGGATTTATGATTAAAATATTGTCATCTTTTACTGTTCTTTGGTCAATACAAAGAAACACAATAATAAATCATAGCAATGTGATTTAACAAAAGGCACAATATAAAGGACTCTGTAAGATTGCTTATCACAGTTTACATTTTGCAGAATGCAAACTATGTATTTCTTAATTATCTTTCTAGTAGTAAACATCTTAGGTTGGCCTAATTAACCAGGTGGTATCATTTCTTGATCCTTTTATGAATATTATTTTTATTTCAAACCTTGGAGTCCTACAATTAATATCACCAAAGCCATTTTGGTAAATGTTCAGACTCCAGTGGCAGAAAGGGAACTGATTGTCTTTTTTTTTTTTTTTTAGCTGAGCCATCTTGCCACCTTTTGGCAGCTCAGTAGCAGCTCAGCTCGGGCTGTGAATCAAACCGGGAACCCTGTTGCTCAGAGCTCGAACTCTTGAGCGAGCTCTTAACCAACTGAGCCACTGGGCCGGCCCTGATTGTCTTTTGATACCTTGATTCCAAGAGTAGGCAATAAGTAATTAAATTAAGAAAGTAGGCATTCAAAACATTTTCTGGATTTTAAAGTCAAGGGGCATGTGAATTCAGAGGAGCAGGTGGTAAGTCAGGAGATGGGTCATGTTTACTCAGTTGCCATCAGCTGTGATTGGTGTAACATGATATGGAAAAGTGGCCTAAGGATGTAACAGAGAACATAAAGTCAATGATTAACAGATAAATGTCAGTTAACATAAAACACATGTTATTCAAAAATGAACCTATGCCCCTTTTAATCCAAGTCAATTCAACAGTTTTTAGATCAAACTTTGCCCAAGACCCACATTGGTAAAGACTCCAAGCCTGGCTCATGGAAAGCACTGTTGTCATTGGGTTTGTTCTTCTGCTAATTTAATCTGCCATTTCTCTTTTATTGCCTGTGTACTGTGTTCAAGGCAGTGCACTTTGTACATCAAGTCAGAGACACTTTGGTGACCTTTCCCAACCCCAGAACCCAACCAGCTGGAGTACGGTAAA
The DNA here is from genome assembly GCF_001890085.2 of Hipposideros armiger. Taxonomy (NCBI): domain Eukaryota; kingdom Metazoa; phylum Chordata; class Mammalia; order Chiroptera; family Hipposideridae; genus Hipposideros; species Hipposideros armiger. Next base: position 329,951 of record NW_017731459.1, on the reverse strand, counting down.
GGAAAGGGGCTGATGCTGGTAGAAAGGGGACATTTATGCCTTAGCCTGTGAAAAATACACCAGTAAGACCACATGCCTCAGGTGAAAAGTGTTTCCTTAATCTGAGACATGTTAATTCTCCTTCTGGGTAACTGCCCACCCTCTACAGTTTACCTACAAGGTTCTCCTCTGTGCCCAGGTCCACATATCCTGCCTCATGTCTGGCCACTACTCCCCAACATTCATCCAGTGCTTGAGCCATGTTGAACTAGGCTCTCTAGACACAAGTCTACTGTTTGTCCCTCCATGCTTTTGCATATGCTGCTCTCTCTTCCTGGAACTACTTCCCCCCTTTTCTCTCTACTCTCTGGAAGCTCTCTTTGTCCTCCACGATCCACCTGAACTGCCACCTCCCAGTGAGGAATGCAGATCAAGACAGGGGCTGACTTATTGGCAGAGGGAGAAATTTGTAGACAAAATTTATAATGACAATAGGAGCCCTGCTTTGAGGGCTGTGAAAGGATAAACCATAAGATGATGGTCCAGGTGTGTGTGGACCAGAGGCTGTCCAACCCAGGTGTGAGGTGGAACAGGACAGTGAGAATCCTGGTGGGGATTTGGGAGATGACGCTCCTTCCAGAATCAAAGCTTGTAGGTACATGACAGGTTGCTTAACCTCTCTGGGCCTCAGTTTTCTCATCTCTAAATGGGGGTAAAAATTAAGGAGACCAGATGTCCCAGTTTGCCTGGCACATCCCTGGTACATGTCTCTATCATGCTAGTCTATCTCATTGACTCCCCCACTTCACTCAAAAATGCCCTCTGCACATGAGTGTTATTAGGATTCAATGTGTACCATAGCTCTCAGAATAATACCTAATGTTAGCTAGTGTTATTCCCATTTATATTTGAACTCAGCGATGGGGCTTGGACTCCGCCACCGAGTGATGTTCACATTCTCCTTGGGCTCCCAACAGTTTTCCCAAGTCACCATTATCTCTTGGTTTCAACTTGCAATGTTTCTTTGGGGTCGGGAGGAGGGAAGGGGGCAGGGAGGCCAAATGCCAACAGAAAACCTGCAGTAGCTGCCTTCACAGAACTCAGCCTTGACGCTGTATTTCGCATCCTCTTATCCTTTTGCGTGTGTTTGGTCAAGTCCTTTCATTCACATTCCAGTAGATGTGGACCTCTTCCAGCTCCCAGAGGTCACGGAAAAGCAGCCATGTCATGGGAAGCACTTGGACTCAGATAGTCTGGAAAATAAATGAGAAGTGAGTGGGCAGAGATGACCAGGGGGCAGTGGCCACGGAGTCCCTGGCCAGCCAAGGAAATGAAGCTATTGGACATGAGTGCTGATGGTGCTTATATTGTCTGCCGTGCAAGAAGAAAACATGACTTCCCCTTGATTTTGAACAAAGAGGGTGGTTCAAACCAAGTTGGGGGCTGGGGGGTTCAGCAATTGCTTATGTACGTAATGTGAGATAGGTGACCCCATGCTCTAGTTAAAATGCACAGATAGTCCTCGGAGTGTGGAATTAGCAGCTGAGGCCGACCTTAATGACCACATAGGCCACCATTCTCATTTTACACATGAGGAAACTGAGGCCCTGGAGACCCGATTTGGCACAGCTGTTAGGAGGCAGAGCTAGGGCTGAGGCCCAGGACAGTTGAGTGTTCATCAAGGCCGTCCATGCCACAGGATTCCTTCACTGGGCGTCACTACCAACAACCAATCATGACCTTGGACGAGTCACGGAACTCGAGGCCTGTCGTTCCTTACCTGTCAGCCAGCCAAGGCCATAGGACTGCATGATCTTGGAGCTGCCTTCCAGAAACAACATTTCAGGATGTTCTGGTCCCCTTCCAGCCTGAGCCTACATGAGGAGGCCTGGCTTCCCGGCCAGCAGGCACTTTTGTCCCCATTGTCTGGGCAGGAGTCGTTTTGTTCCCAACAGTCGCAGACCTGGGTCAGGATGGCGGACTCTGGGATCTCTAGGCTTCCAGGCTAGTGGTTCCTTCCTTTGACCAAGGTCAAAACAGGAAAGGATGTTTTCCCTCCGTCCTCACAGCTCCATGCTTCCAGCTCCAGCCCCATCCTTAGCCTCTATACCTGAGAAGCAGGGAGAGGGTTATGAGCAGATCTCTGGAGCCAAACGGCCTGCATTCCAACCCAGCTCTGCCACCTACCAGCTGGGGGACCTCAGGCAGTCATATGGCCTCCCCTTGTCTCTTGTTTTCTCCATCTATGAAACGGGGATAGCAATACCACTCACCTTGTAGGAGTGAGAACTGGATGAGTTAATTGGTATAAAGCACTCAGAGCCTGGCACACACACAGTAAGGGCTGCACAAGTGTTGGGTATTTGTGGCTCTGGCATACGTATATACCCAAAACACAGAAAAATGCTTCTCTTTGATAGCCCTAGCCAGGGACTGCATTGCTCAGTTTTAGCTGAGGGAGCGCCTACAGCAGGATTAGCTGGTCAGAATCAGATCCGTGCAGCACCAAGCCACCTTCAGTCTCCCTTTGAAAGAGGACCACCCTGAACCTCCCAGAAAAACGTCATTTTTCCCGATTGAAGTGATTCCCGCGAAACCGCAGTTGGGAGCGCAACTGGCTGAGATTTTCATTCACCACAAACTCAGTCTCCACTTCCCTTCTCCAGATTCCACTGGGGCAGATCAAATGTCACACCGAATCACATCATGTCACCATCATCACCCTGTTCGCAGGCTGCTCAGAGACTCCCGGGAGAAAGAGGAAAATACGTTCTGAGCCAGGTCTCTGCCCCTCTGGGTTGGGGCTGAGGTTTCGCTTGTTTCTCACCCCCTTGCCCTGCTGTGCGGGGGGCTTTGTGGGGGATGACAGCACCAGGCCTTACACCCGAAGCACATTAGTGAAACTGGCTGGGTTTGGGGCCCTGCTCCCATACTTTCCCTCCTGGCCTAGAAATGCAAAGCGCCAGTGTGCAGAGCCAGGAGGAATTCTGCCCTCGTCGCTGACTTGAATTAGGACAGATGCCTCCTGCAAGACTCAGAGGTTCTGTTTCTCTAAACCGAGACCAAATGTGTTTGGGTGGCCAGGCCTGATCATCTCAGCAGGGGAATGTACAACACCCCAGGGCTGCAGAAGGACCATTTTTCCAGTGGCCTTTCAGCAGATGTCCACTCCAGAAGACAAACGGGGACATGGAGACCCACACGCCTCAGAGTGAAAAGTGATTCAATTAAGAGCATGAGCCCATGTTCAAATTCTCAAATGCTCAGTGAACAAAATGGTTTCCACACGCCATGTGCTATAGATGCCTAAATACAGGGCAACTCCCAAATAACCCCATCCCCCTAATAAAGTTTTTTGGCCAACGTAATAGGAATCAGAACTCTGGTTGGCTGTGAGGTGGGGATGGGAATTGGCTTTTGGAAAGGGGCCAGAGGGAACTTTCTGGAGTGATGGACATGCTCTGTACCTTCATTGGGGTGGTAGTTATGTGGGTGATTTCATTCATCAAACTGTGCCCTAAGATCTGTGCACGTCAGTGAGTGTAAATTTTACCTCAATAAAAAAGTTGGTAAAATGAAATATCTACTTAGATCTATTTAACCTAATCATCTAGTTGAATACAGTAGCAGCCCCTTATCTGCGGTTTCACTTTCCATGGTTTCAGTTACCCACAATCAACCATGGTCCAAAAATATTAAACGGAAAAATCCAGAAATAATTCATGTTTTTAAATTGCACACTGTTTTGAATAACATGATGATATCTCGAGCTGTCCATCTCCATTCCGCCTGGTATGTGAATCATTCCTTTGTCCAGCATCTCCACACTGTATATGCTCCCACCTTAGTCACTTAGTAGCCATCTGGGTTATGAGGTTGACTGTCACGGTATTGCAGTGCGTGTGTTCAAGTCACCCTATTTTACTTAATAGTGTCCCCAAAGTACAAGAGTAGTAATGCTGACAATTTGGATGTGCCAAAGAGAAGCTATAATGTGCTTCCTTTATGAGGTGTGATTGAAAAATACAGTGAATGTTTAAATTAAAAACCTTTTATTACAGTAAAAGACACATTGCCATTAATCCCCCTCAAAATACTCACCCTCGCTTCAAACACACTTATCTCATCGCTTTTGCCACTTACTGAAGCAGTTCTGGAAGTCCTCTTTCTTGAGTAGCTTTACTTCATCCTCAATCATGACAGTGCTCTGTGTCACACATCGCTTCTGGTATACAGCAATTTCTGTCAAAAAGAAACATTACAGTGTGTCCTCATCCACCTTAGTCACTGGATCTGGCACTGTGCGACTTCTGGCTCTTGCCCAAAGTCAAAATGACCATGAAAGAAAAATGTTTTGAATTGAGTCAGGACATTGAGGCAGCTACAACAGTGCAACTAAAGACACTCACAAAAGAGGACTTCCAGAACTGCTTCAGAACGTTGCAAGAACAATGGGATAAGTGTGATTGAAGCAAGGGCGGTTAATGGAAATGTGCCTTTTACTGTAATTATTTTTTAATTTAAACATTTACCATATTTTTTTTATCACATCTCGTATGTGAAAAAGTATGGATGTATAGGAAAAAACTTAGTTTTCTCAGTGCTATCTGCAATTTTAGTCATCCACTGGGGATCTTGGAATGTATCCCCTGCAGATAAAGGAGGACTACTGTACTTAAAATTATATGAGAATAATATATTAATTTACATTACTCTGCCCATTCACACATTCCACAAAATGATTTTGTGCAAATATACATCTTTTGAGATCAATGTATACCATTACTAAGCCACTTTTTAGTCAATAGCTTTCTGAACATATCTTCAATTTGTCTAATTTATTTGAAATGCAAAACTTTTTGAACCCATGTTGGATTCTGAATTTTTTTTATTAAAATTATTGGGGTGACAACAGTTAGTAAGGTTACATAGGTTTCAAGTGTACAATTCTGTGATACATCACCTATATATCACATCGTGTATTCACCACCCAGAGTCAGTTTTCCTTGCATTACCATATATTTGACCCCCTTTACCCTCATTTACTACTTACCCCCCTTACCCACTAGTAACCACTAAACTATTGTTTGTGTTTGAGTTTCTGTTTCTTTATTTGTTTTTCTTGTTCCTTTGCTGCTTTCAGTTGTATATCCCACATATGAGTGTATAACATTGCAGTAGATGTATTTCTCATTTGTCTTATAAGTAATTACTCATGATCCTAACTACATAGGAAACATGTTTTGCTTTCTGAAATGAGCTTTAAAATATTTATCACAACTTACAAATGCACCCCAGGAATAATCACCAAATATGTGTTAAATCTCATTGTCTTCTTCCAATTAATGCCCTCTAGTGACCTCTGAGAACATCCAAACCAACATGATTGAGACCATTTCAGGCTGGTATGCCTTCCCAGATTTTATGGTTCAAATAAAGTAATTGAGAGAATACCAAATTATGAGAACATTTTAAAGAATAACAAGTTGTAAACTATAAGAGATTTGTAATAATTTTCTAATTAATTGGACAAAATATACCTTCATCTTACTTATTTTCAGGTATATACTGTATAGTGAATCCTGGCATATATGTTCAGACCAAAGATACAGTAGAGATCAATTTAGTACATTTTGGGGTCATGTTTTATAGTTCATTATTAAAATATTAACATTGTTAGCTTAAGTTAGAAATTTCTTTAGGTAAAAAATTTAAACCTTATTCCCTACCATGAATGAGGAATTGAAAAATTCTTTAATAAATTCAAACTGTGTTCTCTATCTTACTCAAAGGCCTTAAAGATAGGAGAGTTAGTTTAAACAGATCTTCTGGTTAGAAATGGGATTATAAACACAATCCTAAATTATGAATTACTGATTATTAATTTTGTGACTTGACCTTAAGTCATGCCCAGTTTTCAGCTTCAACCAGTGTAATATGATGCTATATAAAGATGACTTTGTTTTTTAAACAGTTCCTCCATTTGGGCATTAAAAATAGTGTTGTTCTTAAAGAAATCCGCGTGGAAGACTGACTATACACTGTCACTTTAGGTTTCTTTTGCTTTTGATGTTGCTGTTGCCCAGAACCATTGCTATTCCTGTCAGAAAACTCACCAAGAGCTCGCTGGGCTTATAAAGCTCCTGTAGGGCTCAGTATGGTGACTGCCCAACTTTTTTTTTTTCTTTTGTAGCAGAAACCTGGTTGTTGTTTTTTTTGTTTTTTGTTTTTTAAAGTTTGTAGCAGAAGACAGTTTATTAGAGCAGAAAGTAACAGCTCTTAAAATAAGAGGGGGTCCCAACTGGGTTGCCCCACAGAGCCCTGGTTTTAAATCACATTATAAATGGTTGAAGCTCTCTAGTTGGAGCAGAGATGGGGGCCCAGAGCAGTCCTGTTGGATACCTCTTCTACTCAGTAGAGAGACTATCATGGGATTTTACAGCACCCTAAGGGTTTCATGGAACACAGCTTGAACACCTCTGGCAGTAGATCATGCATAAAGGTTTGGTCTCAGAAGATCTGGGTTCAAAATCTGGATTCTGGACTCTGTGATTGTTGTTGGCAAGTGACTTAGCCTGAGTGTCATTTTCTTCATCCGGACAAAGAGCATGAATGCTTATCTCAGAGCGTTGCAAGAATGCTGACAAATGTGCTTTGGAAACTATAAAATGTAGGTTTATTTTGTTTCTTGAGTCTTATGGTTTCCTAGACACATCTCATTTGCATGTTGTGTGCCATCTCATCTCAGTTATTTAAGGACTGAGGATCTGTATTTTCTATTGTTCCGCCTTGCTGATGCTTCTACTTCTGCCTTTCAGCTTTTTGGAAGAGAATAGACAAGGGGAAGTTGACTTTGGGCTCTACTGCTACCATCTCTACAGGAAAGAATTCCAATGCTCATGATCCGTTCTTGGGTGGACCACTCTGACAGATTTCTTTTCATTTTCAGGTGGGCCAAGAGAAGGGAAACTGTTCTTTCCAGAGAAACCCAACCCCCTGCATCATCCCTCAAGAACAAGAAAATATCTTCCATACTATATTTGCTTTTTTCACAAAGTCTGGAAGAAAAGTCTTGGTAAGAATTTGCTTACTGGTTGGGTCAACATGGGTGGTCCTCACTAAGAAGGCAAGTCTGAGATGAGAGGCCAGTTTTCTATTTGGCATTTATTATTCCCCAAATCTGGTTTTAATCAATTGGCTTAGAAAATCATGAGGACTGTGGTCAGCTCCTATTTTTCAGCCTGAGGTTTCAGTCAAAGTGTTAAATTGGCATTCCAAGTTCCATTGCCCGGCAAAGGGAAAACCTTTGCAACCCACCAAGCACAAAGTAGTAAAACATTCCTCCAACTAGTAGGAGTCTAATCAAGGATGATGGTTCTTGTACAACCACTTTGGAAAACTGCTGGGCAGTATCTATTAAAGCTAAAGGTATTTGTACCCTGTGACCCAGGAATCCCACTCCCAGGGATATCCCCAAGAGAAATGAGTTCTTGTGTCTCCCAAAAGATATGGACCATAACCACAACCATCTTACTATGCCAAAAGGTGGAAACAATCCAAATATCCATCCACAGGAAAGTGAGTAAAGAACTGTGGTGTCGCCATACACTGGAATGTTACAGAGCAATAGGAAACTACTGCTGCGCACAACAACACGAATGAATCTCATAGACATGATATTTATGTGAAAGAAGCTAGAGACAAAAGGACACATATTGTAATAGTTCACTTACATCAAGTTCAGCAATAGTAAAACCATCAATGGAGATGGAGGCCAGGTAGTGGTTACTTTGGGAGGAATATCAACTACAGAGAGCATGAGAGAACCTGCTTAGGTACTAGAAATGTTCTGCATCTTGACCTGGGTATAAACATATGTAAAAATGTATCAAGATGGACCCATCAGATTTATTCTGTTTGCTGTGTAAGTCATGCCCCATTTTTTTTTTGAAAGTGAAGATATTGAAGGTGGAATCATATGCTTTTCCAATACTTCCTTTCCCCGTATCTTTGGTTCCATCTCCTAAGCTCCTTATTGCAGCGTAGGCACATCTTACTCATATTTTCCCTATAGAAGTAGGATTGTTTGCCACTTGGAATGTTGGGCTTTTTTACTTACATAGTGCTGATGATACAACTCTTTTTAAAAGCTCTTAGAATCGTTGGATGTAGTGATGTCTGGTTGTTGGACAGATACAACTGTGTAACATTACCCCACCTATGAAACATCGTGAAGGTACATGTGGACATTTTGGATCCTAAAATACAAAAGAGAAGCATTCTTCTTTTGTAACTTCAACTTGGAATTTAGGTTTCTATTGGTAATTCAGGTACTTTCTTGGTCCAACATGTGTTTTTCTTTACGCCTGTGTTTTCTTGAGTCATTTGACTTCTTGGCCCTCAAATTTGCCCTACCTGAAAAATGGGCATGAAAGTGCATTTGCCACTGCACAGGCAGAAATTACATAATGTAGGAAATACATCTTGTGTTCAAGACTCATGAGAAAAATGCTTTCGGAATGCATAAATGTGTTTCTTTTTAAATACAGTTATTTCCCCTTGCAAAATCCAATCTTTTGGTAGGATAACCGATGAGCTGCTTTCTCCCAGTTGCTTGACTTGAAGGCCTGCTCGAGTGCCTGCTAGGCAGGAAATCCCTCCATTGCCCTCTGGTGGCAAGAAGGAATGATGGCGTCTTCCCGTGGAATTCTGCCTGGAGTTGTCTTTGTCACCAGAACGGAGAAGCACATGGAGCCTTTTGCTCCATAACTTACTGTGCATCTGTCCTTGTTCTTAATACCGTTTGACAGTTCTTCGATTTTCTTCTCAGGACTGTGAAAAACCAGGAATTTCTTGCCTAACAATGCATTGTAACCTGAGTGCACTAGCTAAAGAAGAGAGTCGTACTATAGACATTTACATGCTGCTGAACACGGAAATACTGAAGAAGGTAAGGCCTGAGGAACTACACGCTCGGGGTTCATTTAAAAGCATTTGAATTGGTTTCCTCATGAAACTCTGCCTGCCCATCTTAAAACTTTCCTGGCATGTACCACTGGTAGTTCTGCTGCTGGAGGATGCCAGGGGACATACCAGACCCTTGCTACTCAGTGTGGTCCGAGGTCCAGCAGCCTTAGCCTCACCTGGGAGCTTGTTAGAAATGCAGAATTTTGAACTCCCCCATACCTGCTTCATCAGCACCTTCATTTTCACGAGCTGGTTTGTTTGCACGTTTTTCTCAGACTTGAGCTTGCATCAGAATCACCTGGAGACCTTGTTTAAACTGCACATTCCTGGGACTGGAGTCTGAGAGTCTGTATTTCTGACAAATTCCCAGGTGACGCCAGTACCACTGGTCTGGGACCACGTTTTAGATCAGGGGTTGACAAACCTTTTCTGTAAAGGGCCAGTAGTCAATATTTTAGGCTTTAAGGGCCATACAGTCTCTTGCCACTGCTCAGCTCTGCCACTGTATTGTGAAAGCAGCCATGGACAATACCCCAACAAGTGGGTGTGGCTGTGTTCCAATAAAACTTTATTTACAACAACAGGCAAAAGGCTGGTTTGACCCATGGTTTGTAGTTTACTGACCTCTTGTTTAGATGACATTTTGTTTCAGACAAGTCCAACTTTTGAACCTCACCTCACTTTGCTATTACGAGTTTATCAAAAATGGTTCATAAAATCATACCTCCGTCAGTGAATTGGTGGCCCTTAAAAAAATCATACAAATTCACTGTGATTTATTTTGACATAAAAGCTGCTGAGTATAAAAGCCCAACCAACAAGATGCTTTAACAATAATCACATGTGAAGCTACAACAAAATATGCCACAAAGACTCTTATTTACTTTCTTTTGGAAAAACTAAATGTGTCAGCCTATAATAACCTGTCAATGTATGAATGAATATCCTTAGAAAAGTCATTCCAGTGTTATTTTTTTTAATTAGGCATGGCAATAGCATGCTGACCTGAGAGTCACGGGCTCTGGGAATACGGGATGTTTGCCTACTTTCCGTGTGTCGCCCGTGCAGCCCCCACACACCCGTGAGAGCTGTGCATCGCTCTGCTTTCCCTGGTTTTCTTGGGAGGGAAACTGGTTTGGGGCGAGCTGAGCTCACACCACAGAGCTTCCCTGTTGTAGCTCTCTCTTTAAAACGGACAGCGTTGTGAGAGGCCCGGGCAGGAATTAGAGCACCACTAGCCACCCTGCAATTCCAGGAGGGAGCCTGGAAGCCCCGCATCCTAGGAAGTGCCTTCCTGGCATGGGTCCCCAGTCAGGTTGACAGACTGTGGTTCTGTATACTTACCCACCATGTTCATCTTCTTGACACATGGCCCTAGTGACCTTTTTATTCCCCATGCCACACGTAGCACGGTCGACAGAGTCCTGATAATGGGACTGATGGCGGGAAACCACTCCAATGTCTCCTTCACCCTCAACCCAGAAGGTTGCTGCTTGCACTTCAGTGGTCTGTGCTTAATTTAATTGCAAGGCCTCAAGCCTTGCTTGTACACAGCTCTGTGGCCTGCCTCTCTCTCTCTCTCTCTCTCTCTCTCTCTCTCTCTCTCTCATCAATGGTGACTCTTTGCCAAGGAATGTGTCCCACTGTCTGCTGTCCTTACAGCCCATCCAGCGCAGTCGGCACCCTAAGAAAGCAGAACACCATGGGGTGTCTTGTGTGGGTGTTGAAGGGTCTTTGCCCTGAAAGTGCCCTTTCAGCAGAAACCAGCAGAAATTCCAGGTGCAGAACAAGGGTGGCATGGAAGCCAGATGGGGCCACAGCTGCTCGGGGAGTTTGAAATGCCGAGTGTCGGTCCCCTAAAGCCAGCCACGACCTCCCATGAGGCATGTAGCTTGAGATGGCTCCAGGAGCGCCCCCCCACCCCAGCCTCCCTAAGGACGTGGAACAGCGCCAGCCTTGTGGTTTGCCTGGGCCTACAGTGTGTTTATTTTCCTTTGACCTCAAGGTCTGGCCCCAGACAAGGGAATTTGAGGTTTTATTGTTTTGACCTTAACAAGTTTTCATTTGAAATGTAGGATGCGATTTTTTTTTAATTCATTATCAGAGGATTTAGATTTCTTTGAAAGTATTCTTCCACAACCACTGGGGCCTGTCCTGTGGCAGGCTCCACCTGCTCAGCCTTTACCTTTGACAAGTCGCATCATTATTACTGTTATTACTGTCATTATTAATATCTAAGATGGTGAAGATAATTATTATTGTCCAAGATTGAAAATACAGTATACCCTGACACATAAAAGCACAAACGTATAAAACTGTTAAACAGGTAAGAGATTATTCGCATCCAGAATTACTTACTGCTGAATGTGAGCTAACAGAAGCAGTTCCTTTGAGTGACAAGCTTCCCAGAAGCATTTAAAGTATGTTTTATTGCCGTGTTTAAAAAGAACAGTAATCAGTGCATAATTCCCAGGTGAAGTACACAGAGTGGTATCCTGTGTGTCGTCCCAGGGAGGTCTCTGTGGCTTTTTTATCAGATGAGCTGAGGGCCCCCTTGAGACTTTCCTATAGGCAGAGGCCTCACTTTCTTTTCTTTTTCTTTTTTTTTTATTGTTAGTTTCAGGTGTACAGAACAATGCAATAGTTATCCTTTTCACTTTCATTTGCAGGGTAGGTTTAACCAGAAGTGGGTCAGAGCTGGCATCTGATGTGTACTTCCTTGCATGGCAACCAAGCCAAGTAGATGTGGGTGGGTACACTACAAGACACCTTGCTGGCAGAGCCTCAGCCACCCCCACAGGTGGGATGCCGAACACCCCAGTTGCCTGCCATCTGTTTCCACGATGGAAGCCAGGCTACCTCTCCACTCCACCGTCTGTACCACTGGCTCGAGGTTCTGGCCCACCCCTAAGCCATAGTTTTGCCAACCCCTGTCTTTTTCCAAATTCCTTCTCCATCCCTGCCTCGGAGCCATTTTCTCATTTTCTGGATCAGTGGCTTTGACTCTGAGCCCACACCAAGGCTTCCGACTGCATCTGGCTAGGGAGCTCTTCCTGAGTCTTAGAGGTGCCGGTGCCCACCCCAGGTCCCTTTCTCTTCAGGCCGTTGCCTAATTTGTAAGCCAGATGCTTCCCGCTTTCTCTTCTCTCCATCAGGTACCCTTTTTCCATGTGAAGTGGCTTTGAACCCAAAACAGCTTCATTTAAGAGCAAAGAGTTAAAAGTAATTCATGGGAAGGGTTTGAGGATTGTGGTCAGGGCAGGAAGATGCTTAAGAAATGTAAATCAGATGCCTTCTGTGGAATGCCAGGCCTGGATTTGTTTTACACAATTAAACAGCTTTATTTATTCTCTACTCTTTGTGGATATGTCAATATCAATATCCAAATATCTGGCTCTTTCCACTTGGAAACCACAGCACACAAACTTGCATTTGTGGATGAGTGGCAAAACTCTGTAGTTTTGCAGCGTCCACCATGATATGAAAGAATTCTCAAGAGAGAGACAATAGATGTTTATGTGGTTGCCCGGGATGGAGAGGCATGTAGCTCAGTGATAAAATTTTTGTCTGGTCTGCATGGAATCTTGGAATTTCAGTGCTGCCTGGTGCCCAGGCTCTGTCAAGGCCCAGCCATTGTCACTGAAAGATCTTCCAGTGAGTTGCGTTGTTTCCTCCACAGGACAGTTCATCTGTCATTCAGTTCATGACCCGCGCCAAAGTGAAGGTGGACCCTGCCCTCAGAGTGGTGGAGATCGCCAATGGGAACCCAGAAGAGATGTCGGTGAGTCAGCCATCCCTGGGACAGCCCTCCTCAGAGGGTGAGGGGATCTGGGTGACTCGGTGCTGGAATGTGAGGGTAAAGATGCTGTCTGAGCCAGGAGGTAGGCTTTGTGGTAGGCCCAAGACCATGCCTGCCGTGGCTTCCAGGCCCCCATGGAGAACGTCTGTGGTCTGCTCTTGTTGCGATAGCGTTGTTTTTTAGAATGCCATCATTATGTGAAAGCTCCCTGCTATGACCAGCCAAAGGAAAAATAGTCTGGAAGTACCCTTGACAGGGCTTGGATTTCCACTCCGAAGCCAAGACTATTTTTATCTTCCTCAGACCTTTCCCCGAAACCTCATTTGCCTTCCCAATAAAATTGCTCCATGGATAAACACGGGATAAAAACAAGTTTCTTGAATAACTTAAAAAGGTCACATCCAAATTGCTAAGTCCTAGAACCTTCTCTTTCATTCTCTACCTACCCTGCTGGTTCTCCATAAAGTGCAGTTGACATGCAGGCCTCAGAGACCAGAAGTTAGGAGACGTGGATGAGAGAGAGCTGGAGGGAAAGCGTGGCCCTGGAATTATACGGCCTTTTATTGTTTTGCAGGGGTGGGGAGGGGAGGCTCATCCTTTGACGCCCACACTCAGACCCTAAGCAAACGGAACGGGAGGCAGCAGCCTGTGGACTGGTTTTGCCAATGGGCTGTGCAAGGATGCTCCCTTTTTGCATCTCCTTTCCTGGAATCTGTCTCTTTAGAAGACTTTCCCCTCTCTCTTTTTTTTTTTTCTTTAGCTGAGCCATCCTGCCACCTATTGGCAGCTCAGCGGCTGCTCAGCTCAGGCTGGACTCGAACCGCTGTTTCTCAGAGCTCAAACTCTTGAGCGAGCTCTTAACCAACTGAGCCACTCGGCCGGCCCTCCCCTCTCTTTTAAGAGTCGGTGTTGCTATGACAAATTTACAGAAGTGATGCGTTCATTAAGATTATTACAAAGAAAAGATTTGTTCACTGTGATTGAACACAGTGGAGACACCACATGTTGTAAATGTTAGGATGAGATCCTAGAAGCCCCTGGTTGGGAAGGGTTTATATAGAAAATAAGTCTCTGGGGACCTTAGTGAAATCTCAGTCTGTTCCTGTTCATGGTGAGCAAGAGACGAGACCATCAGCTGGGTCAGAACGAATGTGAGCCTGGGGAACTAAAGCTATGCCTGGGCCTGGGCGTTCCAGACTCAGTGCCGGGAAGGACCGTCAGACTGTCAGAGGTATAGCTTTCCCCCTCCATTCATCCTGAGAGATTCTCCAAGCAGTAATTTTACTAACAGAAACTGAATGGGACGAAGCGAAAGGACGCTGGAGTCCTTTGGTACCGAGGTTCAGTTTTTCTGGCAAATCAAATATTTCAGGTTGACTTTTGCCTTTTCCTCCCTGCCTTTGGGCCATTTCACTGCTAATTCTCACCTTCACCTGGGAGGTGAGTAGAATGGTGATTCACGGTGTACTGTCATAGCTGTGGTTAAAAAGTTTCATAGAATGAAATACATGCCCCACGTGAGAGGTATGGAATGTTCTGGTAGACACCAGTGTCCCCAGGTAAGAGCTAATGGAAGTAATGAACAGATTTCCTACAGGTGGAATCCCTTGTGTAGTTGAAAAAAAAAAACTTCTGAAATATATGTGTGTGTGTATCTATATCACTGGGAACATTGCCTTTGTTCGGGGCACTAAAGCTGTGGGGTCCAGGAAGCCGTTGCTGAACATTCCATTGTCGGATCCTGAGTCATCTACACGCCCCCGAAAATACCATTTCCATTCATGACTGTTCCATTTTGAGCACCGTGTTGATATTTTCATTATCAAGAGTTCTTTGCAAGAAGCCCTCATTTCAACTGATTATTTTTTCAGTACTCCCATGAAAAAAATGTAACACCCATTGTAACCCCGCAGTACCCCTTTCTCCCTCCTTTCCGTGACTTTGTCTTTTCAATCCATGAGCTCAAATGAAGTTCTACAATCTGTTCTCAACTTTCCTGGCAGGAAAAAAAAAACAACTTTTCTGAGTAGGCAGCTTTGCTTTTTTAGAACAAACACGTACTTCCCTGTGTGGTTCTTCTGAATGTCTGGCTCTCTGTCAACCGTCCATCTGAGGGGAAATTTCCATAGAGGGTAGCCACCAAATTTAAATCAGACAAAATGTCCCAAGATTTTAGATTAGGCACCAAATTTTTATGGCCTTGGAGTGAATAGGAAATGTACTTGCGGCTGGTATTGAACAGGGTGTGGGTGAGAAGAGGAAACAATCAGATTTTTCACCACAGCAAGCGTACATGGCGGTAAGTTTAACAGACAGGGAAATCAAATAATTTTCCTGGGACTTTCTGTATCTTTATTTTTATGCCATGGAATGAGGAGTGCTTTACAGAACCTGTGGATGCATACCTAGAGATATGCCTGAAGACATTTGCCCTGTTGACTAGTAAATAGATCTGGGGGTACTTCCCAGGTAGGGTATTTGCATGTGACACCAAGCTTACCTAGCGAGCTCTGTTGAGATCCACACCTGAGAATCCAGGTGAGACCTACGGGACTGCATTCAGTAACAGTAATGTGTTGAATTTCCTATTCTGTTCAACCCAACCCTTCTTACTTTTCAGGGAAAGTTGCCAGCAACTGAGGCTAGAAAGTCCCCCAGGGCAAACCAAGACAGCAGAATCAGCTCCACTACTGTGAGCCACCACCCCCACAGGCCCTTCTCAGGCTGGATGAGAAGCTTGCATGAATTATATAGCAAACCCACTTTCCTGACATTTTTAAATAGCGGAATACGTGTGAAACACCTAAGTCCCCCAATAAAGGATTAAATCATTGCTCTGCGGAGTGTTTCCAGGCTGAGATCGTAGATGTAAGCAGAGGGGAGTGGCTGTCTCCTCTGGGCAGAACCAGATGGATTAGAAGGCTATCTGGTAGCTCTCAGAATGGCCAGGAAGGCTGGAGAACCAGACTGGGGATATGAGAGGCGTCAAGAAACCCGAGTGCTAGGATCAAGCTCCCTCAGGCCATAGCAAGAACCTGGCGTGGTGCCCTGGACACAGCTGTCCTTGACTTCTCTCAGCCTCTTGCTGTAGAATCGGGCAGGAGGCTGTCACTGGCTGAGATTAGGTTTCTGTCACTTAGGGGGCCAGGCAGCCCAGGGAGAACAGGTCACTGGCTTTTTTGGCTATTGTAGTATAGCCTCACCGTCACCCTCACCCTGAGACTCACACAGAAGAGGATTCCCCAGCACTGGAAGTGGGTTCAGTACTAGGCTGCTCAAAAGTGAGGACCATGCCTCCCATGTGTTTCTCTAGTACCATGGGTCGGTATTGGGACGGTCAACCCCGGGTCTTCTTAGGTCCCCTGTCAGAGCCAGAGTCCTTGTTCTGTGTTGGTGGTAACTTCCTGGGCAAGCTGCAACCTTAATGAGAAAACTCGAAAACCTTTGTCCAAAGATGGTTGAGGGGCATTTGTACTTTTTTTTTTATTAGTTTCAGGTGTGCAAAACAAGGTAATAGTTATACATTTCACCCCTCACAAAGTGATAACCCCCCCCCAATCTATTGTCCCTCTGACAGGGTATATATCTATTATAATTCCATTGACTCAATTCCCCACACTATACTCCATATTCCATGACTATATATATATATATATATATATATATATATATATATATTATAGTTGACATACAATATTATTCAGCTTCAGCTTCAGGTGTACAATGCAGTGGTCAAGCCTCTACACCATACTTTTTGCGTTGTTTTGTTTTAAGAAATAACGCGTTTGAATGAGTGATGCTTCCTTGCTGATTTGATAAGGCAAATGTTTAGGGCCCTTCACCTTCTGCCATGGTACCATGGGAACCCAATATCCAGAGAGGCCTTCACCTCCCTCACGCAGCCCACTGCCGTCAGCATTCCGTACCCTGCAGATGGGAAGATGGGTCATCAGTTTAACAAGTCCCCGGAGACTCCACTGTGCCCTCCCTGGGTTAGAACCACTAAGCTTCTTCCTCTAGTGAACAAAAGGCATCTGATACTTGGGCAGAAGAAATGGCTTTCCCAGGATCTCCCCGTGACTGAGCCAGTGTCCAACCTTGTGCTCCTTTCCTCTCTCTCCTGCAGCCACTCAGTCACGTGGGACGCACTAAGCCTTCTTGGATGAAAGGGCCTGGCTGGACAAATGCAAAGTCTCCAGTATGGAAAGAAGTCATTGACTTGTTTTAAAGCATCTCTGTTAAAACTGCACAGGTGCCCTCGGAGCCCAGCCAGCTCCATCAGCCAGGACCTGGCTGTCCTCCTCCCAGCTGGGGCTCTCCCTTCTCAGTCCAAATCAGACCCTGGAATGAAGGCTCATGACGGCCGCCATACTTTACCCTCTAAAGAAACCTGCCGCATCAGCACTAATTGGTCAGAACAGCAAGTCCAAACTGCGTTTTCTCTGAAGCCATTTAGGTTCAGTTCCCAGTCTTGGCCCTTTCTGGAAGTCACTCCTTCTGGTTTGGCCTCTCCTCTGTGTGTGGGGAGCAGTGCGTCTTCCCTTGGGGATCAGAAAAGCCTGGGTTCAAATCCATCTCCTTCACGTCCTAACTGTGTGACTGTATCACATAAGCTCTGTCAGCTTCAGTTTCCTCATCTATTGGGTTGTCGGAAAAGTCATGACGTATTTTTTTCTATGTTTTTTGTTGCAAAAATGTGTCATGACTTTTCTGACAACCCAATATAAGCTGGGAAAGCTGCCTTCTACTTCGCTTTCGTTCTGTTCCCCACTATTGCCCCCCAACCAAAGATGCAAGCCAGAGGGACATCCTCTAACGCAATACACAAAGATGACTCCCAAAGATGCCACGTACAGTGCCTTTTGTTGTACTGTTTCTTTTTTTTTTTTTTTTTTTTTTTT
>NW_017731459.1:306746-307805 GCF_001890085.2 Hipposideros armiger | reverse complement strand
AGCTGTTGTGTGAGGGTTGACCCCTCTGATCAAGCTTGGCCCCAAGGGGCTCTTGTGCCTATAGAGATTTCCCTTTGAGTGTGAGTCTTGTAGGTCAGGCCTGTAATGCTCTGGCTTTATCTGAGGTTGGCCTTTGGGTGTGGTGATTCTTGTGCTGCTTTCGCTGGACCCTGCTGTAGAGCCTGTGTGCCCGAAGTCCCGCGTCTCCTGGCATCTGTTGTACTGTTTCTTGATGTAAACGTTACAATTTTTACATTCACCAAGTAGATCATGACTTGTACTTTACTGTTCATGTGGCCAATTACAGTTAAAATTACATTCCACATGGCAAGCGAGTTTTTCCCCCTTGAATCTCAAGTTACACTGAGATGTAAGATGAAGAGGAGGGTCATTGGAAGGTCACCACCACCTCCAATCTTGTGCCATCATCATAAGGGGGCAGGCGGTCCTCCTGTCCTCACCCACCACCACACGTGTGAGAATTAAGCTATAACCATAAGGAGTTGAGGAAAAGCCCAGCATAGTTTGCCAGAACATACGAGTCATGTTTCCTAATGGTCACCATTGATGACCATTTATTGGGCCTGCTAAGGGCCATGCTCTGTACAGGCACTGGGGACACAATGGGGAACAAAATCGACATGGTTCCTGCCCTCCCAGAGCTAACAAGGCAATAGACAGTAAACAAGGAAGCAAACAAGTGTTTTATTTCAAACTGTGGTGAGTTCTGTGGGAGAAACCTGCTTCAGATAGAGGGGGTCAAGGAGTGTTGCCGGGGAGCTGAGACCTAGAGAGTGAGAAGGAATTAGCTTGCATAGCATGGGGAAGAGTGTCCACTTGTGGGGGAGAGCTGTATGATGACCCCAACAGCTGGCCATGTTCTAGGCTGAAAGACCAGTGTGGCAGGAACCTGGTGAACAGGGAAGACATCTCTGATGGAAGACATAGGATCCACGCTGTGTAATGCCAGGGGGCAGTTACAAAGGGAAGCCACTGAAAGCTTCTGTTTTGAGCCAGGAATGGCATGATCCAATGAATATTCTTTTTTTTTTTTTTTTT
>NW_017731459.1:270839-306626 GCF_001890085.2 Hipposideros armiger | reverse complement strand
ATCCTGCTACCTGTTGGCAGCTCAGCGGCTGCTCAGCTCGGGCTGGACTCGAACCGCTGTTGCTCAGAGCTCAAACTCTTGAGCGAGCTCTTAACCCAATGAATATTCTTTTAAAACTACAGGCTACTGTGTGTATAGTGGATTGTAGGGGTGCAGGGTGGAAATATGGAGGCTAGTTAGAAGGTTGTGACTGTCACCTGGTAAGAGACAATGGGAGCAAAGAAGATAGAAGTGGGCAGGTAGATTTATAGCAGTAAAGATGTGGCAATTTTTGTTAGTCACATGTAGGGAATATCTGTCCTAAAGGGTTAAGGGAGATCAAATGACGTCTTGATGCAAAGCCCCTTGCCTGCGTCCACCTGGGCATTCAGTTAATAGTGTCTTTCATTGCATAAAGAGATGGCAAAGGACAGGATGAAACAAATACAGGACAAGCCCTTCCCCAGATCCTCAGGAGTCTTGGTCAGTTTACTCTAAACCAATGATTTCCAGTCATCATCATGATTATCATCACCGTTGCTATTTTTTAAAGAAGAGAATCTATTCCTAAATTAGAATATGCTTTGTTGAATGAGAGATAGGGTTCCTGGAGCTCCCCCAGTTTTTAATCTTCATTTTCCCTTGATGGTCTCTGCATTCGCTCACTCAACCCTGGGCCTCTATAAAGCCCGGGAATACCACGGCTATGGAAGGTTATGTTTTGGGATAAGGTTGCTGTCTAGTCCAGCCAATTCTTTCACTAGACATGAATTGTGTCACCAGTAAGTGTGAACAAGAAAAAAATTTGCCCTCAAGACTTTCACAGCACCAACAGGTAAACACTGCACATGTACACATGTACACACACACACACACACAGCGCACAGCATGGTTATGTGTCAAGAATGC
Organism: Hipposideros armiger; assembly: GCF_001890085.2. Classification (NCBI taxonomy): domain Eukaryota; kingdom Metazoa; phylum Chordata; class Mammalia; order Chiroptera; family Hipposideridae; genus Hipposideros; species Hipposideros armiger. The sequence goes on along the minus strand of NW_017731459.1, from coordinate 305,738 downwards.
CTGTGCTGAAGAGGTTGGGACAGGCTGCATGGAAGGAGTGACCCCTGAACAAGTACTCAAGGAGTGTGCTCAATGAACAGGGGAAGGTCAGGCCCTCCAGACGAAGTCAGGTGGGGTCTTAGGTTAGAGCTCAAGAAGCAGACCCTGAGATGAGGATGTATGCGCAGGTAGTTTATTCAGGAAGGGCCCCCGCTGAGATGGGGAAAGAAGTGAGGAGACAGGATAGGGAAAGAGAAGAAGGGAAGTGAGGGGAAGACTGCAGGGGACCCTGGCTTCAGCCTGATTTTGTGGGGAACTCTGGAGAACAAATAACACCTCCAAGTTTGTCCACCCTGGAGCAAGGGAGCTAGGCTGTCAAACTTCTGTACCTGTCAGCCATTAGCTAGGAACTGCCCCAGATAGGAAGCCCTAAGGTACTTCATGCTCTCCTGATGCACCCTGGGGGAACATGGCCTCTAAAAAAAAAATGCCATCCATTAGAAGTGAAAGCATACAAGAGCTGGGGGTTGTGCATCGCAAACTGGTAGATGGACCCAAAGGGAGCTGGGCAGAGAACCAACAGTGTTTGACACAGATGGACTCGTCTGCACTCAAACGTTGGGTGATCTACTCACCGTGCTTGCCCATGTCCCATTGTGCCTAATGACTTCCTTGTTTTAGATTTGTTCGGATACGTTCCATTCTTGTAACGTGCTGGGCATTTAATGTAATTAGCTCTTGTCACTCTCACGTCACCTGTGAAGTAGGTGTTATTACTCCCATTTTCAATTGGGGAAACTGAGGCTCCAGAAGATGAGGGGACGACTAGCCTGAGGTGCACAGCTTGTCAATGCGAGGCCCAGGACTGGCCACCAGGCCTGCCCATTTGCAAGCCCCAAGTCTTCCTTAATCCTTGGTTTCTCTGCCCTGTGCTGTCCCTTGCCCTGCGCCCACCCACAGTGAGAGCATCCTTCAGAGCAGGTGGTAGGAATCACAGTCTTGGGTGGTAAACAGCTGGCCCTTTATCTTAACAGCAACCTTTGGCTCTGGTGTCCTCAGACACACATCATGTTCAGACTTAGTGGTCTGTTGCTTCTGGAGCACTTCCCGTTGTGTCTTAGTCCCTAATCAGATGCAAGTTACTCATCAAGAGGAGAGTTAGCGCTGCTCCAGGACCCTCGAAAGCTTGCGGTAAATGAATCGCCTTCTCCTCCCTTTAAAGAGAGATCCTAAGGATTATCGGGAGTAGTAGATACACAACCTCTCAGCACAGTAAGCTCACAACAAATGTGAGCAACAAAGGAGTGAGCACTGGCCCACCTCATCCCTCTGCAGACTCTAACAGAGCAAGGACTTGCTGGAACCCGGCACCCAGCAGGCATGGGCATGGCTGACATCTGTTTATCACAGCACAGACTTGCAGCGTTGATCTTGCCAAATGCACAGTTTATTTTCTGTTCATTGATGTCGTCTCCACAAGCCCCCCTGCTCCTCCTGAGCTGGTGTGCTTTCTGAAGGCTACATTCTGAGAGCAATTGAAGACATGGTTCCCCTGAGAACATTTCTCCCCGCCCGCACAACCCTGGCCTTCCCCCACACCTCCACAGGCTATAGGTGGAATCAGAAGCAGGTGACAATATCATCTCATTGTTCCAGATGCTCTTTTCTGTCCACGTTTCACTTTTCATCAATTCCTTCCCTCTGTGAGGCATGTGTGATGTTGACTGTGGAGAGCCTCTTGCTATCGTAACTGACCATTAGCCAGTTGAACCTCCCCTGGGTGGGGGTGTGGTACTGACTGAACTGTCCCCCCAGCACTGAAGGCCCTTTGTCCAGCAGAGACCTGGGCCAGGTGTTCCCCTTTGTGGTCATGTCCTCAGGCCTTATGGAGACCTGAGCATTTCCACCTATGACATTAGGCATATTTGCAATGGTAAGAACATAGAAATTTCCAGAAACACAGAAATGAATCAAGCACTGTGGTTTAAGTTCACCAGCTGCCTCAGACTGGACGTTGGCTCCTGGTCGCTTCCTGGTGCATTGTACTTTGCAGCAGCAGGCAGGATATCAGTGTCTGGGCCATGCTATCGCCCCAGCCTGATGATGTCCTCAGGGGCTCTGTTGAAGCACATCCTCCTGCTCCTATTTTCTTGTGTTTTGTTAGTTAGCATCCAACACAGAAGCCCTCCAACTTCAGTCCACAGCAGGCCGTCCTCCATCCCCCTTCGCCCATCACACTGTGCGTTCCTCCTCTGTCAGCCTCCTACCACCTCTAAAAGCAGACTCCCCCTCATCCTCAACCTTTTATCTCTTTTCATACCAGAAGCATGGATCTGCCCTGGGGAAACCAATTCCTCTGCAGTCCTCATACTGGGGCTCTTTGTTCCTTGAATCCTCACAGAAAGTTCTCCTACATTCGTTTTGCAGCTAAAGTGCTCTTTGCAAAATGCAAATCATGTAACTCCCCTAGTTAAAACCCTTCATTGGCTTCCCATTTCTCTTAAGATAAAGCATATAATTCTTAACATGGCCTCCAGCCCGTCCCATTTCTCCAGCCTCATCCTAAATATCTTCCTCTGGCTTCTAGTTCAGTATGTTTGCTCCAACCTCACTGTCCACTGGTAATGTCTCACCCCTGCCAAGCTCACTCCTGTCACAGGGATTTTACACATACTGTTCCTTCTCCTTGGAATAATGTTCCCTCCCCCCCCCCTTTTTTTTTTTTCAGCTGAGCCATCCTGCCACCTATTGGCAGCTCAGCTCAGGTGGGGCATCAAACCGCTGTTGCTCAGAGCTCGCACTCTTGAGTGAGCTGTTAACCTGTTCCCTCCCTTTTTTGACTAGTTAACTTCTGCTTACCTTTTAACTTGCAGCTCAAGCAGTTCATCAAGAAACTTTCTGATTGCCATGCCTATCTCGGCCTTTTATAACCGGGAACCTCTCTCTCTTGTGGCACTTTCCAGAGTTATAATTTTGCATATGTATCTAATTGGCCAGTATTCTCTACAAGCTGAAAGCTCTGAGAACGAAAGACTGCCTGTTTTATTTATCAATGAGTCTCCACAGTCCTTGGCAATAGGTGCAACGCATACATTTGTCAAATGGATGGGTGGACAGATGGGGTGGATAGACAGGTGGATGAATGGATGGACCAAGAGATGGGTGGGTGGATGGGCGGATGGATGGATGCCCAGGACTCTTCCCCAAAGAAATAACACTTGCAGATACATTTTTGAAGTAGAGAGAAGAGAGGCACACTCAGAGACTGCAGCTTCAAATCCCATCATCTCTTTTGTTGTAGACTAAATCATCCATGCGTCAACTAACGTTATGGCAGAAACGACATTGGCTTTATTAATGTACTCATTCATCAATCACATAATGAATCACCACCTGGACTGAGGGGACAGGAGAGCATGCATTCGAGCTCTTGTTCTATAAGAATTCAGTTTGCTGGAGCCCATTGACAGGAAGATACATCATTACCTTTCAGAGTGGGAAGGGCTTAAAACTGGGACTTTGAAATGCTCGCTGTGGTTTTAAAACTAAGCTTTGTGGAGCCCTGGGTTCCCTCAAGTTAGTTCAGGGGCCGCTGGTCCTGCGGTAGAGTGATAGACAGGCTTGGGAAGGGGGTTGAGCAGGAGAGGCTCTGACTGCCCACCTTCTTTACAGCCAGGGAGTCCCCGCTTTTTTCTACTTTATACATTGGGACACTCCAGTAGGTTTTCGCTGCTAAAAGAGGTTGAGAATGTCCATGTTTCCAAAGCTCCGAGAATGATTAATTAGGCTGAAAAGAGAGACGTGGGTCAGGCTTCTTGGAAGAAAAGGTGTTGGAGCAGAGTTGCTCTCTTTAATTTTTTTTTCACTTGGCTTTAAATGCTCAGTTACATTTTGTTTTTAATAGTAAAAAGTAGAAAAGAGAAAGAAAAATACCCGTAACCTCAGAAACCCCCTACTGACTTTAAAAGTTTCCTATCATTTGGCTGCAAAGCTGAAGTCTTCTGTATATTAAATTGATGTCCTGATTTTTTTCACTTTTCATTATAATAGTTATTATTTCTCCCATGTTGTTATCATGTTTTCAAGATTATTTAAAACTTGGAAATCAGGCAAAAAGATGATGTCTCTTCAACGGCGCCCCGGAGCACTCGCTAGCCCCTTTCTACTCAAAGTGTGGTCCGTGGGCCAGCAGCATGGGCATCGTCAGGCACTCACTTCACTTGGAGGATCTCAGGCCCCAACCCTGACTCCCTGATTCAGAATCCGCATTGTATCCAGGTTCCTCGTGTGATTCTTGTACACGTTAAAATGTGAGAACAGCCCTGGTCCCACAGGCCTGCCTAATCCAGGGCCCAGCTTCTGTGAAGATACATATTAACCCATAAAAGACTGGTAAATTATAAATGACTTTTCCCAGAAAAGATGAAACTGATTTCTGTCTGGCAGAAAATATAATCCCAATGGTTATATAGTTTATTGTCTCTCGGGTATTAACCAGTTTTGTATCTGATTTCAAAATTCTTTTTGTTTTTTCAATGACTACACGTATATTCAGATCCTTCTTTGAACTAGCTTTGCCATCCCCTGATTCCCTCAAAAATGAATTTTAAAAGTCTTTAATGTGTATTTGCTGTATTTTTGTATGAGAGTCATGTTTTAACTTTTTGAAAATCATACTTTGACAGCCAGGTTTATCATCACCATTTTTAATAGTGATTAATTTGTGATTAATCAGCATTTTCTTACTTATGGCCCTATTGTTAGACATTGAGGATATTTTAATGCCTGCACCTATCTAAATAATTGTGCAGTGAACATGTTTGAATTTAAAACTTTTTCTGTATTTTATATTTCTTACCTTTGGGCAAATTTTCAAGGACAGAATCAGTGGATCCAAGGGTAGGAACATTTGTAAGATGAGCAATATTGGAGTATGTCAAATGAACATGAGCAGAGGAGCATTCCAGGTAGCAAAAAAGCAGCCCACGAGAGGCAGGAGACCACAGGCAGGAGACTCACAGGGGAGATGACGCCAGCTGACCAGAATGCGAATGCATACATGTCCCGCCAAGGGCTGGAAAGGTACCATGGAGGCCAGATTGTACAGATCCTGGTACCCTGAATTATAATATTCAGTATAAAGGGAAGCCATGGATAGTGTGAGCTGAGAGGCAACATGATGAGACCTACGTTTTACAAAGATAACAGCAGGGAGGCCTCTCCAAGGTTTTTGTGCTGGTGAGAAAAGACCAGATCTGAACTGGAGATGGAAACATGAGGATGAAGAGAAAAGATGTTTAGAGAAAGGGGGACTTGACCAAGATTGCTAGCTCTTCAGTGGTGGAGACGAGACCTGCTTGTCAATGCTTCTTGGCTCTCTCCGAAGTCCATGCTTTCATTCCTTCCTTTGGGTTTTTATCTAAGATATGCCCTCTTAGCACCATGGGATGCTCAGATCATCACCCCCAAATGAGTTTATTAGAGTCGTGATGTGTGGGAATCATCTCTGCCAAAGCATCAAGCACACGTCCAAGAAGATGAATGGCATCACTAAAAACAAAAGAAGAAGCACACATTCCGGGGATGTGACAGGGCAGTCATGTGGAATTGGCCAGACTAAACTGTAGTGGATACTCTTCACTGTGTCTGTAGCCTCACGACCAGACCTCCAGCGTGGCTTTGCTGGGGTGTAGATTTCTGCCACCGAGGGACGGGTGGTGTCCCTGAGAAGCCATCAGGGTTGCCCAAAGGGCTGGACTTTACAGCTGACCCCTCACTGAGCTCACAGCCTGTCTCAGCATTTCATTATCAACAAGAAGGTTCAACAGATTTCATTACACGACTGTACGCCAGAAACTTTCACAAAACCTTCTCATTTTCCTTTTCAGACCCTCATTTCACCAAGGAGGAAACTGAGAGTAGTATCTTGGTTGCCTAAGGTCATACCTCTTGGCCGTGGTGCCTCATAATTCATCTGTACAGGAGACCATGAGAGATTCTGAAGGTGGGAGGGAATGCTATCCACAGCTTTTTAGGGGCAAGAACCCAGAGGCATAAATCTGTCTTTAAAGACAAGATTCTTTCATCCAAACCAGATAGAAAATAGTGGGCTCTTGAGGACAGACATTAGATCCCATTTCTCTCCCACCGCCATCCATCCCCAAGTATCCCTCCTTCATGGTTGCTCATTGTGAGAGCCCCTAGATAGGTAGGCTGGATAAATAAATTGTATATTCACATGGTGAGATACTCTACACCAATGAAAATAAACATGCCATGACCTGGATGAATCTCCCAAATATAACATGAGAGAAAGAATCCAGACACAGGAATTCATAGTGCCATTCCAGTTATATAGAGGACAAAAGCAGGCGAAGTGAATTCAGGCTCTTAGAAGTCGGGTAGTACCACCCTTGCTGGGGGTCGTGACTGAAAGGAGTGTGAAGGGGACTTCTGGGGGGCTAGTCACATTCTGTTTCTTGATCTGGGTGGTGGTTTCACAGATGTGTTTAGCATTCAGTATATAAAAATTCAGAGAGTTGTGCACTTAGGCTAGGTACACTTTTCTCTATATTAGACATCAATAAATCATTAAAATTAAAAAGTAGCCAACCATGCACAACCTCAAAAAAAAAAAATCTCCCTGCCAGCAATGATGATGCTAATAGGAGCACTTCCATTTGTCAAGGGCGGGCTCCACCAGATGCTGTGCGGGGGAGGTCTACCTGCATTATCCGCTTGCATTTTATGGGGAGGTGCTGTTCTACCCCTAGTTTGCAGATGAGAAAAATGAGGCTCAGAGAGGCCAAGTATGTCACCCAAGGTCACACAGCCAGTGAGCATGTGTTGCCAAGAGGCCTCATTTCCATTCCCAGACTGACTACTGTTTTGTAGGCAGTTTTCTTTCATTTGTCTTCACCTAGAAAGGAATGATTTCTGCTGTCGTTCACACCACATGTCAAGCCCGGGCTGGGCTCCATCATGCTATGGGCACTTCCGGTGGGAAACATTCTCACGTTTGCTTTGCCTCCTAGGTGGTCTTCGAGGCCTTGCACAACCTGGAGCCCCGTGGCTACGTCGTGGGGTGGATCATTGCCATAAGCTTGCTGGTGGGAATCCTCATCTTCCTGTTGCTGGCTGTGCTGCTCTGGAAGGTGAGTCTAGTGCGCGGTCGCAGGTCCCCGTGGCATGCCCACAATCAGATGCCCGGCCCCCCTGCCTCGCCAGGGTGAAAGCCTACTGGAAGAAAGAGCATTCCTGTGAGAACCTTCATGGTGCCGGTGTAGCAGAGGGAGGGCGGTGTCTCCTTCAGGTGGCAGATGGAACGTTGGCTCCTTTTGAGGCCCTTCGCAACTGCAGATTGGACCACTTGAGAGGGAGAGCAGAAAGCTGACTCCCCTTTTTTCTTGCCTTCCCATCACTCCTGGCGTAAGGTGGGAGCCCAACTCCAAAACTGAAGTGTTGGGAGAACAGCTGGAACTCGGGTGGTTTACCATTTCCTTAAAACAAACAAACAAGGAAACTACAGAGCAACTCCGTTCCTTTCCCTTGTGGAATATGAGAAAGGTTTCTGTCCAGACAGCTCAGGTAACTGTGATGAGCTGCAAGCCTGGAGTCCTGCCTGGGTAGCTGCATCCTATGTCCTCCCACCTAATGGTGGTGCATTGGTAGGTGACCAAGAGTGTAGATTGGCCCCGCCTCCGTCACCAGGGAACACCTGCTCATCCTTTGTATCTTGTCACCTTCTCAAGGAGAAAGGGGTGTCCTCATCTCAAAGTCTAGGATGGTTTTTTTGCTTCACATTCTCCTTTCAGAGACCTGGAGTCCTTGGACTTCAGAGCCTCTGTATTCATCAATAATGGTGTCAGAGCGGTTAACTGATGAAGGTTTGTCTGTCCCAGTGAGGGTCTGTTCTCATTCCCACTGTGTCCCAGCTCCTAGAACTGCACCAGGGACCCGTAGCTGGGACTTCCTGACACCAAAGCCCTGCTTTTCCAGTGTTTCAAGTTTCAGATGCAGGTGGAAACAGCCTCTTATATTACTATGGAAGGATGCTTTAAATTCAAATAATTAGTCTCTTTGGGATTAAAAATAATTTGTATTTATGGATCAAGTATAGTAACCTATCAATAAGAAAAATAAGTTGTAAAACACTCAGAAATCCACATCCCAGAAATAACCATGGTGAGCACACTGTTCTCTTCTTGACTTTTTTGTTTGTTTGTTTGTAAAATAGATGTAGGCCGGGCATTCCATAGCATCTACTTATTTTTGAGTAGTATGTTAAATTTTCCAGTAACATACTTGATATATTTTCAGGTGTAGTACCTTGAAAATTAAAGCAATGGGTTTAATTATTAATCTGAATAAAAGTATAATAAATCCACTTTCTCCAAGAAGTCTAGATACACAGGGAAAATCGTGTTGTTATTGTACATTCAGATCGACAGTTGGACCAATTGCTTTCGTTTTAGAGATACTGTACCTGAAAAAGTGCCTGGAAGCAGAAGAAAACTTTATTGAGCATATTACTTGAAAATAAGTTTATCTTATGTTCCATGCTTTTCGGACATCCTGCGTTCTGTTTTGCAGCCTGTTTTTCCCTGAATGCCATATTGTGAACATCTTTCCATGTTCCCATTTCCAGCGCTGCCTTACGGCTGCAGAGGTCTGCAGATTACTCACTCAGTCCTCTGAGGCTGGAATGTAGGTGACTCCTGGGCTCACACTTCTTTCAACAGTGCATTGGTGGATATCCTTGGAGCCAAATATTTGCACACAACATTCTTTATATGCTTAAGATGAAACCCTACGAATGCAATTACAGGCTCAAAAGAAATGCATATTTTAAGTCTTTTATTACATATTGCCAGTTGCCCTCTAGAAAGGTTATACCAATTCACCCCACACACACACACACACAAACAGTATATCAAAAGTGCCCAATTTCCTCTCTATTTGCCAGGAGTGGATATTACCTTTTTAAAAAACGAAACTGCCAATTTGTTGTTTGTTTAATCCGCTAGATAGATTCTTAATTCTCCCCTTTCTCCACCTTCTTCCTGCTGAGACAGCCTCTGGTCTGTGGGTAGAGAACAAGACAGCTCAGTGTTTGGGATCTGAAAAGACAGCAGGACTTTAGGGGCGGGGTGGGAGGGGCGGGGTGGGGGGTGTTCCTTCTGCCTTTGTATGGACTCTTGAGATGAGAGGAAATGCCATCCTCTCTCTATGGTTGTATGCATAGGACAAGACAGGGACACAGAGTGGGGAGCATGGTGGCCATGCCCCACTTTATGTCATGATGTGTATGCCCTCCTTCTGGTCACCCCACTCGGCTCTGCCACTCAGGGGTGCCCCATCTCTGAGCACATGTTTTCGCCTGCTATCTGCTTTGCTCTGCTTTTGTTGTGTTTGTTTATAAAGGATGTGGTTGCAGGAGGTATAACTTGGGCTCTCTTGAGGTAGCCGGGACCCTGAGGTCACCCATTTGTGTGTGATCCAAAGAGCCAGGATCCGTGAAGGCAGACATCACCCTCTGCCATGGACTGGGAGAGAGAGCAGACTGGTGGCAGTCAAGGGAACTGAACCTAGACAAAGTCTTGCCATTACTAAAGAGGTGGAAGAAAAGGGTCTAAAAATGCTTTGAGGAAGCTGTTGAATGATGTCATGTGGGACAAAACAGCTTTGTGTATCATCCAAGAGCAGTATTTCATTTCAGCTAACATTTATCGAACACTTAGAACCAAACACTGGGCTAGGCACCCGGACACAACAGTGATTATGACTCTTTCTGCCCTTGAATGCCTCACCATTGGCCATCCAGACCTGCAGACATATTGAGAGTGGTGGGTACTGTGCAGCAACTTCTCTGGAAACTGAGAAGACACCATTAATGCCCCCCCAGCCCTGTACCAGGGGACTGAAAAGACCATGGAGTACAGTGTGGTACGTGAGGGCACAGGCTGTGCAGGCTGACAGCTGTGGACTGGAACCCTGCCTCTTGAACCTGCCAGCTGTGTGGCCTCAGGAGGGGCACTTACCCTCTATGACCCTGTTTCCTCCTCTGTAAAATGGAACCCATAACGTCTAGCTTGAGGTACAGCGGTCACCCAGGCAGATTGCTTAGCCCTGCACTTGACATATAGACGCCTCCGATGAAAGTCAGAGGACGTTTCACAGATGAGGTGTCATTCAAATTTGACCTTGGATTGGGTTTGACTTTTCCAGGAAAAGAAGGGCAGATGGATATTCCACACAGAGAGAAGAGGAGGTGCGAAAATAAGCAGGGTTTGTGGGGAGCAACTTGTGAGGCGTGTCCGGGGAGAGCAGTCAATGACTCGCAATTAGATCAGCTACCTTGGTTGTGATGGACCCTGCCGACCAGGAACAAGGGGAAGCATAGGGGGCTGTACACAGAGCAGTGGTGTGACCAGATCTGTTTTCAGAGGGAGATCTGGGGGCAGGGCAGGGGCGAGGGCACTCTCCGTGGGTGGAGAGGAGGGGGCCACGTTAGAAGAGGCAGGATTGTTTACCAGTTGGACTTGAGAGGTCAGAAAGGAAGCAAAGTAGCAGTCTCTCACTGTTTTTAGCTTAGACAATGAATGGTTTCCCTTAACCAGGATAGGGAAGGCAGGGTTTGAAGTCGTTTTTGGATGAGGAGGAGTTTAGTATTGGGCTTTGTGAGTGTGGGTGCCTACAGGAGACTAGACTGGGCTTGACTCACTCCCAGTCACCCTCGCCTAGCAGAGGGAAGGTCAACAGAAAGACGTTCCTGTCACCTCACTAGCCAAGGAAGCTTTCTCTTCAGTTTCTAGGGCTGGACATACTTATCTCAGGCATCATGGAGGCCATTTTTTCCAGTTGCAAAAAAGCAGAAATCCATTCACAGCCACTTAAGCAAGAGAAAGAATTCTGAGGATGCAAGGGTACTCATAGACCCCAAAATGTGTGCTTCCAGACCCAAAAAATGTCCAAAACTCAAGGCAGGTATTCCCCCTCCTCCCCTTACTCCCTGTGCTCTACACAGTCCATTACCACTACTGCTCTGCATACCTGCACCATTCTTCTCCAAAACATACTGGCTTTCTCCATGCTTCCCTACACCCAAGAGAAAATAGATGCTCCCGTCCCTCCAAATGTACATCTCAGTGACCGCTCGCCACAGCCACAGACTGAAGAGCCACCTCTGATGCCCCATTCTCCCAATCTGGGAGACAGAATCTGATTGGCTCAGCTCAAGTCAGATGTCCACTCCTATCATCTGTGGCTAGAGACAAAGAGTTGTCTGGGAGAGAATCCAAGTGGCCCAGTTAGGGTCACATGTCTCCTACTGATCCAAACAGCTGAAGCTAGGGCAGGAGAAAGATGCAAGATGGCAGTTTGGGGTGACAGGGTAGGAATGGGGGTGAATCCCAGAAGAGAAGGAAATTAGGCAGATACCCCAAAGGCATTCACTCCAGCAGGGTTTCACGGTGGTTAGTGGTGCTGATGCTTGTATCGTACCAGTTAGCTATTGCTGCATAACTAACTCTCCCCAGAATGAATGGCTTTAAACAACCAACACATTATATCTTACAGGGGTTTATCTTATAGGAATTCAGGAAGGGTTTGGCTGACTGATTCTTCTGCTTTGGGGTCATTCAGTGGCATCTCCCTGGTTGCTGGTCTGATCTGAGGAGTCCAACGCAGCTTCACTCACATGCCTGGCACCTTGGTGGGGATGGCTGGGAGCCTGGACTCCACTGAGACCCTCTCCCTTTCCATGTAGACTCAGGGTCTCTCCAGCAGAGTGGTCTGACTTTTACATGGTGAGAGGTGCCGAGAGAGCATGGTAAAAGCTGCCAGTTCTCTTAAAGGCTGACCCAGAACTGGCATAGCATCGCTCCACCATACTCTGTTGGTGAAAGCAGTCACGTGCCAGCCCAGATTCAAGGGAGGGGAAATAGACCCTGCCTGTCAGTGGGAGGAGGGGCAGAGGGTTTGCGACCATCTTTTATCTGCCACATTTATGATGTTCAGAAATACGGGCAAAAATCCTAATCTTTTCTTTAAAAGTCACTGTTGTTATCTTCAAGTCGATGAAACCTCATCTCTCTTTCATGTCATAGATAAAAATCACAATTGAGCTCCTTTAGGGAAAAGAAAACAAAAGAGTGAACCATGGTATAGCATGCATGTGTGCATTTAGCAGTCAGAGTGGGCAGCCTCTTCAGGCAAAGCTACAGTGCATAGGGAGCTTGGCGGCAGGCGCTTCTTTAGGAAAAATACTGTCTTAAACCGTGAACTAAATGTGATGACTTTATAGGAGGTTGAAGAGGGCAAATGAAATGTAGGATTACTTGGAAGACCTACATATTCCTAAAACTTCAACTGCAGCCCTCTTGTCAACTCTGATTCCTGTGTCTATAACCTGAGAATGATGCATTACGTGTAGTGACTAGAGATCCAATATCACATTCCCAGTCCAGCACATAGAAATCTGTTGATTAATGGGCCTGCAGTCCAGCCTAATATTTGACTTACATGGGAGGTCTTATTGCTTCTGGCTGATTACCATATTTCCTATATAATCCCCTTCAATCCTTTCAAGAGGAAAGCCACTGAGTGGTGCCCAGTGGCCGCTGCTGACCAGGAAACAATTCACTAGGGCCTCTGAAGACAGGTAGGCGAGGTCAAGTCCTCGTCCCTTTAGAGAGCCATGTCTCTTGAAGTTCCCTTGAGAAGAGCTCCTGATATTGCTGCCGATGGTTGCTTGCCATCCCCTTCAGCTCGTGAGCCAAAAATGATTGTTCCCCAAAATGTGTCCCATCAACACAAATCGTGCCATGGTACTGAAAACAGAACAAGACAGCTGTCCATGCTAATGCGTTCTTTGAAAGTCAGTCCTGCTGGTCAGCTTACATTAGCCTTGCAAGATAGCCAGTGACTTCAGCGAACGGTATTAGGTCCCTACTAGGTGGCAGGCTCTGGGAAAAGGGACAGAGGTGAATAACACAGCCCTCATTCTGTCTTCAAGACCTCTGGGAAAAAACAGCTAAGTGACCAGAGATGATGGATGAGCCAAGGACGCCCCGAGACGTGAGCAGAATTTGGCAGGTGAAGAGCCTGTACCACCAGCTCCTGGCCCTTCCTTCGTGTCACTGTGGGGCAACTAACACACCCATCATCCACTAAAATAGAAACCCCTTATACGGTCATCAGATGCCTTTTCCGAGAGGAACTCCAGGCTCCCGGCCTAGCGCTCAGCCACCTCCTGTCCCTCTGACTCTGGGCAGACCCCGGGGCCTTCTACGAGGCCCATCAGTTGGCATCTCGGGCACTCTTTCATGCTTGGCGGCAGCAGGCCCTGGCTCCAGTGCAAAATCCACAGCAAGGGCCCCGAGCTAACCAGACCCTTCTTCAAATACTGAAATGGATCCTAATCAGCTTTCCCAAAGCCGGGATGTTAGCAGACGCTGGGAGCCATAATTTAAACTTTATGTGCGAGGATTACAGTAGCCTGCCAAACCACCGTGCAGGAAGAAAACTTTGAAATATGAAACTCTTTTAAGGCACAAAAATCCAAATGAGTTCCCTCTCCTCTCCCTAAGCTCCTGACTGGGTTGGAAGCTGCCTGGGCCTGGTGCCTCTTCAAGACAATCAGAAAGGCCTGTTTATAGGAGAAAGTTTAATTGTTCAGAGGTACTGTAGGGATAACAACTTCCTATGTGACTTGCACCTTTAAGAAGTGCTTTCAGCTCAGTAAGCCGGCCTTGGAGTCAAGTGGTGAGAGAGGGAAGATGCTGGGATGTCTTTCATTTAGAAGAAAAAGCCTCATTTGGGGCCTCAGGCAGCTCTCTCCCTCCTTCCCTCTCCCCCCACTCCCCTCCCCCCTCCCTCGTGCAGTTTGCCAAAACACACAGGCCACCACTCAGTGAAGGAGAGAAACGCTGCCTCCTCTCCTGCTGCTTTCCGCCAAGGAACCTTTCCCTTCTCCCTTGCTTGCCCCTTTGCAAGCCGAGACAGCTTGGGACAGAGGGCAGTGCCATTGCCTTGGCAGTCCTGTGACCAGTCCTCTCCAGAAGGCCAGCACCAGTGACGGAGAGGCAGGCTGCGGAGTGTGTTGGCCGCCCTCGGGAAAGCGCTGCCTCGAACCCTCAGCTGGAGCTGATCCAAGAGCCTGCTGGTTTGGAGTGGGCTTTGGGCTCCTGGTTTTTATTTCAGAGCATAACTTCTGACCTCCAGCAGAAATACTGAGCAAAATAATTCGGTGAAATGGCTCAGAGAACATGTAATGTTTGGCAGGCCCCTCAGGGTCACCGGGGTTATCACCTTCCCTCCAGCCAGGCTGTGAGAAGCCATCCTTGCTTCTTCAAAGAAAAAAGAAAACGCACACAAACATGCGCATGTGTGCGTACGCAAGCGCGCGCGCGCGCGCACACACACACACACACACACACACACACATACACAAACACCCTTCACACTGTCTCAATTGAAACCATGTGCCAGAGACACTCGTGGGGGCTTATTTATGTCTTGAAGTAAATATTGGGCTGATGTTGCACGGTCGACGTTTCGACACAGAGACACGCTATGTAAATAGTCAGGAAACTGAAGAGACCCATAAACATAAGGCCCTGAGTTCATCCAAACAAGGAGTGTGTCCGAGGTCCTTGGAATAGCTGCCCAGGAGGCAACGCAAAGGCCAGGGAAGGAGGTGGTGGGGATCTCACAAGAGACCAGATGCCATGGAGGCCAGGCCAGTCCCTCACTCACCCTGAGAAGGGCTGGGAAAGAAGTGGCTCGTGCTACATACAGGCTGCAGACCCCAGAACTCGATCAGGCCTTATTTCCCCCTAGACCTGTGCCTCCCTAATTAGGGCCAATTCAGGGGAAATCTGTTTCCCTAGGACTTTTTCTGGCAGTGTTTTGATACACATTTATATCAGAAAATGGTGTGAGTCTGTTGGGAGGGCTCAGGGAGCTGCTCCTTGTGGCTGCAGGCCCCTGTTCGGACCAGCGCAGACAAAAGGCACACTGCTCCTTCGACTCCCAGCTGAGCTACGCTTGGCTTGAGTCGCTCCTCCTCTAGGGTTTCTGTGAGTGTTTTCTCTGCTACAGACGGAACAGTTATAAACGGAGCCTCCTGCCCGTCGAGTGGCAAAGGAAGCCCTGGAAGGTTCCAGAAAAAGTGCAAGAAAACGTTGACTCCATTGGATTGGAATTGAGTGTGGAGCTGCTGGGGGTCCAGCTTCAGCTCAGCTCTAATAATTTCCCAGCATGCTTAGCGTGGGCTCAGCTGGCAGCAAAAGACATAGGTTTGCCCAGTACTTCTCAAAGAGTTTCCCCAAAGTAGCCACGAGCACTAGCAAGAGTGAATAGATATGCCTGCTGCAGGAGAAAAATGTCTTTGAAGCCTTGATTTATCTTAATTTTTATGAATTTTACAAGTCCGTATACTTTATATTATACCTGTACTTTAATGTAAAAATTGAAAACTCAGTTTTCCAAAAACTCTTTGAGAAAAATTGACACCAGGCAAAGACTCCATGCCTTGTGCCTTCTTAGCGTGAGTCCTGAGTCCACAGTTGTGTGCCTCCATGGGCTGCAGTGCCGAATTTGCCGAGGGGACCAACATAAAAAGCTGTCATTGTGTTTCGGGGATGGAAGACGTCTGAGAATGCCATTGGTCTCTTGGGCAGAGACAAAGACACTGGGGTTCAGAGCCAGAAAATGACCTACCCTGTAGCCAAGGGGCACTTAATTGGAGCGTGAGCAGTAATCAGGCCTCTGGGCCCCCGATGCCACGTCTCTCCCGTACAGCTCTTCTCAGTAGGTCCTGGGGCACTGGGCAGACCTGGCGTGACACAGTTGTTTTGGGATCATTGCTTGGTAAACTCAGAGCCTAGACTTGGGACTCTATATCCAAAGCCACAACCAGGCTCTCAACAAAAGCATAAAGATGACATTCTCTTTTGCTGAAATAGAATTAGTTTGATCGTGGAAGAAACATAGTTAGTTTGACAGAGCCATCACCAGACCCTATGGCACCTTTATGCAAACTAGTAAACGATGCCCCTTCCCTCTAGAACAGTGGGTCTCAACCTTCCTAATGCCGTGACCCCTTAATACAGTTCCTCATGTTGTGGTGACCCCCAACCATAAAATTATTTTTGTTGCTACTCTATAACTGTAATTTTGCTACTGTTACGAATCGTAATGTAAATATCTGATGTGCAGGATGTATTTTCATTGTTACAAATTGAACATAATTAAAGCATAGTGATAAATCACAAAAACAATATATAATTATATATTGTGAAATATTTATTTCTAATTACAACTAAATGAAATTTTGTCTTGAAGCCGGGTACTCGTATGTGGGCGTATCTGCATGTGGGCGGGCCCTTCTGGAGACGGATAGAGGAGCAGTGTCTGGGTTCCTAAGACCATCGAAAATATGTGTTTTCCGATGGTCTTAGGCGACCCCTGTGAAAGGGTCGTTCGACCCCCAAAGGGGTCGCGACCCACAGGTTGAGAACCGCTGCTCTAGAAGCTTTGCTTCCCTCTGTCAGAGAATTCAGAGAATCTACAGATTTTGCTTGAAAAAGACACTCTGCTGACATCTGCTGGAAAGTAGTTGTAATAAATTGACACATTTTTTATGTGGGTGGCACCCCCCCACCCCACATTTATGCAGTGCACAGCCTGTGCTACTGTACGCAGCACTCCCTAGCCATGAGAGCGGACTGTGTTTTAAGAAATAGTCTTTGGCTCCACAGAAGGAGGAAAAACATCAGTGGCAGCTCTAACCTTCCCTCTAGAGACTACACTGAGATGGTGTTGGGAACAGGGCTCTTGAAGACCCTGCGATGTTGGTGTGGGGTATAGAGTTTGCAAGGCTGTTTCTGAGAGCAACTCTACAGTTACTGCCCGTGGGGGGAGGTGATTGTAGAACTAATGCTGATACCACTGCACTTAGAGAAAGGAGCTTGCTTCTGGGTGCCTGCAGGGGATGACAGCGCCCTCGCCTTATGGTCACAAATATGACACACATATGAGTTAAAACATGAGCACGTGAGAGCCACATCTGAGAGTTAGTCCAGGTGCTCTCCATCCTTGCTAGATTGTTTGTGCACTGTGTCAGATCCTTACACTAGCACAGCAATGAGAAAGTCAGCCGACTTTTGTCCTTCCTAGAGATGAGCAAGGAAAGTCTGTTCAGCAGGACAAAGCATAGGGATGCTCTTTATATCTAGAACCCTGTCCGCTTCCCCTTTGCCATCCTTCCTGTGGGTGTTGATTCATTCAGTAAGTACAGCAAAAGACACGGAGTCCTGTATCAGTTAACTTGTGCTGCGTAACAAACCACCTCAAAGTCTTGTGGCTTAAAAGCAACAACCATCTATTTAACCCACAGTTCTGTGGGTTGGACTGAGCTTAGCAGGGCAGCTCTCCAGGCTCAGCTGGACTCACACCCACACCTCAAGGCAGTTGGGGGTTGGCAGGCCTAGGAGAGCCCCAGATGGGTGCACTCTTACCTTTCAGCAGACTAGACCAAACTCATTCACATGGAGGCCTCTTGAGGCCTCGGAGTGGAACTGACACAGAATCTCCTCTATTGCATCCAATTGTCAAAGCAAGTCACAGTGCAGATTTAAGGTGTAGGAAATAGACTCCACCTCCTGATGGAAATTTCTGCCAAGTCATGTGGTGAAGGGCATGGATACAGGGGGAATGAAGGACTGTGGGCATCTTTGCAAGTCATCTTTGCCAAGTACAGGTGAGATGCTGAGTTCTGGGGATAAAAAGCACAAGTCCTGCCTTCAAGGAGTCCTAAGACAAGTGGGAAAGATAAGAAGGGAGCACAGTTAAAACTCTGCTTGATTAGTGCCATGGTAGAGAAATGTTACTTCTCTGGACTTGAAAGTAAGTAACCTGGGATTTCTGAAGCATTACACCATCGGCAGGCTGAGTTATGTGCTAAAGAATTTTATTTCCATATTATACCCAGCCTTATTTTCGTGATTATGTTCTCAGCTCAGAAGGGGCACCTGACATATTTGCCTGGCCAGCCACATCTTTATCTTTAAAGAATGATCATTCAGGTCATAACTTCTTAGTTAGACATTTCTTTTAAGTCGTGGGTTGCTTTTTGGCCTTCTGTGGATGTGCTTGGTGGGCAATGACAAGGACCTTTTTCTAATTATCCAGAACATTTGGGCCAAGCCCTCTTTCCATATCTCTTACAGAGGGGAGAAGGTGGTAGGGATTTGAGGACAGAAAGTGTAAGTGTGAGGGTGTCAGAAAGTGATGATCTGACAGACGCGATCTTACACTGAGACCAAATTGCCAGGGCCAAAAACACTAGGAACTCAATGTTTGCTTACAAAACTGGCCATGAGAAGTGAAGCTCAGAACACAAGACCCTTGCCAGTTGTTTTAAGGAAGCTTCTACTCCAATCATTCAAACTGCATCACCTCGTTGACTCCACTCGGAGTGAGCTCTCAGAATTCCCCTCGCAATGTGGGTGGAGATGTTTCCTGGCAGCTCTCTTGACAGTTGTCATCTTTGACTCTGTCAATAACCCCCTTTGGGGGCTAGAAAGATGGTACAGCAAGACAAGTCCCCAGTCGCTTTCCCTTCTTTGGGGGAGTTCATACCATCAGATGACTGCGGCTGCTTGGCTCACAAAGGAGCATGAAGACT
The DNA here is from genome assembly GCF_001890085.2 of Hipposideros armiger. Taxonomy (NCBI): domain Eukaryota; kingdom Metazoa; phylum Chordata; class Mammalia; order Chiroptera; family Hipposideridae; genus Hipposideros; species Hipposideros armiger. The sequence continues at coordinate 287,068 of NW_017731459.1, read as the reverse complement.
AATGCACAGGAAACGGAAAAGGTTAGATGTGCCTCCGAGAACTGAGTTTGCTTGGTGATTTGCTTAGGGCAGCTTTATCTGAGCATTCACTGTTGGCAGCAGACTGTAGAGATTGCTAGTCTTGAGCATTTTCAAATATGACCACAGGGATTATAAGCTCATGACGGTGTGGTGCCACAAACCTGCCGTGCAACAGACCTGCCAGCTGCAGACCACGTGCATGTGTCTGTTTGAATGCCTCTATTCAAGGGGATTGAAAGGAGGAGTTGAGGGCAAGTCATTTATTTGGAAGGTGACCTCAGGAAACACTGAGCAGAGCAGGGACACGAGTCAGGGAAGAGAAGCTAGCCAATAAAGGATGTGTCAAGCTGGTTAGCACTGTGTGCAAATTCTCCTGGGAAGCTGGTAAGACGTTATCACACCTAAGGAGAGAGAGAGAGCCAGAGTATACCCAGTCCCAACAGTCATGCTGAATGACAAATGCAAGGAGGGATGTCTGACCCCAGAGGCAGACACCACTAATGCCGGTGAGCAAAAGACAAGAGATGCCAGGTCACCCTGAGCATGGGAGAGAAGGTCAGCTTTAGACTCCAAAAAGTTATTTACATACGTGGCAGTGATGCCTGAGACGACTGTGAGAAAAATGAAAAACTTATCTTACCATTCGTGAAAAGCCGTAAGACCTCAGAGGGGAAGGTCTTTTTCAGAACGCAGCTAAAGGAAACTGCCATCCTGCGTCAGGATGGGGCACCAGTTCCAGGGGAGTGCATGCTGCCAGCTGTGGTGCACTTACAGCATGGGTGTCACAGGTCTGGGAGAAAGATCTAGATGACAGCAAGGTAGAATGCAGACCTGCAGACACTTTCAAAAGCCCATTATGTGAGAGCAGCAATTATCAAATTATTCCATGACGGCTACCATCTCTAGAATAGTAATAGGTTTATCAAAAACCAAATAAGCTCAGGAAACGTCAAGCCCCTGAGTTTCTTAGATCCTTCACTGTTCTGTGCATTGCGAATCTCTTAAAGAAAGAAGGCAGGATTTCCCAAACCTATTTTGACCATGAGACCCATTTTACGAGCACTCCCAAACACCTCGGAATAACTCTCCAAAACTAGTGTTCCCCAGCACACAGTTTGGGAAACACCCCACTGGAAGCACTTTACAAGGAACGGTCATATGATAGCCTGCAGGAAATCCATGCATTTTGAAAAGTGGCTCCACGTCCTGCTTTTTCTAAAGCAGTCGAATCTGAGGAGTTTTCTAAGCCTTCCCAGCACTGTGAGTATAGGTCGTGCCTCCTCCTCGGCCAGGCTGCCTGGTAATAAAAATGGCTGATTTTTAGCATTTCTAACCCAGCGTATCCTCTCTCTGCCTTTCAGATGGGCTTCTTTCGCCGAAGGTACAAAGAAATTATTGAAGCTGAGAAGAACCGGAAAGAGAACGAAGATGGTTGGGACTGGGTCCAGAAAAACCAGTGACCTGCCACACCAGTCACATGACCCAATCACTTCACCTGTCGTCCTTGATCTTTGTATCTTCCATATTTGGAAGAAAGAATCTTCTCCAGATTTTTCGGAGGCCCCACTGATGCTGTTCTCATCCTCACTCTATCAAGCCCAGGTGCCAACCTGAGGCAGCCACTTTGGCCAGGTCACATGACTGGAGCCACCACCACTTCCTTTTAAGGATGAACTCTGAACTTTGGAAAGCAAGCTACAGAGCCGAGCAATATTTATGGATGCAACATGCGTGGTCAACCCTCAGGGGAAAACTGTTACCTAAAAGTATTTTTATAAATATAAGCCTTTTATACTGATTATGTCTTTATATTTGTATCAATGTTTTATTATTTCTATTAAATAGTTATATAATTCACTCAAGCACTGATATCTGGCCTGAAATCTTGGAAACACATCTACATTCATGCAAATTTTAAAGGATAAAAATCTTATAGTTCTTTGGAACTTGCTGTTAACATAGACTTGCAGAAAAAATAATCTGAAGAAACCTCATGTAATGAATCCACCCAACTGGCAGTGCTGCATATAAACTGTGGTTGTGGCAGGACCCCGAAGACATTTCACATCTTTATTGCCTGGAGTCAAGTTTGAAGTAATGTGCTACAGAACTATGCGTTTTTTCATATGTACCTTTCATTGGAAGATTCCCAACAGGAATTTGGATGGAAAAATCTGATTCCTAGCAGCAAGTCTGCTCTGTGTCACCTCTACACAGCAGACGTCTCAACCCCCTTCCCCCTGGATTAATACAAGAGAGCTTGGAGCAACGCCAGTCAGTCATCTGGTAAACCTCAGAATGGCATCTCATCCTGGACATCATGCATCAGAGTCCACATACTACCAGGACTAAATCGGTGCCCACCAAGCAAAGACTTGTGTCTGAATGCTGTGTTGTGTTGCCTTTTAATGGTCATTTGAGTTCAGAGGTCTCCATTTCCCCATCACTCTTGCTGTTCCAGTGAATGGTAATTGCAGATTCCTTCCCAGAGATGACCATTCAACCTGTTCTTAGTTTTTCAAATAGCATCTTCAGTGGGTTCCCCCAAAAAAGCAGACCCCAAGACGAGGATCTGCCTACAAATAACTTAGTAAGGAAATGTTCCCAGGGGACACCAGTAAGGAAGTAAGGGAGGCAGGGCAGGGAAGGAAGAAGCCAGGTGAGGGTGCCGTTTCAAGGATGGTCCCCATGGAGGTGGCATCGGCCTGATCCTGCAGGGGAGCTCTGGAGGGTAAGTTAGTCTCAGAGTTCTCCAACCTGAGGCAAGGGAGCTGAGTTTTCATGTCCTTGCATCCAGAGGAGATGTAAACTTTCTGCTTTCAGTTCCTACTGGTAAAATGGCTCCAGTAGCTCAGGGATAGCCCTCTAAAAGAGAGCTACAGGTCGACCCCCAACCTGGGGAGGCATACAGAAATGATGCAGAGGGATCAGGGCACAGCCCTAACATCCTCCCCTAACCCCTGTATGTGCGAATGATGAATCATGGCCTTCAGTATCCAAGCTTTCTGTTTGACAGTGTTTAGTATCAGATGCGCTGTGCTGCTCAGTTTTGAGTGCGTTGTGATTTTCTAAAAGGACAGTGAGATGATGGCTGTAGCATGCTCAGCACTGCACCTCGCCCATAGTGAACGAACACTCAGTAACTGTTAGCAGCTATGGCTGCTGTCACCACTGCTGGATCACCATCTAATATAAAAACACACGGCTCACAGCAGGGTCTGACAGAGTCCTTCATAGCTGATCAGAGCCTGCTCAAGCCCCAGGTACATACAGATGGCATCAAATGGGAATGAAACAAGAAACAAGATGAAGGATCTTTGTTATAGGACCCTGTTTACTGGAAGCTAACATGTTGGGGGACTGTGAACATTGTTAAAAAGACAGAGGACTCAACCTCAAGGGAGACAGGTTTTCTATACAATTGGCGAATAGTTGCAAATGTATATGAGGATGCTGGGCAGTTGCGAACCTGGCGTGGAACGTGTGTGTCTTTCCATGTCTTGTTGTGCAGTTGACTCTGATGCAGGAAGAAAATGAATCATGTGTCCCTTCCTGGTGAATATGGGAACAGACAACAAAAGCCAGAGGGCCAATGGCAGGAACATGACTGATCTTAGAATGAAGTTAGGGATGTTGCAGGTAACAGGGATGGAGGCACAGAGGTAACTACAAGGCAGATGCAGGCAGAGAAACCAGGTCTCGCTCGGAGTTCACCTGTGACTTTTATCAAAAGCAATAAAAGCAGCCTTGAGTGGGTTTTAGTCAGTCATGTAAAGGATATTTATGGGGCCCCTGCTGGGTGTCAGGCACTGTACTAACTGCTAGAGGCTCCCCAGAGAAGACCACAGGCAAACCTTCCTGTCGTGGAGTGTAGAGCATGGATTCCTTTCTGAAACCCCATGTGCAACTTTCCTTTGATGGGCTCTTGTTCATCGTGTCATGTTGTCCTTTAATAAACCTTCTAGAATGCTTAGGTGGTAGGCCTCGGACAGCTCCATCAGCCATTTGGCCAAATGCATTTATAGCCACTAGCCTCCTACAAGAGGTGCAAATGCATTGGTGACAGTGTGGAAGGGTGACCCACAGGCCCCCAGTTCTGCCAGCCGAAAGGGAAAGGCTCCTTTCAACACAGGCAGGCTCTTGTGGGCAGTGTCAGAGGCTGGATCCGTTTGCTTCTGCAATGTCAGACTCACGTGAGTAGTCACATAACCCAGGAGTTCACTAAGATTTCATAAGGCAGTTTTGAAGAAAATCATACGTGATGTCAGCAGGAGCAAATACTGGCAGACACTCCAGGAACTGGTTTGGGAAGGATGGTGCCTCTGCTTGTCTGATCATGCTGAGTAGCAAGCAGGTGGGGCTGCAGGGACCAGGCTGTTAACCGTTTAGCACAGTGGTAGAGAAAGAAGTCCAGCACACTGTTTGCGCTCTCCCAGTTTGGGCATTTCACCCCACCCCAGTTCAGAAGGCCTCAGTAGGCTCCCGGCGGGGGAGCACACAGGGTGAGTTGTGTCTGTGTTTCTTCTCCAGAATTTTCTTTTACAATTCCACAGTGCATTCCAGTTTCTACCCTGCCCGTTTCTATGGGTTCACTGTGGAATCCTATAGGATACTCTCTTGCACAGCATTATTTCAGCCTGCTTCAGCTTTTCCGTTGTATATTCACTATGGTTTTAACCAGCTGTCAGATGGATTGAGATACTTTTTAAATATGAAAAAGGACCTTTGTAGAAATTAAGTAAAAGCATGCCCCCTGTTTTCAAAAATGATTCACTTATGCTCAGTTTACCTGGGACTCACCAATATGAAACATCCACAAAGTGAGCCCTGGACCTGTCACAAAGAAGAGACCATGAAGTGTAGGAACATGGAGGCACTAGCAGAAGCGAGTGGGCCCATTGGCTTCAGGGTGACTGACAGGCACCCATCTGGAACCACTTACCACTGAGGTTACTGAGGCTTTCCCAGTCAGTTCAGAACAATGCCGTCTGCATCACCAGGAGTATCCTGAAGTTTGGTAAGTGTTGTAGAAAATCCAGTAGAAAGTCCTTCTTCGCCAAGTCATGTGTAGCCTACTGTCCTTGAGCCAAAGGCAAGGAGGTTAAGAACAAACAAAACCAGCAGGTCTCCTGGGAACGTTTGGGGCCTGTTTTCAATACGAAGCATAGTGGATCCCTCAAGTGATATGCGTGCTATATGCTCCCTGTTCAACCCCAGCAGAGTAATTTTTTTAAAAGGTTACTCCTTTTAGTTTTGGATAAGGCATTATGCCCAGGTGAATGCAGTTACGCATAGGTTATACATGAAACACATGCACCTGATTCAAGCTTCCCAAAATTTACAGGCACTGGGAAGGATTATAATTGTAGGAGAAATGGCCCTTTAGCACACAAAAGGCAGAAATGTGTCATTTTGGAAAGGTTCCACTATACAAGGTTTTAGCTGATGTTTTCTTCTGCTGTACAGAGCAATACTATACACAGTGGAGAATATTTTTTGCAACTGTGGCTGAAGGGAGAATACAGACCCAGTAGGGCCAAAGCGAACCTTCTAGAATGTCTTCTAATTGTCAGCACATTGCGGGGAGAATGAACAAAGTTCCCACATGGTGCAATGCTTTATAGCGCCATGATCTAGACTTCAGACTTTATTAAGATTTTCTGTTTGTTTGTTTTTAAATTCTGATGTGCACGGTGTGACTGGCAGAGTGAGTTTCAAAGCTTTGAGAGTGATTAATTGCATGGCAGGCACCCACTGCTAACTTCACTTCCAGAACTTGACTGATGCATCCATGTACATTTCCATTGAGGAGTTTTGGTGGGAGGGGTGTTCCTCCTCATGAAGTCACGTGTATTAAAAAAAAAAAAGTCTATGCAGTCACTTCTAATTCACTTGCACTGTTTGGGGAATGCAGGTTTACAAAAATACATGTTTGGAATAAAAAAAATGGCTGCAAATGATTCAGGAGTTTGGTCTGAAATGTCTTTGCTAATGAAGAACTTGAACCGTTTTAGGGTGCTGAAGAATGGGGTTGCAATGTAATATAATATGAACATTAAAGCGCATGTGTAAGTCCATCTAATTGCACAGGAACAACCCACTCAATGTGGCTGAACTGTCCCCGATCTTTGGCCGCCACTCAGTAGCCATCACCTTCTCTGTCCATCACCTACCTGCCCAGGGCCACACCTGGGACCTTGATCTTAAGATAAATGTGCCCGAATTAAGTGGAGTGCATTCCTCGTTGCTAGTCAACTGCTTCCACATGCATCCACCATCCACTAAGCATTTTCCCATAAGCTTTTTGGTTGCAAGACATTAACAAACATTGTATTCTCTGAATTTTCATCTCCTCCATCTGCCTAGTTATGTCCCTGTTCTTATCTCAAATGTTGTTCACTTCTGTGGAGTTTTTTTTTTTCCCCTAGATGAGACCAGCAAAGATGTACCTCTTTTATTGGTCTTTTTCAAGAATATGCGTTTAGTTGTACCAATCAAGTCTACGGGTTTTTGCTTTCTATTTCATTGATTGCTGCTCTTATTAAAATTTATTTTACTCCCCCACGGCTAAATTTCATACACATACACACCACACAGTATAGAGGGGATACACACCAAGGGGTTAAAAATGGTTGTCTTTCGTAGGTAGGATTGTCAATGTTTTTGCTTCTTGTTTTGTTTTTATTTGTCCGAATTTTTTCTGCAGTGAGCATGTACTGCTTTTGTAACCATGAAGCATATGCAAATTATTTTTTAAAACAAAATTACATCTAGGAGACTATGAATGGCTAAGCCAAGAAAGATTCCAAATTGTAGATCTAGAAAGGAAGAGGTTTATTTGCAGCAAAGAGCACTGGTGAGCCTGACACTCAGGACAATGGTCCAGTGAGTAATTTCAAGCATTGTCGTTCCAGATGCTTCCTGGCTCAACAAGACCTGCCACCATCACGAGTGCGAATTAAATACACTTCTCCAAGGTTGCCCAACCTGTTTCCCTAAGCCAGAAAAGGCCTTGACAAACTCAAAGGAGTCAAAAGAGAAAAAATAAGAAAAGAAGCGCCAATTCGTAAAGTCTGCCTCTAATCAGGAGTTTTTCAGTCCACCAGATTACCTCTGGCCCTTAAAGTAACCTTGTTCATCAAGTTACTGTGCTTAGTAATAGAATGAATGTAACCACTTACTTAGATGTCTGTCTACACTAATATTGATTGGCAGCTATCCATCGGCAAAGCCATCTGCCCCTGAGATCGTGTTCATTCATTCAGTGTCCCCGTCTAACAAAAGTTGGTACAACAAGTTATCACCAGCTCTGTGCTGAAATCTGAGGCTGTGCCACCTGGGCCTCCTGCCTAACCTCTGCTTTTCCTCAAAGTCTAGTCCAGGTCATTTTATGCTTTATTTGATAGGATTCTTCTATCATTGAAAAAAAATCTTAAAAATTAAAACAAATCGCAATAGAGCTATGACTACTATCCTTTGAAGACACCAAATAGATGAAGCAGGAGGCATTTAAAAAGGATCACCAGGAAACCTTTCTTCTAAGAAGTGGCAGATTAGGGAAAAATGAAATTATCTCTAATTCAACATCTAATCAGAACCCACCCTATAGGTTAGGAGAATATTTGGCTCCATATAATGGAAAAATCCAAAATAGCAATGGTTTAAACATAACAGAAGCGTGTTCCTCTCTCTAGAAGACCAGAAGTGGGTCATCAAGGTCTGGTATAGCAGCTTCATAGGTCCCCAGGATCCCAGCTCCTATCTTTCTAGGCATGTGGCTTCCATTCTTAAAGTTGCCTCATGGTCCCAGATGGCTACCAGGGCACCAGCCATCATGTCCACATTCTAAGCCAACAGTAGAGGAGAAGGAGAATGACACATGCACCCTACCTTTTAACTAACTTTCCCAGAAGTCACGTACAACAGTGACCAGAAATTAGATGAATGTACCCACCCACAAAGGAGGCTGTGGAATGTATTATTAAAGAATAAGAGGAGAATACAGTGCACATATTGGAGACAACTAACAGTTACCATACCTACCATGTATAAGATACTCAGAATATAGCTGCCTTAAGCCATAAGTATGTATCCTTCAAATCCTAAATCTAACTGGATACAAGCAAGAGAAAACTTTTATTTAGGGTGAGGGTGGGAATATCAAGTACACAGGAGTTAACCATATTCATGTGCATATAAAGCCTCTTCTTGTTTTAATTTTTTTCTCCTTTATCCACCCCCACCCCACTCACATTTCCCTCTCTCCTAGAGACACCAACATAATGAATACACATCCTTAGAAATGTATGTACCTAGTACTATTGTGTGTGTTTCACTTAAATGGTATTGAACCTAAGAGTTCATCCTGTGTTTTATTTTTTAAGGCTGTAGTCAATGTTGCTGTGTTTACATCCAGTTCATTGTTTCCAGCTGTAGCACTACATTCTACATTGTTTCCACTGCATTTTACTCCTCCAGCACCCCTGAAGGAGGCTCTAGCTGCCTCCAACTGAAATGAACCTCCTCTCCCATGTTGCCTTATGGACCTGAACTAGAACCTCTCTTGGTATATGTTACATATATTACATCTGAAGGTGGTTACATTTTCATTTGGATTGAATGTGTTTGATAGCCATACAAACACATCTCTTTGTTTTCTTATTAGCCATCTGGGTTTCCTCTTTGGGGTCGATTTCACCTCCTTAAATAACGCTGTATGCTTCAGTTTTCCAGAGTAACACACACCTCCACCTCTCTAGCCACTCCTCAGCCCATTTTGCTGGTTCCTGTGCTTCTTCCCAGCCTCTCCATGTTGGAAGAGCCCAAGCTCTGACCTTGGAACTCCTTTCCATATGATCTCCTTAGGGATCCCATTTGGGCTCCTGACTTTAAATGTCACCCACAGGACCCAAACATGTGTCTGCAGCCTGGACCTCTCCCCTAAATTCTAGACTCACGTAGTCAACCATCACTCAGCTAGATAGACCATATGGCTCTCCAAGTTAGTCAGCATGTTCAGAAATGAAATGCTGCCATCCCCATCTCAGAAAATGGCAGCTTTATTGTTCTGCTTGCTCTGGCCAAAAGCCTTGTAGTCATCCTTGGCTCATGCCTCTCCCACCCGACATCTAATCCATAAAACATCCCTGCCGAGTTTACTTTAAAAGTAGATATGGGATCTGACGATGTCTCACCAGTTGGCAGGGTCTGTGTTGCTTCTTTGCTCACGCCTGCCAATGGCTCTCATCTCACTCAGAGTAAAAGCCCGGCCTCCGTGGCCATAGATGATCTATCCTCCATTACCTTGCTTAGTTCACAGCTTTACTTAGAGGACTTAGAACAGCATGTGGCACATAGGAGGTGCTCTGTAAATGTTTGTGGAATGAATGAATTTAATTTTCTTAACTTCTTAAAATGGGTGCTTAATTCAGCAATATTCGGTCTTTTTTATTTTTTTCTATAATGTGCATTTAAGGCTATATAGCAGTTCCCCAAATCTGTGCCCCACAAATAAACGTAGATATGCTTATTTTTATTATCATTCCATTCTGAATATTTTCTATTTTCTCTTATGATGTCTTCTGTGCCCCATGAGTTATTTAGAAGTATGTTTCTTAATTTCCAAACATGGGTTTGTTTTTTTTCCCCTAGTTTGCTACTAATTTTTTATTTAATTGCACTGAGGTCAGAAACAATGATTTGTATTAGACTAATCATTTGGAATTTGATGAGACGTCTTTATGGCCCAACGCACAGTCAATGTTTCTTTTCGTTCCATGTGTGCTTAGGAAGGATGTAGACCCTGCAATGTAGGTAGGCAGCATTGTTCTATAGATTTCTGTTACATCAAACTTGTAAGCCATGTTGGTACAATCTCATAAATCCTGGTTTGACTGTTTGATCTATCAGTTGCTGAGAGAGGTGTGTTGAAATCTCCTACCTTCAATTTGAAGAGACGGTAGCGGGGAAATGCTGGGGCATGAACGGTGAGGGCAGCACGAATGCTGACTCCTGGCTCTCAGCTTCTCATGAAGAGGGGTGTTTGTGCTGAGTGTGGCTAGAATCATCATGGAGCATGCTCTAGAAAAGGAAACCTACCTGCCTTTTATGGGGCTAGCAAAAGAGCCTACTTACAAGTGGGGAGTCGAGGGGATACATGCTGAGCTGGGGTGACAGATGTTCAGAGAAGTTGCGTATCCATGATGGGAATACCAGTTGCTAGTATCCGGGGGAAGTGTGGCTATGAAATAGCCTCCCCCTGGAGCTATGGGTTGCATCTGGTCCCCTTTAACTCATTGCCAGGCAACTTTGAGAAGCTTCCAGGATCATTCAGAAACAATTCTGTTTCTCTCTCCATATCCATTATGGCTGCAAATTTTTCTTTATGTCCTTTCAGTTCTGTCCACTTTTGCCTTTTATTTAGGCCTGAGGCTATTTTATTAAGTACCTAAAAGTTTAGAATTATCGTTTCCAGATGAAATTGAACATCTATCATCATGCAATGACCTTCTTTGTCTATCTCTGCTAATACTTTCTTGCCTAAAGGTTCATTTTTGTTAGTATTTGCACAACATATCTTTTTCCATTCTTTTACTTATAGCCTTTCTATATCTTTATATCTTGGATGTGTCTCTTGTAAACAGCATATAGCTGATTTTAAAAATCCATTCTAACAATGTTTTCATTTTACTGAAACCTTTAGTTTATCTATACTTATTGTTATAATGAAATAATTGGATTTATTTCTATCATCTTATTTTGTGGGGTTGTTTTTTGTGTGTGTTGTCTTTTTTTGTCTACCTTTTAGTGTTTCTTTTTCTCTCTTTTTCTTTATTTTCACATTCCATTCTTCCCCTCCGTTAGTCCCTCTTCTTGTATTCTTTAAGTGGATACCCAGATACCCTAAAACTTGAAGACTTACCATAGTTTACTTGTTTAACGTACCACAGGCTAAAGTTAATTACTATCTTTTAATGTCTTTTAATTTTATACTTGAGCCTCATAAGTCATTGTTCTTAAGGTTTTCTGCAGTAAATGACTGCCTTAGATTGGCCCATGGATTTACCACTTTCTCCCTCTTCATTGTTTCTTGCATTCAGATCTTCCCTCCTGAGGTCATTTTCCTTGTGCCTACTACATCCTTTAGAATTTTCTTTAGTGACAGTCTGCTGAAGGCCAGTGTCTCTCTGTTTTGCTTTATTTGAAGCTGTCTTTAATCTGCCCATATTCTTAACTGCTTGCTGGTATAGAATTCTAGACCCGCAGTTATTTCCTCTCGGTGGATGAATATATCATTTCATTTTCTTCCGGTTCCTGTTGTTACTGGTAAGAAGTCAACAGTCAGCCCATTCATCACTCCATCAAAAGGGTTTTGTTTTTCCTCTCAGGCTTCTTTTGAGATGTTCCGTGTTTTTGTGCACTGAAGTTTCTCTTGGATGTTTTAGGTGGGATTTCTTTTATTCTGTTTGGGGATTCGCTGGGCTTCTGTGGTTAGCTGTCTTGCATCAGTTCTTTCCATCTCTTTAAGTATTATCCATCCTCCATTCTCATTTTCTTCTCCTTTTACTACTCTAAGTGTTAAACCACCTTACTTTATCCTTCCTGCCTCTTTACCTACTTTCCTATTTCCATTTCATTGTTTCTCTGTACAGCGTTTGAGCCTACTTTTTGCATTGGCTATCTTTTCAGCTGTGTTAAATCTGCTTTTAGAATTATTTATTGAGATTTTAGTTTCAATTATATTCCTCTATCTAAATGTTCCATTTGGTTCTCCTTCAAATAGGATTGGTGATTCCTTGTATTTTCTTGTTCTCTGCATTGTGATTTCAAGTTTCCTTTATTTCTTGAAATATGATAATCATAGTTTCTATTTTGTGTCTGATAAGTACAATATCATTTTTATGGGTCTATTTCTGCTGCCTGGGATTTTCTCCCTGAGGAGTCTCACTCATGGTGCCTTGTTTCCTTGTGTAACTAATGTTTTCTGTTGTTGTTGCTCAGTTGATTGGGTTTTGTCAGTCTGTATGTTTTTTACTGCTAGATGCTTACTTTTCTTGGAAAATTATTTGTGATAATTCAGTGAGGCATAGGATGAAAATGTGTTCCTATAGAGAGTATTTGCTTTTGTGTTTACCAGGTGACAGTCTGGAACCACACCTTAAGATTTTATGGACCACCCATGTAATATGAATTTGAACAACAAATCCATATTAAGGTCAACTTCTGGTTGTTACTTATCAGGGGTGATATTTCTATCACCACCCAGCTCACCCTGTTTCCCTCAGCATTGAAGCAACTTTCCTAGATGTCCCTTGGTCCTCAAGAGTACTGGTAGGAATGGTATTTCTATTCCTGGTGAACTCTTACATTGAAGTTGCAGCCCTTTGAGCTCCCACTATATGGGCCCCTGAACCCTGCAAGGCCATAAAAACCAAACATCAGCTTTGTTAGGCTGAGATCTGCTCAGGACTCGAGTGACTGCAGACCTCCACTTACCTCCCTGCATTTCTACCCTCACTCAGCTTTTGGCTTGATCATTTCATACCTTTGCCACGTCTTCAATTATTTTAAGAACATCTTATTTAAAATACTTTGTTCTTCATTTTTAATATTTTGTTGTTGTGATGATTGGTCTACCTTTATTCATGGGTTAGAAGTCTAGGTACCTATTTTCTAGGTATCTAATTTCCTGGTCAGTTTGTGTGTATGATTATTATTAAAAATTTCAAGCATACAGAGAAGTTAAAGAGTGTTATAGCAAATACCTGTCTCCTCACCATCTAGATGCTACCATTAGCAATTCCCTGTGTTTGGTTCATCACACATATACCCATCCCTCTCCATTCATTCATATGTCTTAATTGTATGTATTTCAAAGTAAGATGCAGATATCGGTACATTTTCCCTGAATGTCAGTTGTTTTTATATGCTTGTATGAATTGTTAATTCGATTATATTTTTCATTTTTATTGGTTCCATTTGATTCTTTGTTAATCTACTTGGGAATTCATTATAGTTTCTCATCCTTGCACATATGTTTAAGCTTTTATTTTTTTTCTAGTATATTAAAGTAATTATTTTATGATGTATATGTTATTTCCAATAGCTGATGTTGTCTGCTTCTCAGTCATGGTGCCTTATTTCCTATCTGTTTTGCAATTGTTTGACTGACAACTGCTCATTTTCCATAGAACTTATCTGCGGGAATGTGAAGTAGTTTTCTCCGGGGAAGATTTTGTTTGCTTCTGCAAAGTGGCTGAGAGAATTAATAATCTGGGACTGCTTTAAAATAAATTATTGCCTTGAGGTTTTTCAGACCACCCAGGGAGTGTGTAGCCAGCCTTCTAACTGATGTGAGAGCAGGCCTACGATTATGAATTCTCTGGGGAGATATACTTTTTCTCTTTTATTCAACACCAGGGTTCTGGTTTGGCAGTGTCCTTGGTGTACCTTGGGAGTGGGGCCTCAGTAAGGTTAACTCTCACTCACTCTTACACTGACAATAGAGCCCTTTGGTGTCCCAGCCTTATGAAAGGGAGAGAACCCTTTTAGACTACCCTCCTTGACTGATTCCAAGACTATGTCTCCAGGGCCCCCTGCCCTATGATGCTATAAACACTCATGCCCAAGTTTGCCCAGTTTGACAAATGTCTTCAAGGCACACGTAAGCTTCAGCATTCTGATCACCACCCCCACCTGGGTTCCCACCTGATCTTAGGGGTTGGCCTGGATGTGCAAGATTATTTTCTTGCACAAAAATTCAATTTAATTATAATTAAATTTAATAATTTAACTTCTTGCACATAATTTAAGAAGAACAAATGTAATATTTTATCATGCGCTTTTAGATGATCTCAGCAGGAAAGTCAGTCATACTATCAGAAATAGAAGTCTGTGTTTTTCTATATATTTGAAATAGGTCATAATTTTAGATAACTTAATAAAAAGAAAAATCTAATAACTTCTTCTAGTCTCAAGTAATTCTCATGTGCTCTATTAAGAATTTACTCAAACTCTGACATATGTGAAAACTTAATATACAAGATCCTGAAAGCAAGAACTACACAACATTTACACAAGTTATTTACTTCCTCTGGGTTTTTCATTTAAGCTGACCTACCTTTAAGCTGAAGATTTTATTAATGATACTGCTGATGATGTAGCTATTGGCAGTAACTATATGTAATAAAACTTATTTTATACTCTACTTGTGATTGTGTGTTGACACTTGTATAAACGTGAGCTGATGGAAATAAATGTATAAATTAGAATCCTACTTGCCAGTGTTTAATATCAGCAGCAATAATTATTAGGATTGATTTTTATGGTGCTTATGTAGCCGTAGCAAATGTCGTAAACCCAGACTTACTGGAAATGTATAAAAAGGTTGGGATCTGAGAAGATACATAACTTCAAACAAATGTATGGTCTTTCTCTAAATCAGGCTGAGAACGTACACCCTAACAGAAGCCAAATCATTTCTTGAGTGCTCCTTGAGGCCTCTAGAGACAATAAAACAATGTTTATACAGGACCATGATGACTGGGTCACTCTGAGCCTCTGAAATTGAGGCTCTATGGATCTTACAACACTGGGGCCCTGTGATGGGATTTTGCTTCTATGTGGAATTGTTCCCCAACTAGTGGGCTGAGGATCAGATCTATGAGAGAGTGTGTAAGGTCAGGCAAAGGTGATTTGCATGGTTGTTTTCATCCTCAGATCTTCTCTCTGTCATTCTTTTTTTTTAGAAATTTATTGACTGGGGAACAGTGTGTTTTTCCAGGACCCATCAGCTCCAAGTCAAGTTGTTGTTTCAATCTAGTTGTGGAGGGCGCAGCTCCTTGGCCCATGTGGGAATCAAACCGGCAATCTTGGTGTTATGAGCCTGCACTCTAACCACCTGAGTTAACCTGCCACCCCCATCTCTGTCCTTCTTTAGTCTCTGCTAGCTTAGTTCCTTAGTGTAGGGGCTTGAAACATCAGAGCAACATATATTGCATAACGCAACCATAGTGAATGGTATAGCTTCCTAAAGGGACCCTCTATTCCCAGGACAGGAGGTAGTTCTAAGACACTATATTTTAATCATTACAATATTCAGTAACTCTTTCCACAATAGAAATACAGACTATGTATCAAGCTCTTCTGAGAAATACTGACCACCCATGGGTTCTCCGTGTAACACTTTCCAAGTTATTTGTAATATCAAATATCTACCATGTTCTCATGCCATGTCCAAACCCACTGACAAATGACATGTGAGGTACAGTGTATAAGGCTGTGGTTAAGAGGACAAGCTCTTGATTTAGGCAGATCATGGGGTGAGCTACAGGAGAGAAGTACCCAGGACCAGCAGAGGGCCATACCCATAAGAGCCCTGAGGGACCAGGAAGGACCTCTGGTCATTGGAGAGACAATCCCACCACCACCACTACCCCACCATGTCCCAGAACCTTGTCCGAGGGCCCTTAGACAGGAAATGGGCTCACCTAGGACCCCCAGGCCACAGACACAATAACGCAGATGCCTATAATCATAATCATGATCATGCCCCAGCAGAGGATTCGGAAATGTTTGGTTGGATGATTCTGGCTGGAATATAGACACTTGAGTGTTGTGTGATTATGGCTTCTCTATGCTTTCATAACAGCAAGGGCTGGCACGTATCAATTACATCTAGAATCTGAATCCTGGAATTGTCACCCACTCAGGAGATCACGCACTTTGGGAATTTTTTCTTCAGCATCCCTGAAATTGCATTCTTCTAGCCTCTGCTCAAACATTCTCATTGATGGAGCGTTTACCAAAGACCCCCACCCCACTGGTCAGTGTGATCTGAGCCTTCGAGCTTCCTCTGTTTCCCCAACCTTCCCAGCCATCTGTCCAGAGTCTCCCTTCCATTTTTTCCTTTTTTTATTGTGGTAAAACACATTATGTCATATAATTTACCATCTTAACCATTTTTAAATGTACAGTTCAGGGATATTAAATGTATTCACACTGTGGTGCAATGGTCACCACCATCCATCCTCATAACTCTTTTCGTCTTGCAAAACTGAACCTCTGTACACATTAAACACTAGCTCCCCATTCTCCCCTCCCTCAGCTCCTGGCAACCACCATGCTACTTAGTATCTCCATGGTTTTGATTATTCTCGGTACCTCATGTACGTGGAATCATGCAGTATGCGTGTTTTTATGACTGTCTT
>NW_017731459.1:265024-267464 GCF_001890085.2 Hipposideros armiger | reverse complement strand
GGTCAGGAAACCAGTGCTGAAGAGCATCTAACATGTTTGGACATAACAAAGGGAGACAGATACAACCTGAATTAGGTTTGGGGATAAATTAGTGAGATAGAGAAATCCAAGTAAAAGAAAAAAAGACAATTATTAATTTCAGGGAAAATAAAAGTTGAACAGAAAAGGAAAACTGATGCCTCTGGCCTTAAGCCTCCACCTCCAACTTCCATGGTTACGGAAGAAACTAGTGATAGTCACACCTCTCACTATAAAACATCCTATATGGACCCATAAGTTTCTTGTGGATTTGAATGTGGAAGTGTGTCTACCCAGGGAGGGCTCGGGGCCTCCCATGTTTGCACCCCACCCCTCAGCAAACAAGGCTGCATAACTAGGGTCACTAATAATAATCATGCATATAATCATATAAATAATCATCCAAACAAAGGGTGTTATGAGGGCAGGCAATGGAAAGGCTTGCCTATTCTGGGAGATCAGGGAAGGCTTCCCTAAGGAGAAAGGAATAACTAGGTAAAAAAAAAAAAAAAAGTGGGGAAAGCATTCCAGGTAGAGGGAACAGCATGTGCAAAAACCTCACAGCAGGCAGGGAGCCTTGATTGTTCAAGACACTGAGAAAAGCCCAGCAACCAGAGTGCAGGAGCCAAGAGGCATGGGTGTGAAGTGAGGCATGAGAAGCAGCGCAAGGAACTCGGCTAGCGGGTGGACATCAGGACAGTAGCCCCTCTGCCTGTTGAAAAGCTAGAGGGGCAGGCCAAGGTGAAGGCAGCACCTCGCCATGGAGTCTGAATTCCTTGGGAAGGAATCAGATCATCTGGCTAGCGGCTGTCCCCTGGTGGTCAATATATGTCAGGGCAGCCTTCCTACCAACTGCTTCAAAAGTATGTGGATATTTTGGGAATTTATGGGAACAGAACATTTAACTTCCTAAAACGTCCGTGAAGTAGTGCCGAGGGGAAACCACAATCAAGAGATTCAGTTATGCAATTAGTGGGAACAATGGGAAAAGAAAAGAAAGCAAGCATCTTTTAAAAGAACAAACAGAAATATTTCAACCATAGACTTACTAAAGCAGTGTTTTTAACTGGGCATTCATTTCAAGTTGCAGAACTATAGAGAAATTGAGAATTATGATGAAGCATAGAACGTGATCCTTACTGAAATAGGGGCATTCTCTAGGCCCCATTTTGTAACCTCTCCCCCTCCAAAACCAAATATATCATTGTCAAGAAGGTTCACTCTTAATCCCCTTGTAACAATGGGTGAAATGCCTCTAAATCAATAGGTATCTCTTGGCAAATTTTTCTCTACAATGTCATTTCAGTTGCTAGAAAAATCTTAATTTTAAATATGTCTTATGAAGGCAACAGAGATGTATTTTGATTCTAAGCTGTTTATATTCTTCTTGTCATGTTTAATATAGACTCTTTTCCATGTCTAGCTCTTGTATTATAAATGAATGTTTAACTGTATGCTCTGAGTCCATGAGTTAAAATTATTTTTTATTGTACATAAGTACCTTTACTCTCTCAGGTGACTTCTACTAAAATTTTTGAAATTTAGTATTCCTTTACTTTGAATATATGACCTTGAGCTATGGAATACTGAATTAAAACACTAGTATTTTGCCTATTGGAAATGTTAACATTTGTTATTAGATAGATATCTGCAAGGGTGGCTTGACATATAAGAATTTCTTTTAAAGGAAGCTAATAACTTCAAAGAAACAGTGGCAATTCCAGAAAAAATTAACTATAAACCAAAAAAGGACAAAAGAAATGTTATTGAGACATACATACATCCAAAATATTATCTGTCACAGTGTTCTAATTATTTTGGGGGCTCCCCAATTTAAAATAGTTTGATAAATGGTATGACCAATACAGATTCACCCATTTAATTTATTTGAGGAACAGCACTTAGCTTAATACATTTCTTTTTTAAAATTAATTTCACATTGACCATATGCCATGTGCCAAACCCTACATAATATATAAGATCTGTGTTATTCTGTGAAGATGTCCTGAATTTGCATTTTAATAATTTAGAAGATCTTGCTTTCTATCTTTCCAGAATTATAGTTACTCAAAAAATTCTTTCGTTGCTAAATTCCCAGTTTCACTAGCTGGAATATTTCACTTTTTTTTATCATGAAGCTCCTGTGTCATGAATATCACCATTCCATCTTGGAATTTGCTCTTCTTCTCCACTGGGTAAAGTGGTTTATTGACTGTCAATTTGTAAAGTGCCCTCTGGGATCATCTACATGCAAAAGTAAGAGTGGAAACATATTTCATTGCCTTTTCTGTCCAAATAGAATTACCATGCACCATATATCATCTTCTAGCAAGAGTGGATGAAATTCCAGTGAGTGACCTAGAGCCTCCATCACATTTGTCTATACAGAGAATCTTGGCTGGATCGTTGTGGTCTCCAGGGT
>NW_017731459.1:254941-258723 GCF_001890085.2 Hipposideros armiger | reverse complement strand
TATGACTGTCTTACTTCACTTACCACAATGTCCTACAGGTTCATCCATGTTGTAGCATACTGCAGAATTTCTTTCCTTTTTAAAGCTTAATAATATTCCATTGTCTGTATATTACACATTTTGCTTATTCACTCGTCAGCCAATGAACACTTGGGTTGTTTTCACACTTGGCTCTTGTGAATAATGTTGTTATGAACATGGGGGTACAGATATCTCTTCAAGACCCTGCTTTCAGTTCTTTTGGACATATACTCAGAATTGGAATTGCTGGATCATATGGTAGTACTATTTGTAATTTTTTGAGGAACTGCCATACTGTTTTCACAGAGTGTTGTGAAGATTTTCTCCTATATTTTTTTTCTGAAAGTTTTAGAGTTTTGCATTTTCTATTTAAATCCATGATCCATTTTGAGTTAATTTTTGTATAAAGTGTAGGCTTTAAATTTGGGTTTTTTGTTTTGTTTTTATTTTTGGAGCAGTTTGAGGCTCCCAGCATAATTGAGCAGAAAGTGCAGTGAGTTCCCATATACCTCTGCTGCCCCCGCCCCACACTCAACCTCCCCCACTTTCAACATCCTGCATCACAGCTGTACATTCATTACAGTCAATGTACCTACACTGACACATCATCACCCAAAGCCCAGAGTTTACATTAGGGTTCGCTGTTGGTGTTGTACATTCAGCGAGTGTTAACAAAGGTATAGTCACGTGTATCCATGATTATAGTATTATATACCATAGTCTCACTGCCCTAAAAATTCTGCCTCTTCATCCTTTTCTTCCCTTCTAACCCCTGGTAACCACTGATCTTTTCTTTTTCTCCATAGTTTTGCCTTTTCCAGAATGTCATATAGTTGGAATCGTATAGTATATAACCTTTTCAGATTGGCTTATTTCACTTAGTAAACTACCACACGTTTTCTCCATGTCTTTCCTTGGCTTCATAGCTCCTTTCTTTTTAGCACTGAATAATTTTCCATTGTGTAGATGTGCCACAGTTTATGTATCCCTTCGTCTACCGAAAGACATCCTGGTGAGTTCCAAGTTTTATCAGTTATGAATAAAGCTGCTAAAATATCCATCTACAGGTTTTTGTGTAGCTATACGTTTTCAACTCATTTGAGGAAATACCAAGGAGCGCAACTGCTAAATCATATGGTAAGGGTATGTACAGTTTTATAAGAAACCACTAAACTCTCTTCCAAAGTGGCTGTACCATTTTGCAGTCCCACCAGCAGTGAATGAGAGTTCCTGTTGCTCCACATCCTCGCCAGCATTTGGTGTTGTTAGTGTTCTGGATTTTCATCATTCTAATAGGCGTGCAGTGGTATCTCACTGTTGTTTTAATCAGGATTCATTATATTGCCTATGAAAATCCAACTGCTCTAGCACTGCAACTATTTTTAACATGAAAACAAAGCATTCTTGATGAAGTTGAAGCTCCTCTGTCCCTAATCCCTGGTCCTGTTCTCCTCCCTTCCTCCTCTGAGGGAACCACCACCATGAATTCAGAGTACATCTTTCCAGCCCTTTTTTTACATTTTCACAGACATAGATATGAATCTATGAACAATATAGAGTGTTGTTTTGTATTTTTTAATTTATATAAATGCTATCATGTAGTATAGATCCTTCTTTTTTTTAATTTTTTTATTTTATTTTATTTTATTTTTTAGCTGAGCCATCCTGCCACCTGTTGGCAGCTCAGCAGCAGCTCAGCTCAGGCCATGAATCAAACCGGCGACCCTGTTGCTCAGAGCTCAAACTCTTGAGCGAGCTCTTAACCAACTGAGCCACTCAGCCGGCCTTATCCTTCCTACTTGCTTGTTTTACTAAACATTTTCATCTTGGCTCACTGGTGGCATATATAAAATTAGTTCATTCCCTTTTAAAACAATTAAGTAGTAGTCCATGATATGATTTGACCACACTTAACTTATTCATTCCATTCTTAGTGGACATATAAGTAATTTCTAATCCCCAAGATATAGTTACACAATTGATTTTTGGAACCTACATCATGACCTAACATTTCTACTTTGTAGGGGAGATTGGTTATGATTTTCAGCCACCCTGCTAATTGTAATAACTCTTGTATGATCTGGATGGTACCTCTCCAAATTAGACACCTTTTTCAGCCTCCTTTGCAGCTGTAGAACCAGGTACTGCTGGTGAAACACAGCTGCACAAGACTGATTTGGAAGTGAGTGACAGAGAAGGAAGGGCTGAGATGGAGAGATATGACCCTTCAGAGTCAACAGTGGAAGAGGCACTTGGGGTGGCACCACATGCCAGGCATCAGCAGTGTGTCACAGGGTCTGTGCCTTGGGGAAACTACAAAACCCCCTAAAGCTCTCCAGCAGTGTAATCAGGGTCCCATTCCTGGCTGTGGAACAGTCAAGCCTCCTTCTCTAGGCTCCGCATTGATTTTGTGCTCAAACTCGCCAAAGTGTGTTCTGGCTGGTTGCAACTGAGAATCCCATCTGATGTAGATACTAGTATCAGAAGTGACTGCAAACAACAGACCCTCAACGAGGTGGGATCTGTACTTGTTATTCCCTCCGGTCAAGCCTGAAGGCAGTGAGGGCCCATGAGGTTTTAGAGGGTAATGCTCCAGTGGCCAAGGCAGGTTCTCAAAACACAAGTTCCCTGGAATGAAAGCACAACTGGGAGAGGGATTACAGCTCTAGGGAAGGCATGAGGAACTGAAGGGCTGTGGGGTAAGCTGGTTATTTCAAACCACCCTGGGCAACTGTATGAAAAAGAACAAGCGGCTCAAATTCTAAATTCTTGGTTCAAGACAAGGTCAGGGAACAAGGGACTTTCTATGATGAGACTAAAAGAATCTTTCATCTCGTGCAGCCACAGAACTGAGGTTGCCAAAAATCAGACTCAAAATCCTGTGGGTTGTCAAATTGTAAAATCCATTAAATCCACAGATTTTCAGATCTTTTCTGTGAAATGCAGGGCGCTCGTGAGTCAGGGATGAGGGAATGAGTGGGATACAAGAATTGCAATGGGGACACAGGGGAGGATGCCGTGAGCCTCGTGTGCTTCTGTCTAATGAGGCTGTTCCTGCCCCACTTGAAGACCCAGAAATAACAATTTAATGATCACCTTGAGGGAGGAGCCTGTTCCCTACCTGCCCCATCCCCTCACTCCTTCAATGTCTTCAGATCTACAGGAAAAGTCAGACCTACTAGAGGGCCAATCCCATGGTTAAACCATAGAAGAGAAGGCTCACACACATTAGCCATTAGGAAAGGCCACATGGTAGGAAAGGCCACGTGGTAAGGCAGGACCAGTGCCCAGCTTGGCTGTGCAGTGGGCACTGGGGCGAGCCCAGCCATATGGAACGGGGAGGAAGGCTCTGGGAGATGCTGCCTGGTCAGGAAACCAGTGCTGAAGAGCATCTAACATGTTTGGACATAACAAAGGGAGACAGATACAACCTGAATTAGGTTTGGGGATAAATTAGTGAGATAGAGAAATCCAAGTAAAAGAAAAAAAGACAATTATTAATTTCAGGGAAAATAAAAGTTGAACAGAAAAGGAAAACTGATGCCTCTGGCCTTAAGCCTCCACCTCCAACTTCCATGGTTACGGAAGAAACTAGTGATAGTCACACCTCTCACTATAAAACATCCTATATGGACCCATAAGTTTCTTGTGGATTTGAATGTGGAAGTGTGTCTACCCAGGGAGGGCTCGGGGCCTCCCATGTTTGCACCCCACCCCTCAGCAAACAAGGCTGCATAACTAGGGTCACTAATAATAATCAT
>NW_017731459.1:236270-250766 GCF_001890085.2 Hipposideros armiger | reverse complement strand
TATTGCTAAGTGAAAAAGAAAGGTACAAATGAGGATCTATTTTATGCTACCATTTATGTAGGAAATGAGAAATAGTAATATACTGTATACATGTATCTGCTATTTGTACAGCAGAAGAAAGCAAGACACAGAAGGGATAAACCAGAAACTAATGAGGGTGATGATCTAAAGTACTAGAGTAGAAACAGGGTAGAGGAAGTATGGGGTGAAGGGGGTGATACACAGGATGGGGCAGTGACACTTCTCTGAGTATACCTTTCTGCATAATTCTAACTTTTGGGACCTTATTAATGTTTCACTTACCTTTAAAAAAAAATCAACAAGAATGGGAGGAATCCTTAAAATAAAATACAGCCAAAAAGAAAAAAAAAAAGGCCCTAACTTGGTCTTGGGGATGGGAGAAGTAAAGAGAACTATAAACAAATATTGACTTCTACCAAGGGGATTGGTTTTTGCAGTGGAATGAGTTAGCAATTCTGAAGCTACTTCCTGGCTATTCTAAGATTGAGGGTACAAATATATCATGGATAATGGGAGTCAGGTTTCTCACTGTTGGAGAATAAAGTTACAAACGTGGGAAGAGGGGAGGCTATAATGAATCATGTGGTAGTAGATAGAAATGGGAGGTACCACTATCAGCTCATGGTTTTAGTAGATTGAATATAGATATATGACTGATAAAGAGATAGACTGATTGATATAGATGTAGAGAGAGAAACTGACATAGATAGATAGATGATAGATAGATAGATAGATAGATGATAGATAGATAGATAGATAGATAGATGATAGATACAGATAGTTGACAGACAGATATACATTTATATAATTGTGTCCACTGAGTATGCCTAGAACCAGTAACAACTGTAGCAATGAGCACATCTAGCACCCAATTTTGGTTTATAAACATCATCTTCCTCCAGAAAGAACCAAGCCTCCTTAGATAAATGACTTATTTTAGGACTAGTGCAGAGAAAGGACAAGATGAACCTGGAACCTACTGTTGTACTAGAAAGTAAGGAGGAGCTCAAAGAATAACGGGGAGATGCCTGATGCACACAAAAACCAACTTGAACGGACCCCCACTGATCAAACTGGGAAAATCTGATAGCAGTTGCTGACTCAGGCAAGAATCATCAATAGATGCTAAAACCGGGAGGTAAGCATTGGCTGAGAATAAGGATATTTACACTGTCTGAAAGAAGCTTCCCACAAAGTGCTTTTTAATAAGACAGGGACAATACAAAGGGACAAAATTTATAGTGGACAGACCTTCACCAAGTGATCACAGTGAATGTCATCAATAATGCCACAAGCAAGAGGATGTGCCTCTTCATGTGAGGCACTGGTAATGTTACCTTCCAGAACATTCCTGCCAAAAATGCATGACCTGCGTCTAATCATGAGGAAACAACAAACAAACCCCTGTTAAGGGATATTCTGAAAATACAAACAAACAAACAAAAAACTGACCCGGACTCTTCAAAACTGCAAGATCATGAAAGACAAAGAAAGACTAAGGAGCTGTTCTAGATTAAAGGAAACAAAAGAAACATGACAACAAAATCCTAGATTGGATCCCGGACCAGAAAAAATAAATTTTCACTTTTGCTATAAAGGGTAGAAGGGGTCAATTGGTAAGATGTGAATAAGGTTTATAGATTAGGTAGTAATACTGCATCAATGTTAATTTCCTGATTTAATCATTATATATGGTTATATGAGAAACTCTTCTTGTTTTTTTATTTTTTTTTAGGAAATATTCACTGAAGTGTTTAGAAGTAAGTCTGCAACTTATTCTCAACAGGTTCAAATAATAATAATATGGGGGATAAAAAGGTAACATTTGGGTACTCTAGTTGAAGGGTACGTGAGAATTCTTTATTCTTGCAAAGTTTCTGTAAGTCTATAATTTTAAAAAATTGTGAGAATCTACACTGTACAAACAAAAATTAAAAAAACAACAGCAAGGACAACTACAAACCATGCTTGCCACCAGCCTGGGCCTGTGGGCTGGATTTTACCCCTGGGCTGCCAGCTCATAGTCTCTGAGTTGATTTTGAGTGAGGTTTTGCTGATGACAACTATTGCCAAGGCCGGAGAGTGCTTTGCAGCATCTGGAACTTTTAAACCAGCTTGGCACCAACGAGGAAGCTACCGAGACAGCCTTGATATAAATAATCGATTTGCTAGTAAAGCAGTTTAAGTCTGAACGCAGCCCCAGCCCTCAGAGATGAAGAAAAGCAGTCGTGGTCCAGACAGTCTTCCCCAGCGGAAGTCCTGCATTTCATTTGCTGCCTTTGGAGAGGTAAGCACAGTTCTTGCTTCCTGATTGCTGGTCTCAGTCATACACAGCAGGGTGCAGAGGAGAGAGAGGAGTATCTAATAATCTCTCAGAATCCCACTGTTGAAAAAATGTGTTTGCATAAATAAAGGGGAAAAAGGAACTTTAAACTTAAGTTATGAAAGGAGAAAAATGTGCTTCACTATTGGAAAAGGAACTGTTGTTCTTGGCAAGTAGGAAGGAGAAACCAGGTGAGTGGCAGGGCCTCCTTCAGGGATCCTGTGCAACCTATGGGGTGGTCTCATCTGAGGGTGCAGCCCAATCTGCCAGAGCCAGAATGTGTTAAATCAGTATGCAGTCTGATCCAGGGGACATTTATACCACCTCTTCCTTCTCATCTGCAATTGTTCCTCCCTGATTAATAAGTTCTAAGACCAAGGGGAGCAGAGCCCAGGAGTACTGAACTCAGAGGAGGAAGCTGCCTAATGATTGGGCCTTGGAGACTGGGAAGTTATTATTCAAGATGAGGAGTAAGGAACAGCATTCTTGGCAGAGGGAACAGCATGAGCAAAGGAGAGGCATGACAGATATGATGTAACTCTGGGACTGTGTCTTACTCTCTTGCTACTTCTCTCCATATCCTCATATCTCTCTTGGAACAGTCTAACAGATATGCAGTCTGGAGTTATGAGTTTAGCTTCCTGAGAACATAGGAGTCTAGTGATCACAGATCTAGTCAATTGTGGGTCACAAGTCTCAGTATCCAGAATACAGAAAATATGCCCCTCTCAGCCCCTGGTCATGTGCTACTCAACCTAGGTAAACACATCTCCACTCAGACCGAGGAGGTTTTATTAACTATTATGTTTCTCCCAGAATACTTCTCTAGGTTTCTGTCAGTGCCACCTTCTTCCAATAAATCAAGTGTAGTCATTTCCTGAGCTATCCTGCTTTAGGCACAGTGTGCAATGGTCGTGAGAACTCAGAGTCAAGGTCTGGACATAGTCCCAGTCAATGCCCTGTAATCTCAAACAGCTGCTTCCTGGTCAGAAAGGAGCACCAGACAGGAAGGCATCCATTGCTATCTCAGCTCTGTGCTCTAGCTGTGTGACTGAGCAAGCCTCTTAACCTCTCTGAGCCTCTGCTCTCATCTGTAGAATGGCATTATTAATCTCTATTTTACAGAGAGGTTGTGAGGATTGGTGAAGACAGAATCCCATGACAGTGCTTGACACACCTCCAGTGGCATCAGACTCTTCACCAAGCATGGGGTTTGGTGGGAGGGGGGAGTAATCTTCTACACCCCAGGAAACACTACCACCCCCTCCCACCGCTAACTGGACCAGACAGGCCCACTTCTGACATTTGTCGGGCAAGAGAACACATGGAGGCCCAGATTCTCTATGCCGTGGGGTCTTCTTCACTCCATCCAATCCAAACCAGAAAACAGTAAAGAAACCTAAGTCTGGAAGACCAGGTTACATTTTAAAAGCTCAGTCCTTGAAGTTCTGCTCTGGCGCATGACGAAACCCAGGTCCCTGGTCCACAGCCTGCCTCCCTCCTCTCCCTGGCATGCAAGACCCATGCCCATGCATGCGGTCAGCTGCACCCTCACCCTTCCCTCCCCTCCCTACCACCTCCCCTCATAACAGCCACCCTGTGGCCATTCCTCACCAAGGATGAGGTCTGCCTTCAAGAAACAGGTCCACTAAAGAAATACATGCTGATCTTAGCAGTAGGTTCAGAACTGTTTGGCTAAGAAATCGCGGGGTCCTGGATGCCCCA
This sequence comes from Hipposideros armiger, assembly GCF_001890085.2. Classification (NCBI taxonomy): domain Eukaryota; kingdom Metazoa; phylum Chordata; class Mammalia; order Chiroptera; family Hipposideridae; genus Hipposideros; species Hipposideros armiger. The sequence goes on along the minus strand of NW_017731459.1, from coordinate 246,697 downwards.
AGTGTGCTCTATAACAGGGCCAGTGGGACATGGACCAGGTAGTCACACGCGCTTGTGTCCTGCATACGCCTCATCTCATAGAAAAGGGGAATTGGACAAGGGCTGGATTATGGTCCTCTAAAGTGCCAGGCCCAGGGCAAGGTTCTCTCTTGCTCAGGTCCAAGGGCAATTCTTGGGGTTGGACATCTGACCTACGAGCAGCCTAATCATTAACCGGCCACTGACCTAGGAGGTGGCCTGGTGTGAAGAGCTCTGCCCAGAGAGGAGAATTTGGCAAACTGTATTTTCTAGAACTGACCACCACAATATTTCTAGTCACATGTTCTTCTGTCACCTTGCCATATCCCATCAGGAGGTGGAGTTTTTCTCCCCCACCTGAACCTCAATGGAACTTTGGGATTGGCCTTGGTGAACAGAATGCAGTAGACGTGGCCCTGAGTAACTTCTGAGACTGGGTCATAAAATGTGATATAGTTTCCCCCTGGGGCTCTCTCTCACTTGGGCGACACTCACGCTGGCAACCCAACCACTATGATATGAAGAAGCCCAGGTCACTGTTTTAAAATATGGATTTTATTATTATTCAAGTATGATGAAGCCAATAGATTAGGAGACAACTGCCATTGAAAAGATAGCTTGTTGGGCCTGCTGAGTGGCTCAGCTGGTTAAGAGCTCGCTTGGGAGCATCAGCACTGAGCAGCGGGGCTGCGGTTCGGATCCGGTTCGGATCCCACATTGAGGGCCAGTGACGCTCGCCCTCTGACACAGCTGAGATGGTGAACGGCTGCTCGACCTGGAGCTGGGCTGCTGTGGGTCACCGGCGATGGTGCATGCTGCAGCAGGGCTGCCGTGAGCTACCTGAGTGGCCGGCAGCCAGCGTGAGCGGCTGGTAGTCGGTGTGAGCTACCAGGAGCCGCTGTGAGCGGCTGACTGCCTCACCCAGGAAGAACACAATGATAATACCAACATGGGCCAGTGAGGTGACGTCCTCCACAACTAGACTGAAGAACAAAACAGCAATTTGTCTACCTGTCTGTTCCCCTTCCTTGATTCCCCAGTGCTGTTCCCCTCCCCCCAATTCCCCAATTTAAAAAAAAAAAAAAAAAGATCAGGAAAGGAAAGATGAAAAATCAAGTAAAAAAAACTTTGAAAGAAAAGAAGAAAGAAAAGATAGCTTGTTATACTCATAGTTTCCAAGAGAAAGGGGCACACCATGCCATGGGGGTCGCACGGGGAAGCACAGCATCAGCCAGGAGCTAGAGGGAGAAAGGAAAACGGTGACAAGAGACTTTATTGTGGTTTCTACGGAAAGAACAGGTGAGACAGGGTGAGCAGGTTTAGGATTGGCTAGTTTGAATAATTTCAGTGGCCTCTGGGGTGTAGAGACTGTCCCCAGTTGTCTAGATAGAGCCTGGCCCTGAAGTGATTAGGGAAAGGGAACAGTGGCCTGGAATGAGAGCTCCACTGAGCGTGGCGGAGAAATAGGCTCTGGGTTGGTTGGTCTGCAAAGGAAAGACACCCTCACAGGCAGTTGTTTGCTATCTCTAGGAATGAGCTTGCCCTGCTGGGGGGGGGGGGGGGGGCGGGCAGCCATTCCAGAGTCAGCAAGGCCCCAACATGTCCAAACAACAGAGTATAGTTTATAAAAGGCATGGCTACTCAAACCATTTGTGGGGTTTCCAGCCAGCAAGCGCAAAGGTCTCAGCCTACGGCCAGTGTCCATTGTGACGTGAGAAAGTGACCCTTCAGATGATTCCAGCCCCCAGCCTTCAAGGGGCCAAAGGGACACCATGTAAAGCAGAGATGAGCCATTCCTGCCATGTCCTGCCCAAATTGCAGATCATATAAATATTTTTGTTATTTTTAAGTCACTAAATTTTGGAGTGATATTTTATACAACTGTAGTAACTTGAGCGATGGTAATGCACTGAGCCAAACAGATTCTCTCTCTCCCCAGAATTTAAACTGAGACTTACGAAAATTAATAAGTTGCTAGCAGGACAAGTGTGGACCACAGAGATGGAAGACACAGCTGAGTCAAATTCATGACGAATGACTTATCCTGGAATAAGAGGAGTGCTGCTCTGGAGTGACCCCAGTCCTGACTGATCCAGTTTCCTCCGGTCAGCAGTGGAACCCCATCATATCTGAGGATTTGTTCTCCAGGGAATGAATTGGGTTCCTGTGAGGCCTTGCATGGGGCAGAGTCCCCTGCTCTGGGACCCTCATACTGGTCTTTCCCTAAGAAAGCCTCCATTCCTTGCATCCAAGGGAGTCTCTCACCCTAGAGGACATGTGGTACCCTGTCAAAGCTTGGCATATGGTAAGCAAGTAGGATGGCGGACACCCACCCACCTTTATTTCTCTTGCCAAGAGCCATCAGGGACTCGTTGAAAACAGTAAATGTTAAAGAGCTTTGTGAAGTCTCTAGGTCTGGCCCAATCCATGTGGCGAGTATCTTCATTTCTCAGAAACATTTTGCTTTTAATACTTTAAAAATAATTTTTAACGGTTCCAAAATGTCCAAACATTTACTTCCTCAGTCCCATCTCCAAGCTCAGACCAAGACAGGCGCCCCCTTCTGGTTTGCACTCATTCCAGAGCCTTCTGGGCAACAGGCCAGTATCTGCATGTTCCAGCCTGGAAAAGCAAGACCCAGAGACAGAAAGCATTTGCCTGCAGCCTCTTTCCGAAGATAGGGCCTCTCAGCCCCGGGGCCCCACACACCTCCTCCACCCACCCGGGCCCAGCACTCAGGTGTGGCGCACACGGCCGGGGCCACGTTAGCACCAGCGCAGGACTGGGTAGACGGTGATGGGTCCCTGGAGTTAAGAGTCTCATCTGAGAACGGGCTTTAGTGGTGCATGTGAGACAGTGATGGAGAAGCACAGGCTTGGCAGGTACACCTGAGCGTGGCAACTGAGTGTGTGCTAGGGGTAAACTGAGGAGGTGTGGGGGGCAGGAGACAGGTGAGTGGAGTCAGGGACAGGCTAATTTTTGGAGACTTTTTTTTCCTCCCTGGATTCTCCCCTCCCCTAGTTCCAAGGGAGATAGCACAGCCCTTTCTCCACCCAGGCATCTGGAGGTTTGTGTGGAAAACAGAAAAACAGATGCTCCCTCACTTGTGATCTGTACATGAGGGAGGGTCCAAGAAGACCAGGAGGACAGGAGGTGGGGTTCAAAGGGAATAAAAGAGTAGGGTAGTGCTTGGCAGGGCTGGGGTGTGGAGGGCCAGAGGGCTGGGGAGGGTGGGAGAAACAGGCAGCGACAAGGTAGGAGAAACCAGCCTGGGCAGAGACAACTTTGTCACGTGTGCGCCCTGTGTCCTGGCATGTATCTGAGCCTGTGTGCAAATGAGCTTGTACCTGTTGTGCCAAGATGTGCATCTGTGACCAGACCTGCCCATGAAATATCTCACCCCACAGAGTGTGAGCATGTCTGGGTCTGTCTACCTCAGCTCTGCAAGCACAGGTCAGGGAATAAAGGGGGTACCTGTGGCTGGGCCAGAGCCCAGGGCCTAGGGAACTTGGGTGAGGGGCCAGATGCCAGCAGCTAGGCAAAAGCGGTTCCACCAGCGTGCCAGGTGATACCTGGTGCCCTGGGACATAGGAAAGCCATTGAAGGGGTAATCCATGTGGGGGATGGAAGTGTGGGGTCCCACCTCAAGGGGTTCATTGGCTCCAAAGTCACCAAATCCATCTGAGACTCTATGACTCTCAGGAGCCAAAGCCACTCTTGCCAGTGGGCTGAGGGCACATAGGGCTGCCCTGCCCACTCTGCTCCAGTGGCTCTTCCTTTGTAACAGGGTTTCAGGGCAGGACCATTCTCCTCTCCCCACCCAGGGCTCCCTGGGAAGACCTGAGCACAGCGATGTGTCCCCTCATTCCATCCCAAGTTCTATGTAGAACAGGTCTGGAATTTTGGAGGTAGTGTCTGGGTGTCCTCCTCCAGGAAGGCTTCTTGGATTTCTGGGTACCTTGAGGATGCAACATCTCAGCCTCAAGGCCCCAGAGTCTGTCTCAGACCAGGCTATGACTTGCTCTCGAATTCCGCATACACTTCCTAACCACCAACTTTATGCCAGGTACCCTTTTCTCTCTGCTCAAGATCTCTGGCTGACCGCCCTTTTCTCCATCACTAGCAGCCAGATCCACTCTGGCATTTCACACCCTACTCCAAGACTGGCTGCCAAGTGGGGCACATCACTCCAGTTCCCCGGCTCTCCACCCCTCCAGACAAGCACAGAGGCCCTCACATTCCTGAGGGCTTTTCTGTTAATATCCTTGGGAAGGCGGAACAGAAGTGCAAATCCAATAGCTAGGTGAAGTGGGGGACACAGCTGAGCCCACTCTGGCTATGGTATACCCCAGGGAACCAGCAGGGAGAGAGACCAGATTCCATATCCAGTTGGGCACATGAAAAGGACCTCACAAAATGGGGGCCACCAGGGGGCGGGCTAGACCTGCTAGACCACTGGCCCACTAGGGGGCCTTATTCTTGGGAGTGAAGTGTCTGTAGGTGGGAAGGATGTTTTGTACAGGTCCCACATGGGGACAGGTGGAAAACATCCCTGGGAATGAGGGCAGAGGGAAAAGATGGCTAGGAAGCGCCAGGTGTCAGTGTATATAAGCATTTGGTTGGAGGAATTCATATGTGATGGGGGAGAGGGGGTCTTGGGAAGGAAGAATCGGGATGTCGTGGGAGCATGGGTGTGGAGGGCAAAAGGATGAGCTGTTGGGGGGCCCTTAGGGATGATGTCCTGGGGCAACTGAGTGGGAAAGACAAGACGGGGTGTCTTGGGACTTAAGGAAGCCACTGGCTTCCCTAAGAACGCCTTGGTCTTCCAGGTCATGGGGTTGGGGGGGGGCAGCTGGAGTTCAGAGCCTCCCTCTAGGGACCTCCACCTCCTCGCTTCAGGGACGCTGCTCCCAGACCACTCCTATCCAGGCATGTAACCCTGGTCTGGTTCCATGAGCCAATATAGTCACCATTGTTGCTTAAGCTGGTTTGAGTTGTTTTTCACTTCAACCTGCAGATCTGAACTAGTTTTTTAAATGGTTCTTGGCCCCTTGCTCAAGAAGTATCAATGGTTCCAGATTACCCACGGGTTAAAGTCCCAACTCAACCTGGCCTTCAAGACCCCAGCCTCTTCCTCCATCATGATGTCCCACTGTTCCTCAGATGCAGCCTTTCTGTGGACACTATGGATGGAAAAGTCCTCCTTACTCGGGAAACCGAGGACTCCAAAAATGACTCTGTTAGCATCATCTACTCTGTGGGGACTCCCTAGACTGTCTGCCAGGAGAACAAGGTCTACTCTGTACCACCCTCTGATTATTCCTCTGCCCCCTCCATTAGGCGGTGAGCCCCTTGAGGGTACTTTGTCTACTGCATTTGGTCCTAGTCTGGCACACAATACATACCTGAAGAATAAATAAAAGGACCTCTGTGGGCGTGGCTTGTCCTGCTTAAGCTGGAGCAGGCCTTTTGGGAGCTGATTTCAGACTGCCTGGCTCACAGTATGAGAGACAGCCTACTGCCTGCAGGAACCTCGTGGAGGTCCCAAGGTGACTCTAAGAGACTTGTGGGCGGGTTTAGGTTTGTATCCACTTGACTGACTACCAGGAATCGCTGCCAGATCCAACTTCCACTCCTTTTCCACCAAGAGACTTGCCAGCCTGAAGATTGAGCCAGAAGCACATGCAACTAGAATCAGAGACAGACAGACACAGAAAAGCACTTGCTGGGACAAAGATTATGTAACAGATGCACAAAACTCAACACTGAGGTGCCCACAAAGAAGAAAAGCAGACCAAGAACGGAGCCTTGAGGGCAGAGATTCAGAGATGGAGAGCAGGGCAGGGGAAGGGTAAACCCAGAGAACATCACTTTCTCCTTTCTGGATTAATGCAGCATCTTCTGTGGGGTTCCCTGCCTCCTGGACTGTCCCTGACCCAGTCTGTTAGTAAGTAGAAACTTTCTAAACACGTATCTGAATAAGTCGTTCCCACAGTTCCCAAGGTAAAGCCCAGATTCCTTTCCTGAGTTACAAGGCTTTGCTTGCTATAAGCCCTATACATCACCAAACCTCAAATTCCATCCATTGTGGACTTTTCTCTGAGTGTGCTCTCCTTTGCCTCTAAGCCTGGAAACATGCAACTGTTCCCTCTACCTGGGACACTCATCCTATACAGCCCCCTCCCCAGTTCCCCTTTCCTCAAATCACCACCTCATTTTGATCTCAACACCCAGTGTTACTTGGTCAAGGGCTGCCTCCTACTCACCCTCAGAGTAGTCTTGCTGCTCTCCCCCATCTTCCAGGCCAGTTGTCCCCTGCCACACTGGAGCTATATACTCCAGGTCTCTACCAGAGACTCCAGGCCAGGATGCCCTCAACAATATTGTCCATCTTCCTCTCTGCTCCTGTCCTTGGACCCTCAGGACCAGGTTTGCCAGCCCTAGTCCCATGTCCCCCTACCCTTAGTATTCCAGTCTCTGCCCTCATTCTGTACAGCTTTTCCTTTTTTAGGATTATAGTCTTCCCACATTTTCCACTTGTCTTTTAAAAAAAAAATATATATATATATATATTATCCACTAACTTTTTATTTAAAGAATCCTATTTAAATAGCAATTCATTTAAAGAAAACATTAAATAGTGCATGTGGTGCATGGGCACTACATGTTAAGAGTTTGGGAAATGTGACTCTGCCAACATTTTGATGCTGTCCAGATCCCCTTAGATCCCTTTTACTGTTTCTGGGCATTCCACTCTGGGGCTTGATGTGCTTTGACCTCCAATGGTTGGCACCTGTCCTCGGGCCACTGGGGCTGCTTTGCTTTTATTCGCTGGGAGCCCAAAGTACTGGGAGTGGGGTGGGGGGCCGGAGGGGCGAGGGGGGGTGCTTAAGGCGAGGCCCCCAGGACAGCCCTTAGCTATAACTGACATGTGAGAATATTAAAGTCCAGGTCCCTAATGCTGTTTCAGAGAGATCCTGGGTTTAGAACAGAAACTAGCACATAGTGGGCACTCTAATGTTCAATGAACAAATGCAGCCAAATTTATCAATCTTATCCTTTGTAATTTCTGGAGTTTTTGTCACTCTTAGGCTTTTCCTTCCAAGATCGAAAAAGCATTTACCCATATTTGTTCTGGTATACTCACTTATTTATTTGTGAATTTGGTATATTTAATTATTTGATCCATCTTGATATGCTGCAAGGATTGAGGCAAATATATATTTCCTCCTCATGGCTAATCAGTTGTCCTAACAGCAATTCTTGAATCTTTCCTTCATCTGTAAAACCAAGATACTATCCTATCTAAGACTCATTTAGTGAGGTATTATGCAAGCATTTAAAATGGTTGTTACAATGATTATGGTCACTACTTGGAAAAATGCACACCTTTTCATTTTAATCATGTTTTTTATAACTACATAAAAATTATGTAAACATATAGGCAAGGTCAGGGAGAAATGGAGGAAAATAGATTAATTAAAGGAAGACTATAGAGCTGTGGGTGAATTTTTTCTTTGATTTCTATTAATATTTATGAAATAAATAATAAATTGAAACTTTAAATGACAAGAATATGGAGGTGAAGAAGGACTGAAAAGATAGCAAGATGTTTCATTCTTTGAGCTTGAGACAAACACTTGGGTGAAGGTAGGTTTATTTTGGAGGTGATCTCAAGCAGTTGAGGACGGCAGAGGATGCAAGTAAGGGAAAATTGTCATTAGAGAGCCCTGGGGAGTCATTATTACAGGAAAGATTAGGAAGGAGAACCTCTATATATGAAAACCACTTGTGCTGAGCTCTGAGCTCCTTCCGAGTCTCAGCTAAGTGAGCAGAAGCTCTGAAAGTCCCCCACCCAAAAGCCATCAGGCCTCAGGCATGTGGATCAGAGTCCAAATGCTCCCATCACCTTGCCCTGGCTAATGAGTTACTTTAGCAGCCAAGCAGCAGAGATGCTGATCTCTGTGGTTACATGAGGACTGACAATTAAGTTTGAGAACTTGTTGCAGCGATGTTGCTAACCTTTTTTGATATCATTATTTTTTTATTATTCATTATGAATTTGTACCAACTGGACAAAGAGTTAACCAAGTTTACTATTTGGAAGTGCTGAAAAGGCTGCATGAAACACTAGATGAACTGAACTTTTCACCAACAGTTCACAGCTCTTGCATCACAACACACCAGCTCACACGGCACTGTCCATGAGGGAGTTTTTAGCCAGTAAACAAATAACTGTATTGGAACACCCTCCCTGCTCACCTGATCTAATCCCCAAAGACCTCTTTCTTTACCCGAAGATAAAGGAAATGTTGAAAGGAAGACATTTGGATGACATTCAGGACATCAAGGGTAATATGATGACAGCTCTGATGGTGATTCCAGAAAGAGTTCCAAAATTGCTTTGAAGGGTGGACTAGGCGCTTGTGTGGGTACATAGCTTCCCAAGGGGAGTTCTTCAAAGGTGACCATAGTGATATTCAGCAATGACGTATGTAGCGCTTTTTCTAGGATGAGTTCTCGAACTTAATTGTCAGACCTCGTATACAAAGAATTGTATTAGGAACTGTATCTCCCCACACACAACTAGCTCTGGCAAATCCCTCCCTGACCCCTTAGAATTCAGTAGTTTAAAATTAAATTCTGAGAACATTTTAATTCGCCAGTCTCTAGGCCAGCCATGCACTCATAACAAATGTGAACAGCATTAAAAGTAGGGACAAGGGAACTCCTAGGTGCCAAGGATCCCTAATCCGGTCTGTACTTGGGGGGATTAGGCAGAGCACGTCCTGGAGCCTGGGCTACTTAAATTTGTGCTGGCCTTCCTAACCAAAAGAGCACGTCACTTTAACCTTCAGGGCTCTGCTGCCCTAGGCAATTCACTGGGGTTCCAAAGGTACCCTTAGAAGAGCAGCTATTGGTGAGTGAGCCCACGCCAAGGCAAATGGCACCAAGACCCACCTAGCCGCACAGAGCCAGGATGTCACTTAAGGCCTGGATTTGGAAGCAAAACACCCACTGCTTGCCTAATTACCTTTTATTGCTGCTCCCCTGAAATGCTCTCCCACCTGCCTCGGCCACAGGAGTCCCCCAGTTGTCTCCCACACTGGACCCTCACTGGGTTCTACCTAGTCCAGATACCAACCAGGTCTGTGGGCTGTCCCTCGCCAGAGACGCTTCCGGGACTGTACTTTAAATTTCGGGAGATGCCACCTGCTTCCCCGTGAGCACTAGACCTGGCTGCAACCAGCTCCAGGCTTCAATATATGAGGACGAGTGGGAAAGGTCCCATCAGCCTTGTCTCCTTTAAGGCAAAATAAGGATGGACACGCCCACAAGCCTGAAGTGCGCGCGCAACGCGGCGCGGGAGACGTGGCTCTCGGTGCCAAAGTCCGCCCACTGAACCTTGCCCACCACGTCATGCTCCGCAGGCCCTTCTAGGTCCTCCTGATAGGTGGAGAGCGCGCGCGAGTGCCCCCTGTTCCGCCCCCAGGCCCGTCCTCCTGCGGCGCTGCCCCGCCCCCTGATTTACAGGCTGCGGGTGTAACTTCCAAGTTGGAACGCGGAGGCGCGGGCGCGAAAGGGCTCTGATTCTCCGAGGCTGAGGGTACTCTTTCCCATCATGCTCGCGCTCTGGCCGTCGCCCCAGGCCTGGCTGGCTGGCGGTTCCTCAGAAGCACAGTCCGTGCCCAGTTCGGCCCGCCACAGGCCCGTCCCTTCATCTCTTCAGCCGCAGACCGGCTGCCCCGAACCCCTTATTGCAGAGCACCCGGAAATGCCCATTGCCCAGGACCCCCCTCGACGGTGACCCCCCCACGTGCCAGGAGGTTGGTCCTCGAGGACACGGCACGCGGGCTCTCGGGCCCAAAGCTGATATGCCGGGGGTTCTGCCGGCACCCCACGCCGGGAGCCTTCAGCCCGGTCCGCAGACGCCCCCTGCTGACCCCCGCTCACTCCTGGGCACCTCAACCCCGAGCCCCTCAGCCTCCCTGGGCCCCCTCGGGTCCCTCCGAACCTTCCCCGCACCCACGGGTTCTTCTCACAGCAGCGCCCAGGAACCCTCCGCGGGCTGCCTGGGTGTAAGGAACCACCACTCCTTAGCAGCTTGTACCTCCGCACACCCGCGCCCTCCGCGCCCACGTCCCTGCTCCTAGGTTCCCGCAGCGGGACGCCCCTCACCCAGCATCTCCCAGACACCCTCACGGGACCCTCCCTCCACCCCACACTCTACCCCACACTTCTTCTGCCTCAGGGCCCACCCTCGCTCCCGCGGCCGTGCGATCCCTCCTCAGCCCCCGGGTCCCCACACCCCCGCGGGCCCTGCTTATCCCCGCGCCCCACACCCGGCTCTTCTGCCTGACTCCTCCCTACGGTATCCCTCACACCCCAGGCCCTTCCCATCTACCACC
>NW_017731459.1:220746-228274 GCF_001890085.2 Hipposideros armiger | reverse complement strand
AGTTCTGAACCTGAGGCCACTCCGCAAAAGGCTTAGAGCACACCAAGGCCAACCACCGCTTGCCTCTGGGGCCTGTGGACCCTTGAAAGTTGTCCAGGAAAGACTGCCACATGGGCCAGCACCAGCTGCCTGGCCAGTGAAACAGCCTCCCGTGGTGGGTGTATTCAGTCAGGCAGAATCCCAGGGAGTCATCAGGGTGGATTGATTGGAGCTTTCCAGTCCAGTGAAAATTCAGATTTGGCCATTTAGGGGAGAGCTTAACAGGAAAGATGGTGTCAGCCCATCGGCCACATGGGAGAAGGGCTCAATATAGGGACATTGGCGGCTTTCCCTCCAGCCCTCGCCTTGAAGCCACACAACTCAGTCTCTCCCTGTATGTCTCTGGCACTCTGAGCCACTGTCCCTCCCGTGCAGGGTGAGTGCCTGGGAGTGAGCATCTGTGCATGGGGCCTTTAAGAGGACACCTGGGTTTCTAGCAGCCTACTGTCTCCCCTGGATGGATGGAATCCCTGCTGACTTTCACAGCCAAATGTGATTTGGCGGCTCCTCTTCCTGACATTGGTGCTCTGGGCAGCAGAGCTTAGTGTGGGGCTGGGACCACTCGCTCTTCAGGGGGGACCTCTGCAGCCTAGATATCCCTCCCAATTCTCCTGCCACATGTAAGTGTGGGGCTGGCCCGTTTTGTGTCTCCGCTCCTCCTGCAGTCTCCAGGTGGCTTCTTCTGTATATTCTTAGTTATAGGACATCTGTTCAGCTAGTCTTCAGATGGTTCTCCAGGTTGATTGTTCTATAATTTAGTTGTAATTTTAATGTGGTCATGGGAGGAGGCAAGCACAACATTTACGTACTCCACCATCTTGACCGGAACTCATGATTAACTTTTTAAAATTAGGCTTTTTATTTATAGATAACTGTAGTTTTCATCCAGTTGTAAGAAATCACAGAGAGATCCCATCCCCTCTACCCAGTTCCCCCCAGTGTTAACATCTTGTACAACTATAGTGCAAAATCAGCCTGTCGACATTGGTATAGTTAAGATACAGAAAAATTCCACCGCCAGGAAGGTCCCTGATGATTCCTTTTTATATCCACACCTACTTCCCTCCTTTCCCTGCTCCCTTCTTAGTCCATTGGCAACCAGTAGTCTGTCTGCCCCTCATTTCTAAAATTTTGTCATTTAGGAATGTATATAAATGGAATCAAACAATATGTAATCTTCTGGAATTGACTTTTTTTTNGTGTGGGTGGGGGGAGGCAGGGCTCAGCCACCCCCACCCCCCTTCTTGGCTCTTTGCAGCCTCAGTGACACCAATCTGTTGGGAGCACCTGCAACGCCTGGTTCTCCCTGGGCCCATTTAGTGCCTGGCTCTAACAAGCACTCAGGGAACCCAGGTGTGTCCCTTCCCAGAGATCCAGCTCTGTGCGGCAGTGCCTGGTTTGATTTGAGCACATTTGGGCCCCATCACCCTCATCTGTTTTTCTTCTTCCTCTTTTTCCTTTTGTTTTTGCGTCTCTTTGAGACTTGGTGCCCCCCCCCTCTCTCACGTGTCCTGCTTACTGACCCTCTCCTGAGCCGTCCTGAGGCTTGGACACTGTTTAGAAGGGCCAAGGAATCTGGCTTGTTTTGGTCTGTTGACTGAAGCTCCCCTCACACTCTTCCTGCTCCGCGCCCAGCAAATACCTGGACAGAGGTCAGAAGCAGGCCACCAGGACCTCCCCTCTCTTGGCCTGGCTACAGCTCACTTTGGGAAAGAGTCAAGATTTCTTTCCATGTGTTATCGCCCTGGCTGTGCCGGTGGGGTGAGGTGTGCAGCCCTTCTGAGGAAGTGGGGTGGGGGCGGGGGAACACTCCACTGCCTCTCCCCAAGCAGGGACCACTGGGCAAGCCCACCAGGAAAAGGCAAGAAACCACCAGAGGTACCCTCACATTAGGGATTTGTCAACCCGTTTGCACTTTTGTAGACTGTAAACATTGTGTCTGCAGACTTGTTTTCTTTTATGTAAGATGAGAATTCGGACTCTCCCAGGCATTTTTTCTGTGCCTTACAAACTGGCTAAAAAATTCTACAAGTTGGGGGTGGAGGGGACATAACCATGTTACACAAACAGGAGAAACTGGAGAAGCGGGGGAAGCTGAAGTTGCTCAAGCCCACCCCCATCTGAGTGCTGGGTTTGTTTTAAATGAGGGAACGCTTTTTTTAAAAGTGGACAAGAGGGTGCTCCAGATAAACTTCCACGTCAACCCCGGGGCCCAAGCAGGCAGCACCTAGGTGGTCTGACCACCCTGCTTTAAGACTGTCAGTTCTTGGGGCTCTGGGCTGGGGGCTCCCCCTCTGGGAGGGTTTAGAAGAAGGCATCAGGGAGGTTTGTGCCCTTCACCCACTGTGGATCGAGTGCTTTGTGTGATGCTTCGCGGGAGAGAGAATGCACAGATCTGTGAGGAGAGGTATGGCATAAAGCAAGGAAATGTTTGTCAGGGCCTCAGCCCTTCTGCTGCCCCCCACTTGACTCCTGGAGCAGGAGCCTCCCCAATTTTCTCTTTTCCTCCGGCTGTTAGACTTTTTAAAGTAGAGTCAATCTATCCAAAATCCAAACCATATACAAATACATTCTATTCTACTTGTTTATGTTGCTTTTCACCTCAGTCTTTTATCATCTTTAACAGTTTATTTTGTTTGTTTTCTAGTATCAGACTGGTTGATTGTTAAATGATTAAAGGAATTCTTTACCTCTTTGCTCTGGGGTGTGGTTGCTAGCTAGTAGCTTCTTGCTGAAGCATTAAAATCCTACTTGATTTAGTTTTTCACTTTAAAAAATGAAAATAATTTTAACTACAGTGTGGCAGTAAACTTTGGAGTCAAACTTTGAAACAGCTTCTTCAGATTCATAAACGACTAAACAGGTTTAGCAATGCTTCTCACTTAAGCATGTTGATGTATTTCGATAAGCACAATATATTTTACACAGTTTTAATTTTAAGTAAACAATCATTTTGTTTTTAAATATGAGGCCTGGAATGTTGTTTTTGTGGTAGGAAAGAAACTATTGGTTTTAAAAGTTTGCTTTAATCATTTATTCTGTGAAATAGGAATAACAGTGACTGCCTCTTGGGTTTGATATGAGGGTTAAATGAGATGATATATGTCAAGAACTGGCTCACCAGTGTCACTGTTCTGTAAGCCGTGCTTTAGGTGTAGATTTGCAAACAGAGTGCTAAGCATGAGCTATAGTGTTTCCCACGAGTTGAATTACTTATTGACATATTGCCACGTGGTGGTGCACCTCTCAGAGATGACTGTCACAATTGTCACTGTCACCCTGGCCTGTCATGGAAGATTTATTTCTTATTGTGTTTGATCTGATTGATGGTGTAAAGATGCAGAGACAAATTTTCCCATGAGTTTAATACAGTTTGCTTTGCTATCTGGAAACTGACTCTTACAAATCAATAAGAAAAAGTCAAACAATACAGTAGAAAAGTCGTCAAGAGATATGAATGAGAAAGTCATAGACGAGGAAATCCAAATGTCCAATAAGTGTATAACGTGATGTTCTACTTCATATGAAACATTTTCATGCCTCAGCTTGGTTAAATACTTAAATGATTGACAATATCCAAAGTAAATAAAAGTTTTGGGAAATGGGTACTCTTAAAGAATTTTGTGAGAGAGTCAAGTGAGTACAGACTTTTTAGAGAGCAATTTAGTACTGAATCATCTAGCTACAAGTAACAGAAAACCAGACTTATACTGCAGCTTATACTAATAGGAGTTTATTATTCTCACAAAGCAGCCTGGAGGTGGCTACTACTGGCTTTGGTTCAGCAGCTCACTAATGTCAGGGCTGACATCACCGTGATTCTCTTGGCTTTCCTTCATGTAGCATGGCTGCCACCACTCCAAATACCACAGCCACTTTCAGGGCAGGAAAAAGGGACAGTGCCAGTCAAATCTACCCCTTTTACCTAGAGAGCGAAAACATTCCTAAGGACCACTCATCATACTTCTGCTGATGTGTACTTGGCCAGAGCTGGGTCACATGGCCACCCCTAGCTGGAAGCAAAGAGTTTCCAGCTTTTTTTAGCCTTTGTTGTGGGAGGAGGAGAGATGATTAGAAATGAATGGGAATAGGTGGTGGTTTAGCCAATCAGCAATGGCAGCCGTACCTTCAAAGCCCCAGTTCTACTTCTGGGTTTCTCTCCTAGAGAAATACCCTAACATGTGCTCAAAGAAACGTAGACAAGGATTTTCACTGATGGTTACATTGCTTGCTATAGCAAAAACTGGAACCTTCCTTAAGTGTCAGCAGGCAAACAGCTAGACTGTGGTCTGTCAGTACCACAGAATACTGCAAGGCAATTGAAAAGGACAAGTTAAATTAGATCTAAACATACATATCAATTTCCAAAACATTTTAAAGGGAGGAGGGGGGGAAAGGAACTTGAAAAACAGTACGAACAGTATGATTCTATCTTTGTAAAAACAAAAACACACAAAACTGTACATATGTCTAGAAAGACACAAAAAGTAATCTAGAAGGAAATACTTCAAACTGACAAAAATGATTTTCTCTGGGGAGAAGGCTGGGATGAAAAGCGAGGGAGCTTTGCCTTTTTGTTTAAATATTAATGAAAATATACTCATGTTTTACAGATGAATTTTTAAAAACTAAAATAGAAAAGAAATTCCCCATAGCTGTTTGGAGAGAAATAAATAATTGAAAGGAATTGAACAATAATAAAATAAAAAAAAATCCCTCAATTAATATGCAATATTAACAAGAATATATCAGTTCTAGCTAAACGGTTACTTATTCTGTAAGCTAATACATATCCCTTGATGAAATTTCTGTAGGCAAGTTTGTTTTGGCAGATATTTTGGCCCAAGATGCTAGGTGTGTTTCTCACAAATGTTTGCAGCACTTAAGCTTAACACAGAAGCCTTTAACCTTTGGGCTGCTAAGCATATTACAGCAAGGAGAAGACTCTTGGAAGCAATAGTTCTCTCAGATGCCAAAACAGATTTGAAGTAGATTCGGTTTGATTAACTTTTTTTTTTTTTAATACACGAAAATCTAATGGAGCTTTATTGGAATTTTTTTCAGGAAAATTAACCCTGCGGGTTTCTTTTTTTTTTTAAGGTTTTTATTAAAATATAGCTAATATACAATATTACATTAGTTTCAGGCATACACCATAGTTATTCAACATTTATAATACCTAAAGAAGTGATCGCCATGATAAGTCCAGCTACCATCCAACACTGTACAATGCTGTCACAATATTACTATTTTCCCTACGCTATATATTATATCCCCATGACTTACTTGTTTTATATCTGGAAATTTGAACCTCTTGCTCCCTTTCACCTTTCCCCCCCTTTTTTAAATTTTCAATTACAGTTGACATTCAGAGTTATATTAGTTTTAGGTATACAGCATAGGGGTTACACATTTATGTAATTGACGAAGTGATCCACCTGACTAGTACCCACCTGGCACTATACATAGTTATTACCATAATATTGACTATATTCCCTATGTTTTACTTTATATCCCTGTGTCTATTTTATAACTACCAATTTGTACTTCTTAATCCCTTCACCTTTTTTATTCTCCCTTCACACAACCCCCCCACACACACACCCTCAACCCTCCTCCCATCTGGCAACCATCAGTTTGTTCCCTGCATCTATGAGTCTGTTTCAGTTTTGTTTGTTCGTTTATCTTGTTGCTTAGAGTCCACATATAAATGAGGTCATGTGGTATTTGTCTTCCTCTCTATGATGTGTTTCACTTAGCATAATACCTTCCAGGTCCATTCATGTTGTCACAGATGATAAGACTTCATTCTTTCTTATGGCTGAGTAGTATTCCATTATGTATATGTACCACCTCTTCTTCATCTAGTCATCTATTGATCGGCACTTATGTAGATTGTTTCCTTATCTTGGCTATTGTAAATAATGCTGTAATGAACATAGAGGTGCATATATCTTTTTGAATTAGTGTTGGGATTTCTTCAAATAAATACTCAGAAGTGGAATTGCTGGGTCATAAAGTAGTTCTGTTGTTTTTGTGGGGGTTTTTTGAGGAAACTTCATACTGTTTTTCACAGTGGCTGCACCAATCTGCAATCCCACCAGCAGCGCATGAGGGTTCCCTTTTCTCTACATCTTCGCCAACACTTGTTTGTTCATGATGACAGCCATTCTGACAGGTGTGAAGTGATATATCATTGTGGTTTTAATTTGTTTCTCTGATGATTAATAACGTTGAGCATCTTTTCATGTCTGTTGTTCATCTGTATGTCCTCTTTGAAGAAATGTCCATTCAGATCCTCTGCCCATTTTATAATTGGACTGTTATTTGGTGTTGAGTTGTGTGAGTTCTTTATAAATTTTGAATAGTAAGCCCTTATTGGATGTATCACTAGTGAATATCTTCTCTCATTCAGTAAGATATCTTTTCATTTTGTTGATGGTTTCCATTGCTGTGCAAAAACTTTTTAGTTTGATATAGTCCCATTTGTTTATTTTTATCTTTTGTTTCCTTTGCCCAAGGCAACATATCAGAAAAAAATATTACTAAGAGGAATGTCAGAGAGTTTATTACCTGTTTTCTTCTAGGAGTTTTATGGTTTCAAGTCTTACATTTAAGTCTTTAATTCACTTTGAGTTTATTCTTGTTTATGGTGTAAAAAGGTGATCTAATTTCATTTTTTCATTTTCACTTTGCTGAGAGTTTTTATAATAAATGGATGCTGGATTTTGTCAAACAGTTTTTCTGCCTCTATTAATATAATTATTTGATTTTTATCCTTTATTTTGTTTATGTAGTATATCATGTTATTGATTTGCAGATATTGAACCAACCTTGCATTCCAGGAATAAATCCCACTTGATCTTGGTGTATGATCTTTTTAGTGTATTGCTAAATTCGGTTTGCTAATATTTTGTTGAGGATTTTTGCATCAGTGTTCGTTAGGGATATTGGCCTTTAATATTCTTTTTTTCTAATGTCTTTGTCTGACATTGGAGTCACGGTAATGATGGCCTCATAAAATGAAGTTGAGAGTCTTAAATCCTTTTGAATTTTTTGGAATTGTTTGAGAAGGATAAGTGTTTAGTCTTCTATGAATGTTTGGTAAAATTCACCTGTGAAGCCATCTGGTCCAGGGCTTTTGTTTGTTGGGACTTTTTTGATTACTGATTCAATTTCATTAGTAGTAATCCGTCTGTTCATATTTTCTGTTTCTTCTTGATTCAGTCTTGGAAGATTGTGTTTCTTGGAATTTATTTATCTCTTCCAGGCAGTCAAATTTGTTGGCATGTAATTGTTCGTAGTATTTTCTTATAGTTCTAAAGGTGTGTGGGACCAGCCTCACTGTGCGCCAAGGCTGGCCATCACCAGTACCGGGCCTGGGGCAGCTCAGCAAAAGTCCCAGGGTACCCCAAGGCCTGCCAGCTGTCCATCAGGCTCAGCCACTGAAAGAGCCTCTGGTGGTACGGAGCGGGGTCTCAGGGAGTCA
>NW_017731459.1:160323-218656 GCF_001890085.2 Hipposideros armiger | reverse complement strand
CATTTTACATTCTCACCCACAATGTATGAGTGGCCCAGTTTCTCTGCATCCTCACCAGCATTTGGTGTTGTCACTATTTTATATATTAGCCATTCTAATAAGTGTGTAGTGGTGTCTGATTATGGTTTTAATTTACATTTCCCTGATGCCTAATGATGTTGAACATCTTTTCATGTGCCATTTTCTTTCTGGCGTATCATTGGTGAGATGTCCCTTCCTGTCTTTGCTTGTGTTCTAATGGGATATTTTTTCTTTTTTTTTTACTGTTGAGTTTTGAGAATTCTTTACATATTCTAGATATTAGTCCTTTGTCAGATATGTGCTTTACAAATATGTTCTCCTTGTCTATAGCTTATCTTTTCATTCTCCCAACAGGGTCCTTTGCAGAGAAAAAGTTTTGAATTTTGATAAAGTACCATATCAGTTTTTCCTTTTATTGATTGTGCTTTTGATGTCAAGTCTAAGAACTCTTTATCTAGCACTAAATCTCAAAGATTTTTCTCTTACTCTTTTTCCAAAAGTTTTGTAGTTTTACATTTTACATTTAAGACCATGATCCATTCTGAGTTGATTTTTTTATGAGGTGAGAGACTTAAGTTCAGTTTTTTGCCTCTGGGTTTTACACTTTAGGCACATTTGTTGAAAAGGCTATCCTTCCTCTTTTGAATTTCTTTTGCACCTGTGTCAAAAATCAGTTCAGCATATTTGTGTAGGTCTTTCTCTGGGTTCTTTATTTTGTTCCACTGATTTATGTGTCTTGACCTCTGCCTATGTATACCACACAGTCTTGATTGCTGCAGCTATATATCAAGTGTTGAAATAGGATAGACTGAGTCCTCCAACTTTTGTTCTTTTTCAAAATTGTTTTAGCTTTATTGTCTTCCTATTTTACAATAATCTTTTCTATATCTACAAAACTACTGCTGATATTTTGATAGGAATTGAATAAAATCTGTATGTCAGTTTGGGAAGAATTGACATCTTTACTATGTTGAGTCTTTAATCCATTAATTAGATATGTCTCTCCATTTTATTAGATATTCTTGGATTCTTTCATCAGGCTTGTATAGTTTTCAGAATACAAATCCTGTTAATGTTTTGTTAGATTTGCATCTGTTTCCCTTTTTAAGTGAATTTATTCCATTTTAAATTTTGGTGTTCAAATGTTCACAATAGAAGTTAGTGTATAGAAATACAATTAATTTTTGTATTTTTTTCTTTTATCCTGTGACTTTGCTGAGCTCACTTTTTAGTTGTAAGAAGCTTTGTAGATTTGGGGGTAGGGGGTTACATAGACACATGTCATCAAATAAAAACACTTATATTTCTTCATTTATGATTTGTATGCCTTCCATTTCTTTTTCTTGCTTTATTGCATTACCTAGAAGATGTTGAATAAGAATGGTGAGAATGGACATCCTTGTCTTGTTCCCAATGAGAAACCATTCAGTTTTTTACCATTAAGTATAATGTCAGCTGTAGGTTTTTTGTAAGTTTCTTTTTTAAGGTGAGGGAGTTTTCTCTAAATTCAGGTTTTTCAGAGAGTTTTTTTTTTTTAATCAAGAATGGATTTGAATTTTGCCCTATGATTTTTCTTCATCAATTGATATGATCATGTGAATTTTCACCTTTAGTCTGTTAATATGGTAGAGTACATTGATGGATTTTTAAATATTTAACCAAACTTGCATCCCTAGAATAAGCCTTTGGTTGTGGTATATAATTCTTTTTATATATTGATAAATTCTATTTGCTAATATTTTGTTAAGGATTTTTATATCTGTATTCATGAGTGATATTGTTCTAGAGTTTTTTTTGTTTTGTTGTTTTTGCATTGTCTTTAACTGGTTTGGTATCAGCTTCATGAAATAAATTGGGCAGGGTTCTCTCTTTTCTGGAAGAGATTATGTAGAATTGGTGTTAATTCTCTAGTGAAATCATCTGGATCTGGAAATTTCTTTTGGGGGCGAGTTTTTAAACTACAAATTCAATTTCCTTAATAGTTATAGAGCTATTCAAAGCATCTCTTTAATATTGGGTAAGTTGTTATAGTTTTTATTTTTTGAGATTTGATCCATTTCATCTAAGTTATCAAATTTGTGTATAATTACTTATAGTACTACTCCCTTGTTATCTGTTTGATGCCTACAGGGTTTGATAGCCCCTGTTTTATTCCTGATAGTAATTTATGTCTTCCATCTTATTTTTTGTCAGTCTTGCTAGAGGTTTCTCAATTTTCTTGATCTTTACAAAGAACCAGCTCTTTGTTTCATTAATTTTTCTCTATTGCTTTTATGTTTTAAACTTCATTGATCTGTGTTCTTTTATGATTTCCTTTCTTATGCTTGATTTGGGTTTATTTTACTTTTTCCTCAGTTGTTGGAGGGGAGCTTAGATTATCGATTTGAGACTTTTCTTCTTTCCTAATGTATGTGTTTAGTGCTACATATTTTTCTCTTAGCACTTCTTTTGCAGTGTCCCACATTTTGATATGTTATATTTTCATTTTCATTCAGTTCAATATATTTTTAATATACTTCATTTTTTTGGAGCAGTTTTAGGTGCACAGCAAAATTAAGCAGAAATTAAAGTTTCCATGTAATGCTGACCCCCTCACACACAGCCTCCCCGCATTATTAATACCCTGCATCAGAGTGGTACATTTATTACAATCAGTGAACCTACACTGACACATCATTATCCCCCAAAGTTCACCGTTTCCATAAGGGTTCACTCTTGGTGTTGTACATTCTGTGGGTTTTGACAAATGTATAATGACATGTATCCATCATTATAGTATCATGTGGAATAGTTTCACTGCCCTAAAAATTCTGTCTTCTATTTATTCATTCCTCACTCCCCCAACCCCTGGCCACCACTGATCTTTTTACTGTCTCCATACTTTTGCCTTTCCCCGAATGTCACATGGTTGGAATTATAAAGTATGTAGCCTTCTCAGATTGGCGGCTTTTACTTACTATTCACTTAAGGTTCTTCTGTGTCTCTTCATGGCTTACTAGCTCATTTATTTTTTAGTGCTGAATAATATTCCATTGTCTGGATGCACCGCAGTTTGTCCATTCACCTGCTGAAAGACATCTTGGTTGCCTCCAAGTTTTAACAATTACAAATAAAGCTGCTATAAACATCTGTGTGCAGATCTTTCTGTAGACAAAAGTTTTCAACTCATTTGAGTAAAAACCTACAAGCGCCATTGCTGTATCGTATGGTAAGAATATTTTTAGTTTTGTAAGAACCTGCTAAACTGCCTCCCAAAGTGACTTGACCATCTTTAGTTTACAGTTTACTTATGAAGTAATTTGGTGTGGGTTTTTTGGGTTTCTCCTGTTTGTGGGTCACTCAGCTTTTTGAATTCGTAGGGTTAGGTCTCCTGCTAACTTTGAGAAGTTTTCCTCCATTATTTCCTGAAGTACTTTTTCAGTGCTGCCCTTTCTCTCCTCCTTCTGGGACTCTGATGATACTAATATTAGGTCTTTTGTTATAGTCCCACAAGTTTATCAATAGTAACATTAAAAAAAAATCTTTTCTCTCTGTTGACTCAGATTAGGTAATTTCTATTGTCCTGTCTTCAAGTTCATTGATTTGTTCCTAGTTCCCTCCATCCTACTATTGAGCCCATCTACTGAGCTTTTCATTTCAATTTTTGAATTTTTTTTTTTAGTTCTAAATTTTCCATTTAGTTTTTCTTTATATTTGTATTTCTTTGCTGAGACTTTCTATTTTTTGCCGAGGCCCTCTATTTTCTTTATTTGTTTTAAATGTGTTCCTAATTGCTTTTATCATAGTTGTTTTAATACCTTTGTCAGATAAGTGTAACATCTCTGTCATCTCGATGTTGACAGCTTTTGATTGTCTTTTCTTTGTTTTGAGATTTTCAGGTTCTTGAACTAATAAGTGAATTATCATTGAAATCTGGACAACTGAAACTCTGTATCTTATTTAAACCTTCTGTCTTCCTTGGTTTTCTCTGACGCTGCTCCAGCAAGGAAGGGGCAGCACTGCCTCCTTACTGCCAGATGGAGGTAGAAGTGATGGGCAGGTGAGGGAGTTTCGGCTCCCACGTGGCCTCTGCTGAACTGCAGTGAGAGTGGCCTCATTACTGCTAGGCAGTGATGAAAGCGCTGGCTCCTCCCTGTGCCTTCCCTGACACCACCTCAGTGGGGAAGGGAGGAGCACTTCGTTACTGCTGGGGAGGGACAGACGTCCAAGCTGGCCACATGGTCTCCACTGATGCCACTGGGAGACGAGGCGCTCATTACCAGCTGTCAGGGATGAAAGTTCTTGGCCTTCTCTGACACTCCCCCAGCAGTGGTAGTGGCTGCCTCCTTGCACCCTGATAAGGGTGGAATTCTAGGTACACTCATCAGACTTGACTGGTTTGGGTAGGTGTGGGGCCACAGTGTAGGGGAGGCAGGGGGCGTTGGGCTGCATTAGAGCAGTTGTCTGAAAGTTTTCTCTTGCTAGACTCTTTTCCGGTCCTTTGCTTACAAAGAGTAGGCTTTTGAGGTGACTCTTTTTGCCTGCAGCTGTTGGTTTTTCTCTATATCCAGGTTCTTCAGCTTTAAATCTGGGCTATATGAGGGAATAAGAAAACCCAGAATTATCACCATGTTGTTTTAGGTCTCCAAGTCCCTAGCTGCTCTGCCTTCTTCTCTCCACTTTTCAGAATCTTATGTTTGCTTTATAAACAATGTCCATGGTTTTTAGTTTTACTTGGTGGGAAGAAAAGGAAGAAGAATGTGTTCTCCATCTTCCTGGAAGCAGAAGTCCCTGTTAACTTTTTGACCTAGCTAAGTATTTTAAGGAAGACTGAAGTTGGAAAATTGTCATTGTAAAGGTTTATTTCAATACTGCTAATGACCTGTGTAAAAGTCAAATTGAGTTAGTACTTTGAGAATCTTGGTTGCCTATAAAGAGACATGATAATGAATTCAGTGAGAAATCAAGCCCAGATCAATAGGGCTTCGGTGACAACTGTTGTTTAACCAACCTTAAGAGGGTGCATTCATAAGTTTTGGACTTAACACCAAACTTTTACATCAGAGTTCATCAGTATCCTGATTTAAATGTACTTTTGATCTAATATTCTGTTTGATTGGCAAGCATGTTTAAACTCGTATCTTTTATTTTATTACTCAATTAAGAAAGAATCCATTTAAGTAAATAGAAATGTCTTCATGGGGTAAACACAAAGGAACTTATCTTTAGATTCAGTGCTTGTGACCACCAGATGGGGGGCTCCCTGGCCAGTGACTGGAAAAAACTGGTTCCAGTCTGTGCTGCCCTGGAAGTAGTTCTGAGGGCTTCATAAACTTGCCCCAGGCTGTACTTGACTGGAGTGTCCCAGGTTGGGGAGGAACCCCCTTCAGAATGGCAGGACTGGGTTTTCAGGAGGGACCACACAGCTTCACGTTTCATTCTGAGGTATTGTTTATTTTTCTGCTGGTTTTATTGAGATATAATTGACATACAACACTATTTAAATTTCAGGTGTACAGCATAATGATTTGACATATGTGTATGCTGTGAAACGATTACCAAAATGTTTAGTTAATATCATTACATCATATAGTTACAAAAAAGAATTATTTTTCCTTATGATGAGAACTTTCAGGATTTACTCTCTTAGCAACTTTCAAATACATCATACAATATTGTTAACTATAGTAATCATGTTGTAGTGCATCCCCAAGACTTATTTATCTTATAACTGGAAGTTTGTACCTTATGCCCACTTCTACCCACTTTCCCCGCTTCCCACCCCCTGCCTCTGACAACCACAAATCTGATCTCTTTTTCTATTAATTTTGGGGTTTTTAAATTTCCCGTATGAGTGAGATCACACAGCTTTTCTCTGTCTGACTTATTTCACTTAGTGTAATGCCCTCAAGGTCCATCCATGTCATCACAAATGACAGGATTTTCTTCTTTTTTATGGCTGAATAATATTCATCTTAAATATATAGATGGATAGATAGATCTCACATCTTCTTTATCCATTCAACCATCGGTGGATACTTAGGTTGTGGGTTGTTTCTATGTCTTGGCTATTATAAATAATGTTGTATCTCTTCAAGATAATGATTTCATTTCCTTTGGATATATACCCAGAAGTGAGGTAAATGGCTTTTCCTCTTTTGGTGATGTTGGGAATGGGGGGAGAAAAGGATACATGGCAGTGCCAATGGGTTCACTGGGTCCTTTCAGCCAGAAACGCTAGCGATCAGGAAACACTCTGGCCACAAATGATTCTAGAGTTAAATATCTTTTTTTCTGCCTTGCTTTGACAGTAATGTATGGTGCCAAGGCAGCAGTATATAGCCACTAAAAAAAGTGATTTTAAGGATTCTCTTGGGTGATGTTGAAGGTGTAATATATACCTTAGAACTTATTTTTCAGATCTTAAATCTTGATTTATCAGACATTTAAATTTAAGTATTTTTAATGACCTATCTTTCTTTTAAAAATCTACTTTCTTTAAATAGTTTTTTTCCTTTAATTTTTTAACATACATTTTCCTATTCTTTTAAAAAAAAATGAGGATGCCTATTTAGTGCTTTATTTAAAATAAAATTAAGCAAATATTTGCCTTTATGGCTTTGAAATAACATCGCATAATGGAGCCAAGTCTTAGGAATTGCGTGTAGCACTGGGTTGGGATGTGGACATTTTTGTATTTGGGATCGAGACTGAAAATACTAGTGGCATAGTTTTCTGAAACCAGGGCCTAATAAACAGTGGTCTTTATGGATGCTAAGGATTATGTAACCACCTAAGTAATAGCACATTTTGATTCTGAGTAGCTGCTTCAAGTTAAAAACTGTCTGACTTATTTCACTTAGCATAAAGGTGTCTTTGTAATTATAATTTGTGTTAAGGCTATTTGCCAAAATGTTTTAAAATCCTGGTACTTGAAGCACTTTAAAAACTGAAGAGAAGCGGCTTAACAAATATTTGATGACTGATACTATTCTTATCTTTCAAAATTAGTATTTAACCTATGCTTTCAATGTTTCAGGGTATCTTAAAGAACAAACTGCACCACCTTGTCAACATGGCTTGAATAAATGTAGCCTTTTAGTACCCGACAGGAGTCAGTATTCCAATAAGAATTCATACTGCACTTTAAATTGTATATAATGTCTTCCTGTGCATTCTGATCAAGATTTAGCCTTCATACTTAGCATGTCATAAATTGGTTCTAAGTATTTGGCTCACTTATGTTCAGGTCAGAAATCATTAACTTTAATCCCATAGACTTCAGTCAGAGCCATATTTTCTTTCCCTTTTTGAGGAAATGGTCAACATACACACTCATTTTTGTTTTGGGTAGAACAAATACACTTCATAGCGGTCATCAAGCAAGTATACATTTGAATAGCTGGTAATTCTTGTCAAAGGTATAAGCACTTACTGGTGAGCATTAATGTTTCTACTCCACAGTATACCCTTACTCACTACCATGGGCTTGACTTCTCTCCTTGAACCTTTTCTTAAGTTTAATTTTTTTATTCAGGTAAATTTGCATATAATAAAAATCATTCTTTTTGGTGTCATCCAAGGTTACAAAGTTCTGTGAGTTTTGACAGACTCATACAGCTGTGTAACCACCTCCACAATCAAGACAGAGAATATTTCCATCCCTCAAAATATTCCCAGGGCCCCTTTGCAGTTATCCTCCCTCCACACTCAGCCCCCAACAGTGGCTGATCTCATCTTTTCCCTATTGTTTTCTGCCTTTTCCAGAATGTTATATGAATGGAATCATGCAGAATGTGTGTAGTAGCCTTTTGAGTTTGGCTGCTCTCACTTAGAATATGCTTTTGAAATTCATCAAGATAGTTGCGTGTATCATCAGTTTGTTGCTATTGCTGAGTAGTATTCAACTATATGGATATACTACAGTTTGCAAGTATATGTTTATAAAAAACTGCCAAACCATTTTCCAAAGTGGCGGTACCATTTTGCATTTCCACAAGCAATTATGACAGTCCCAGTTGCTCTGCATTCTTGTCAATATTTGGCATTGACAATTTTTTTTTTTATTTTAGTATCTAGTGGTATTTTGTTGTGGTTTTATTTTGTATTTACCTAACAACTGATAGTGCTGATATTCTTTTTTTTTTTTTTAAGATTTTTATTGGGTAATTGGGGGGATGGGAACAGTGATGGGGAATTGGGGGAAGGGGAACAGACAAGTTGCTGTCGTTTTGTTCTTCAATCTAGTTGTGGAGGACGCTGCTTCACTGGCCCAAGTTGGCACCATCATTGCGCTCTTCCCTGGCGAGGCAGATCAGTCGCCAGCTTCTGGATGGCCGCTCACTGCGGCTGCTGGCCGCTCACGCTGGCTGCTGGCTACACACGGTAGCCCATGGCAACCCACTGCCACAGGGACTGCAGCCTACGCCGTCGCCAGCGACTCACGGCAGCCCAGCTCCAGGTTGAGCTGTTGCTCAGCATCTTAGCTGTGGAGGGCAGTGTCACTGGCCCTCATATGTGGGATCCGAACTGGGGCCCTCTGGCATCCCAAGCGAGTTCTTAACCATCGCGCCACTCGGCCGGCCCCTGATATTCTTTTTATGTGTTTGTATGCCATTTAAATTCTTTGGTGAAGTGTCTCTTCAAACTGTTGTCCATTTTTTTAAAAATTGGATTGTTTCATTTCTTACTGAGTTTGAAGGTTCTTTATGTATTCTGGATAAAGGTACTTTGTTGAATATGTGCTTTGCAAGTATTTTTCTTCCAGCCTGTGGTTTGTCTTTTCATTCTCTTAGCAATGTCTTTTATTTTCCAATTTTTTTATAGTGGAAAAAACATATAACGTTAAATTTACCATCTTAATCATTTTTAAGTGTACAGTTAAGTGGTATACATATACATTCATATTGTTTGCAACCATCAGCACCATCCATCCCCAAAACTCTCTTTATCTTGCAAAATTGAAACTCTGTACCCATTAAATACTGACTCCCCATTCCCCCACTTCCTAGCCCCTGGCAGCCACCTTTCTACTGTCTGTCTCTGATTTTGACCACCCTAGCTACCTCATAGAAGTGGAATCAATACAGTATTTGTCTTTTTATGATTAGCTTATTTCACTTAGTATAATGTCCTCATGATTAATCAATGTTATAGCATATATCAGAATTTCTTTCCTTTTTAAGGCTGAATAATATTACATTGTGTGTGTATATATATTGTATGTATGCATGTGTGTGTATACATATGATACAAATATACAAGTATTGTACATATGGTGTATATTTTATATATGTGATATAGAAGGCATACCACATTTTGTCTATTTGTTCATCCCTTAGTGGACGCTTGGACTGCTTCCATGCCTTAGCCATTGTGAATAATGCTGTGAACTGAGCGTAGAAATACGTGTTTGAGTCCCTGCTTTCAGTTCTTTGGGGTGTATACCCATGGAATTGCTGCATCATATGGGAGCTCTATGTGTAATTTTTTGACGACCAGCCATACTGTGTTTCACAGCAGCTGCACCATTTTACATTCGCACCAAGTCCACAGGGGTCCAGTTTCTCTACATTCTTGCCAATACTTGTTATTTTCTGTCTCTTTGATAGCAGCTATGCTGATGGGTGTGAGATGTTAAAGATGTGTTTTAAAGAGCAGAAATTGAGGTGTATTTGTTTGCATATGGATGTCCAGTTGTTTCCACATCATTTAATGAAAAGACCATCCTTTCTCTATTGTCTTCAAACCTTTATTAAAAATCAGTTGACTACATATGTATGGGTCTATTTCTGGACTGTCTCCTTAAATTTTGATCAGCCTACTTAATGTGAATCAGTGATAAGCTTAATACAGTACCAGTCCTCCCTCAGAAATAAATTTTTGGTCATGATATAAGCAGAAAAAAGATCAAGACATTTTATAATCTGGCGGGGCAGACTTACTCTGCATTTTGCAGTGAGGGGGGTTCTGAAAGATAAAACCTATGACTTTCTCCGTCTTTTCTATAGGAACATACCAAACAGATTCTTTACAGTATGTCTTTTTTCAGGTTCAAAATTGGAGCTGAGAATTTTTTCTAATCTTGAGTAGCCTTCTGCAGAAAGCTTATACAAAAATACAAGATAAGATAAATAAGCATTTGGGTTCAAAATATAGCCTCCCATAGTTATACAATAGTGTAAAAATAGTGACTATCTTGATGGAGGCTAAGAGAACAAAGGAATAGAATATCACTGGAACAGAAATAAATGTGCCGAAGTCTCAGCTCTGCAGAGAGGGCCTGGGCTCTGGAGGGTGTGGGGATACCTTTCAGACTGTCCACAAATGTCTGCAGAAAAAAAGTAAGTGCTTATAACTACCTGAAACTATAGGAAATAGCTGAGCTCATTCATGGAGTAGCTTGAGTTCTTTTGCCACCAGTTAAATAAACCAGGTGAAACTTTTCTGAGAATCACATTCTCATCCAGGAAGTATAGAAATCACAGTTCTGTTTGCCACTGATATTAAGACATCCCTTAGAAACTAATGGAGAGATGATCAGAGTCTCAGAGTTGGGAAAGACTGAGCAAATGGCTAACATTGTTTTCTAACTATGCTGGGCTCTCATTCCAGTTCTTTTGTGAGGCTGCTGGATGTACATTTCTAAAGCACAGTTCTCATCATACTGCTGCCTGCTCAGAGCTATTTCTCAATGGTCCCCATTGGCCCTGAGGTAAAAACATGATGTTTCACAGCCTGGCCCTTTACAGACTGACCTGAGACCACCTTGACAGCCTCCTGTCCAGGGATCCTCTTCTAACTCTGTAATGAACCACTTGCTGAGCCCAAACATGCTGAGCTTTTTCACTCCACTGTGCACGTACTGGTCCCACTTCCGGGGATGCCTTTTCCCTTATGGGCCTGATGGATTCTTAGTCATCCAGCTCAGGTGTCACCTTCTCTTGACACCTTCCTGCACTGCCTGAGCTGGATGTAGTAAATAGAGTATAAAGCTCAAGGGCATAGGCTTGGGTTTGAATTCCAGCTCTATCGCTCGCTGGAATTGAGTTGTGTGAACTTTAACAAGTTACTTAATCTCTCTGAGCCTTGATTTCATAGTAGTAAATACCTCATAAGTTAATTATAAGGATTAAATAATATATATAGTATATAACACATGCCAAAATACACAAGTATTTAAAGAACACGTTCTTCTTATTAATATTATCTCTGATTCACTTATTTAATAAACATTTATTGAGTACCCACTGTGTGCTGTTGACCTGTACCAGGTGCTTGGGATACACATGGGAATGAGACCTGGCCTTGTATTTGAGGTGCTCAAGTACAGTCCTTTAAGAAAGCCATATGCACTAAAAAAGATTCCACCAAAAAACTATTAGAACTGACAAATGAATTCAGTAAATCAGCAGTATACAAAATTAATATTCAGGAATCAGTTGCGTTTTTATACACCAATAATGAACTATCACAAAGAGAAATTAAGAAAACAATCCCATTTACAATTACATCAAAAAAATTAAAATAACTAGGAATAAGTTTAACCAAAAAGGTAAAAGACATGTACTCAGAAAATTATAAGATATTGAAGAAGGTGCAAATAAATGGAAGTATATACCATGTTCATGGATAGGAAGAATTAACATCATTAAAATGTCCTTACTACCCAAAGCAATCTACAGATTCAGGCAATCTCTATCAAAATACCAATCGCATTTTTTATAGAACATGAACAAATAATCTTAAAATTTATATGGAACCATAGAAGACCCCAAATAGCCACAGCAATCCTGCAAAAGAAGAACAAAGTTGGAGGTATCACAATACCTGATATCAAACTATACCAAACTATGACAAGGCCTTAGTAATCAAAACAGCATGGTACTTGCATTAAAAACAGACACATAGATCAATGGAATAGAATAGAGAGCCCAGAAATAAATCCATACCTATATGGTCAATTAATCTTTGACAAAGGAGACAAGAATATACAATGGGGTACAGACAGTCTATTCAACAAATAGTATTGGGAAAACTGGACACATACACTGCAAAAAAATGAAGCTGAACTGGATACCGTCTTATGCCATGTAGAGGAATAAACTCAAAATGGATTAAAGACTTAAATGTAAGACCCAAAACCATAAAACTAGTAGAAAACATAGACAGTAAATTATGCAACATTGTCCTTAGTAATATTTTTTCTGATCTACTCGGGAAAGGGAAACAAAAGAAAGAATAAATAAATGGGACTACATCAAACTAGAAAGATTTTGCACAGCAAAGGAAACCATCAACAAAAAGAAAAGACAGCCTACTAAGTGGGAGAAGGTATTCGCCAATGATACATCTGATAAGAGCTTAATATCCAAAATTTATAAAGAACTCACACAACTCAACACCAAAAAAATTAACAATCCAATTAAAAACTGGGCAGAGGATATGAGTGGACATTTCTCCGAAAAGGACATACAGATGGCAAATAGACCTATGAAAAGATGCTAAAAATCACTAAACATCAGAGAAATGCAAATTAAAACCACAATGAGATACCACCACACAACTGTCAGAATGGTTGTCATCAATAAATCAACAAACAAGTATTGGCAAGGATGTGGAGAAAAGGGAACCTCGTGCACTGTTGGTAGGATTGCAAATTGGTACAGCCACTATGGAAAACAGTATGGAGGTTCTGCAAAAAATAAAAAATAGAATGACCTTATGACCCAGCAATTCTACTTTTGGATATTTACCTGAAGAAATAAAAAACATTAATTCAAAAAGATAAATGCACCACTATCTTCACTGCAGTACTATTTACAATAGCCAAGATTTTAAGCAACCTAAATGTCAATCAATGGATGACTGGCTAAAGAAAATGTGGTATTTATATATAGTTGAATATTACTCAGCCATAAAAAGCAATGAAATCTTACTATTTGGGAAAATAAGGATCGACCTATGGGGTATTATGCTGAGTGAAATAAATCAGGCAGAGAGAGACAAATGCCATATGATCTCACTTATTGTGGAATCTAAAGAACAAAATAACAACAATAAAAAACCAGAAATGGACTCATAGATACAGAGAATAAACTGATGGTTACCAGATGGGAGGGGGTTGGGGGGCTGGGTGAAAAAGGTGAAGGGATTAAGAAGTACAAATTGGTAGTTACGAGATAGTCACAGAGATGTAAAGTATAGTATAGGGAATATAGTCAACATATTGACTGTATTCATAATCAATATATATATATATTCATAGTCAGTATGTATATAATATATAGTCATATATATTGTGCCAGGTGGGTACTAGACTTTTCAGGAGGATCACTTCATAAATTATATGAATGTGTAACCACTATGCTTGTACGCCTGAAACTATTGGGTTGTCGGAAAAATCATGACGTATTTTTTCTATGTTTTTCATTGCAAAAATGCGTCACGACTTTTCCGACAACACAATAATAAGATTGAATGTCAACTATAATTGAAAAACTAAAAAAAAATTTTTTTGAAAGAGGGGTATGCAGAGTACCAGGAAGCTACCATTTATTTTGTGACTCACTGTATGCCATGCACTTTACATGTGTATCCCATTTCATCCTCCACCAACCTTATGTTGTAGGTATTATAATCCCCATTCTACATCTGTAGACACTGAGTCTTAGAGAGATTAAGCACCTTGCCTATATAATATGTAGATATATACATACCAAATAGTAGAGCCGAGGGTTAAACCTAGTCAGCCTGACTCCATTCAAAGGAAACTTAGGAGAGATTTGGAGACTATCATAAGCCCTTTGAGATTTACATCTTGAAAGACAGCTACCGTATTTTTCCAAAAGATGCTTCTTTCTACTCTTGCCAAAGGCAGCATATTTAACAGGATAAATTCTAGGGCATACCCCAAGTTGACAGGTCACATTTCTTACAATTCATGTTCTGTTATTTATATAATAAATTATGTTTCCTCAAATGTTGCTGTTAACTCTAATCCTCTTCCATATTCACTAGTAAAAATGAGAGAAGCTAAAGTTTATAGTAAAGGTCAAAAATCCAGTCGCTTTTATCTCTAAAATTCTGGAAGAAGTGATAGATTTCTCTTATCACTTACACAATATGTCTAGATATGTAACTATAATAGATAAAAGAAGAGTTTTAAAATGTCTTTGGAAGGAAAGGGTGTTAAGAAGTCTCATAAAGATGCTTGAATCCCAGTGTATTGGTCATAGTTATTAGTAGCCCAGAATTCACTTAAACTACGTTAGACAGGAGTTTCTCAAGAGATTTTAGTGGTTTGTAGATTCTCTGGCATAGCCAAAGAACCAGATTTGGCTGTTTCACAGCCAGATAAAAAAAAAATTTTTTTTTAACTACACCTTAGAATTATTCTAGTAAAATAAACTTCTGCTGATGACTGAACTTAGAAGTATCAGCATAACAGCGCTTGTTCTCCCTAAAACTTGGTGCTCATTTTCTAGGAACTACTGAAAATGAAAAGAAACCAATTCTTATAGGCCTGTTTGATTCTCTTCAGGTATATGCTCATTTGAGGAGCTGAGCTGAGATCTAGTTAAAAGAGATCTTAGAAAAACAAAATCCCAGATAAACAAATTGAGGCATGTTCAAACAATGAAATCATATATAACAATGAAAAGGAGCCCCATCTATTAATCTGGCTAAAATTGAAAAATGTTATGTTGAACAAATAAGCAAGTTCCATGCTAACACATACAGTGTAATACCATACATATAAAGTTGAAAATATACAAAAATAGTTTTTATTTAGTGTATATGTGCATATATTATAAAACTATAAAAACTACCAAAATCTTTGGGAATAATGGATAACAAATTCATAATAGTGATTATTTCTAGAGAGGGAGGAAAGGAAGTGGGATTGGGGAAGGGAACACAGGCAGCTTCAGTTGCATCTTTAATGTTTTGTCTTTTATGAACTATTTTCATGAGACAGATACAGCAGAATGTTAATATCTGAGTAGTTGGGTAGCCCAGTATATAGTTGTTGGTTATATTTATTCTCTGTACTTCTCTGTATGTTTAAATATTTCATAATTTAAAATGGTAACCCTGGACTTTAGTTGAGTATTAAGATAAATTTTAAAAAATACTCGTATTACCATTTTTACATAGAGATAAATTCAAAAGAAGTGGTAAAAATACAGTTATTACATTTAGTTGGTTCTTTTCCTCCTAAGAAAGTGTTCAGGAAGATGTCCAAAAAAACATGGTCCCTGGGCTTTGCAAAGGGGATTCAAGTGGTCGTCAGTGCTAGCTCAGGCTGTGCCAGATGTGTTGGCTGGAGTCAGGTCACACCCCGGTCCTATTATATTTCTCTCAGGTGACCTTCCAAAGGGTGTCATGAGTGCTTGGTCTGGAGCCAAGCTGGCTTTGTGGAGAGTGCTGGCCACAAAAGTCCATGTTGGTTTAAAATGTTCTATTTACAAATGCGTAGTCAGATAGCCTGGGTCTCATCAAAGGAACAGTTTGCTTGATTTGCCAATTCTACCCTGTTATCGTGGGAATTTATTTTGGGAGTAAAAGAACTGAAATGTTTAGTCAAGTCTTTTATATTAAGCAAAGTGAAATCATATTGGAAGGAGAACAGAGAAATGTGTGAACTGTTAAATCAAAAGAAATCAACTGAAAAAGTGTTTGAAGACTGGTGGCATGCCTAGCACAGAGGCCCTCGGGAAACCTTGGGAGCTGGTGGGATTTCCATTTTGGACCCGAGCTCTGGTTCCCCAGCGGCCTAAGCTGCCAGCAGCACTGTTTTCTTAGTGCAGGAATGTTTAACCTGGAGTCCACAGATCCCCCAGTGGTTCATGGATAGAATTCAGGAAGTCTGTCAACTCGTTTAGGAAAAGATATTCCATCTTCATTTTTCTTGACCTCTAACTAAAATTTAGCATTTTTTTTTTTTTTTAGTTATGGAGGTAGCTGGCGATAAACCACGGTAGTATTAACAATGCCTGTAACTTTATCATCATGTCCAAAACAGACTGGCCTGTGATTTTCTTCTCTTTAAATGTCCTTCTGAGGTTTTGGTGTCAAGGTTATGCTGGCCTCAAAAAAGAAATTGGAGAATTTTATTCTCTGGAAGAATTAGTGGAAGGTTGGTGTTACTTCTGCCTTAAATATTTAGTAGAATACAGTGGTGAAGCCCTTGGAGGCCTGGAGGTTTTTTGTAGAAAGGTTTTTTAATATAGATTTACTTTATTTAATAGAGGCAGGACTAGTCAGATATTCTCATTCTTCTCGTATAAGTTTTAGCAAGTTTCTTTTTCTTAGGAATTTGTCCATTTCCTCTACATTTTCAAAATACTGGGTGAAAGTTGTTCAAAATATCCTCTTTTTAATGGCTGTAGAATTTATAACACTGCCTTCTTTTTTAGTCCTGATATTATGTAAAATTTTTAAACGTTAACAGAGCTCAAGGTTCTTAAGGGTTTAGGAAAATAACAACCACTGATAGTTCAAATTAGCACAGTCTTCCTGGAAGACTGTTTTATAGTTTACATCAAACATAAAAGTAAGTATATTTTATTCAACAACCCCTTTTAAGGAATTCGCCATAAATAATTTCACAAATACAAAAACAGTCAATACAGCATAATTGATAGCAGAAAAACCCCCCAAAAAAACTGTAAACAAATTAATGGGGGACAGGTAAGTAATTATGTTATTTACATTCACTAGAATACTTTTTATAGTTACAAAACATAGAATATTGACATGGAAAAGTGCTAGGGAGATATCATTGGTTACAAAAAGCAAGTCACAAGAGAGCATGTACAATGTAGCCTTTTCTATATTAAATAGATACTTCTATATGTGAATGTGTACATAGGAGATTTGGAAGCATGGTCACCAAATTTCCAACAGCAGTTATCTATCAGTGGTAGGATATTGGGTAATAGTGATTTTCTTTTTGCTCTTCTGCATTGTTTAAAATGTTTACATGAACGTGCATCACTTCTACAAAAATAGCAAAACTTTCTACAGAGCTTGGCAGTAGCAAAAAGATGAGAGGGTGTGAGGGGAAGGGATTGTCAAAGCATTTTTCTTGCCTGATAGAGAAGAAGAGCTTAAAGCTACAAGAAAGAAGAAATAATCAACTGAGTAAATCTTTTAGAAAGACAGAAGGGCTTGGACTCAGACACAGAAATTAGCCTTAAAGGGGCAGGAAAACATTTCTTTCCAGAAAGGAAGAAAAAACGATTGGAGATACGTAGAAGTTCACAGCCAAAGAAAGAGAAGGGAAAATAAGAATGTTCATAACGCATGGCTGCCAATTTCTTAGTGAAATCGGAGGAAAGACCATTTGCCAAAAGTGGGGAAAATGAGAGGCGATCAAGGGTCTTGAGGAAAATGGTAAGGATCTCCAATAGAATTGATGGTAGGATTGGGATTCGACAGGGTATGGACAGCTGAGCTGACCTGGGGGCCTTACTGAAACTTGTAAGGGAGCCCAGTGGTATGGCTGGGCAATTTTTCTCTAGGTGGAAGGCACAGTTGGTGCCATGTTAGAGGGCAGCACAGCAGGCTTAGCCAAGCTTCAGAGGATGAGAGAATTCAGGATACTGATGGGAGCGATTCAAATAATTGACCTTAGAATCCAGGATGCTTGGCAGGAAAGTGAATTCGAAAGAGAACCAGTGACTGGATATTCAGTTGGAATATGGAAATCCAAGAAGTCAGAAGACAGATGTTCATGGTCAAAGTGGGGCTTCAGAGTTTGATACGTTCTAGGAGTCCTGAGGGACACGAAGGTGTGCTAGGTAGCCATGGGAGAACGGGACTTATCAAAGAAGCTGGCGTCGACAGAGGGTTGTAAGGCTGGGAGGTTCCGTTGTCTTCCTCGTGGATGGCAGCATTTCCCAGGATGGTGACAGGCATTCTTTTGGAGAGGGAGATTTTGAGGCAGGTACTAAGAGGTAGGCTTCAAGGATAGGAAAAAAGCTAACTCCTCAAAGAACGCTTGATGGAGAGAGCTGGTACAGGCCTGGTCTGGAGCCACTGTGACAGCAGGGAGCTTACTGACCTGCTCTCCTAAGGCTGGGACCCTGGGCTCTGGGAGAGGGCCCCCCTGGGGGCAGAGGAGCAAAGCCAGGTTTGCACTACAGGAGGCTGGCAGGAGGAATGGTCCGGAAAAGGAGAAAGAATGCTCTGCAGAAGCCCCTTAGCAAGGGGACAAGGGGTGCTGGGGTGCAGATGAGTTGGCATTAAGTATGAGAAAAGGGATTCTTATGAGAACCGGGCTAGTGAGAGGAAGGGCTGAGCTGCAAATGGGGTGGAGATTTGTTTGCTGGTTTCCCAAAGGAAACGGTGAACTGTATGTTTCTTTTTCTTATCACGAAGCAATATCTGCTCACTACAGAGAAAACAGAAACTACAGATAAGCAAAAGGCAAAAACAAGTAAACTAAAAGAGCCATAAAAACTACCCACGATCCCAGGGTCCTGGAGCTTTGCCCATTGGCATGGTCTTCCCCTTCTGTTCCCACTGCCACAGATCCAGGTCAAGGCCACATCACCTCTAGAGGAAGCTTATCCTCCGGGTCACAGATGTCTCCCTAACTGAGCCCTGGGCCTACGCCGACCCCCCTCCCACCCTTCCTATCCAGCGTAGGCTACCCAGTTATCTTCCCAAACCACCACTTTTCATTGTCACTTCTCTTTTTTAGTTTCCATCAAAAACTCCATCCCCTCCCTGGCTTTCCAGGGCTTCTGTAGCTTGGAACTGTCTTACCTCCCCGCCCGTGTATCCTAACCTTTCCGTTTCCTTAGACCTGCTTTATTCCCCTCCCAACGCACTTCCCCCACATCCTCACATCTGGCCTCTGTCCCCTCCCTGTGAGGCCTGCCCTATCAGGATGACCACCCCAGCCTAGATGCTCCCAGCTGTCAAGACCCGGTGCCCTACCCCAGCCTGCCCTTTCAGGTCCTCATCTGACCACTCCTTTTCGGGCCTCACCAGTTCTGTTTAAGTAACCACGGAGGTATAGTGAGTATGCTTAGGTACACTGAGGTGGGGAGGCTCAGGATTCAGAGCTGGGAGGACCCTAATCCCCTGATCTTACTGATGGGGAGCCTAAGCTTCAGACAGGCCACGGGACGTCCCCAAAGGCAACCAGCAAGCTGTTAGTAGAACTGACACTAAAACCCTGATTTCAGACCTGAATGCTACTCGTTGAATTGAATAGTTGCTTTTAAAATACACCTTTTTCTCCAATGCCTGGACATGAAACCCCAGAGACCCAAAGTAATGGTTACCAGTGTTTAGAATACATCCGAATTACCTGGGGAGATTTCTAAAAATCCAGACTTCTAAGCCCAATAGGGGAAAACCCTGATGCAGTAGGTCTAGGGTGGGACATGAGTGTCTGCATTTAAAGAAACCCTCCCAGGCTGACCCCAATATAGGGAGCCCATAGATCAGCCTTTGAGAAATAGAGCTCATGTCTTTGGTTTTGCTTCCTTTTTGAGCTCCCTGACATTGTCCCTAGGGACCCTGATAAGCTTTTCTGAAGCTTCCTGTCTCAGGGGCAGGTTTGGGTTACCCCAAGTCCAGAGTCCCATCCAGAATGTAACAGCAGCAGCTCAGCACTGTAGCCTGTGTACATTCTCAGGCTCAACCGGCCTGGGCCCACACTGCTGTCTTTCCCTGGAACCAAATTCTTTTTCAGAGTGCTTTTGGGCAAAATATCGAGTGCAGTGAAATTCTTATTGGAAATACCCCATGTGCCAAGGTGTGTGTGAGCACCTTGTGTAGTGTGGATGCCCAGCTCCTGTGGCCTGCCAAGTGCCTATGCCGCAGGACACCCAAGTACACCAAAGCAAGACATGTGCCTACTAGAGCTCTTCAAATCCCAGCACACATAGCCCTGGGCCAGGATGACAAGGAGGAAAGGTGGTTTGGGTCCTGGTGAGAGCGAGGCTCTGGACACACTGCCTGCCTGGGCTTGTATCTCGGTTCCACCATTTCTGGCTGCATGACCTTTGACATCCCTTTGCCTCTGTTTCCTCATCTGTAAAGTGAGGCTAAAAATTATAAAAATAATATAATGGTATAAAAATAATTCCTATCACAGGATAGTTATGAGGATAACAAATTAAGGCATGTAAAGCACTTGAAATAGTGTTTTTGGCACAAAGTAAGTGTTGAATAATTAATGTATTTATTAATTGCAGTTAATGTTCCAATATAATTATTTCACGAAAACTGTGATGAATTAATGAGACTCTGAAGAGGTGACTCATTGCTCTCCACAGTTACCAGGCTACAAGTTATCAATTCCCTCCTTGTTGCATGAGTGTAGATCAGAGGAATGACGAATAATGTGGTAATAGCTCTTCAAAATGCTTTCTGGACCGCCGAAGACAATTAAAATATGCTAGGTATTTCCTAGCAATAAGGTCAAGCCTTGCATAATTTAAGGAATATACAGCAGTTCAGCATTTTGGTGCTTTGATAAGGTGGCAGTTACATAACGAGCTGCAACCACACAGATGAACAGAGCTGAAAGTGGGGGAGAGGGTGCTTTTAGAAGATGTGTTAATGCTGGAGTGAAGGGTGTGATAGATGAGGACATGGCAGCAGCTGCAGTCTTCGTAAAGATTGGGTCTGGGAGATCCATGCATGCATGGCCTGTGCCCTTTTGCTTGGCACATGTTGGCTCGACAGCAGGAAAAGCAGCTCCCGACATTTTCTATCAAGCTAACACCAATGGGAGGTATAAAAGTTTGTCTTCTGTTAGCCATATTGCCAGTGTTTTCTCACTCCTTGGTAGTGCTTTTAAGCTAAAAGTAAGATTGCATCAGTCGCTAAAATCACACAAAGCTGAATTAATCTCTGAAATCATATGTTTTATCAAACTTTTCTGTAAAAAACGCAACTTACAGAGTTACCAAGGCATCACCTTCCTGTATCTCATTGCCGAGTTAACCTTCCTTAGTGCTTCAGATGCAGTGGTGCCGTACTTCAGATTCCACGTACGGGAGAGCCCTAGAAAGGTGTGTTAGAAAGCTGACTCCAGTGGCTTATTTCGTTGGGGGATGGGAGATGCTAGTACATTAGCAAGTGATCTCAGGCGCTAGCCACTAAAATACTCCTTAGACTGCCCTATTTGAGTCCTGCAATAATCCTTTAAAAGAGGACTGACTGATTGATGTAAAGAGACTGCTTGGTGTTTGTCACAACATAAGGCTCAGATGTCTAGAGACCAGAAAGCCATTTTGTTTCTGGAATCATCTTTAGGCCAGGCATCATCTTCATAAAGAGCCAGAGTAGTTCATTTGTTGCCCAAACTCTTTAGAGATGATGCTCAAACCAGGTTCTTTAGATCCATGGGTGGGGAGAGTGTTGGAGGGGGCTGCTGCCAGGCAGACCAGGCCGAAAGCTTTGCCTCTGCCTCAGCGCTTGGTAGCTCACCATTTATTTGCCTTAGCAAGAAGCTGTTGAGAAATGAGTCCTTGGGAATGGATGAGGCCAGGAAAACCTTGTTGGTTTGAAATCTACATCTTACCTCTGAATCTTTTAAGATAAATATTTTTTTAATACTTACAATGAAGGCAAAACCTGAGATGAGTACATTCTTTTTATATTTTGCCTGTCCAAGTAATGTGGGGGATCAGAATGCTAGGTGGCAGGAGGCCCTAACTGACTACGTTTATTTATTCCCATCATACTTCCTCAGTACAAGACATGGACCACACTGTGCTGCAGAGGAAGGACAGTGACTGTAAAGTCTCACAGAGCACATATGTGGAAGGCATTATTTTGAATATCAAACTTTGAGATTTTTCATAATCAAGTTTTTTAAAGTGAATTAGCATATTTGAGAACAAGGAGACCTTAGAAAATGGAAGTATAACTAACTAAAATTATTTTTAAATATAATAGAAGGACCAGAAAGCAAAATCAGAAAGTTTCCAAGAGGTAAAATAAAAAGATGAAGAGAGAGAAAATAGAGGTGAAATAATAAATAAAAAATTTGAATGGCATGTCTAGGAGTTTTAATATCTGATTAGTAGGAGTTCCAAGGTGAAAAAAGAAAGAAAATAGAGAAAAGGATGTTATCAAAGAAATAATAAAAGAAACGTTTCAGACCTGAAGGTCAAAACACTAGATTGAAAGGTGCTTTAAATCTGAAGCCCAATACAGTGAATGGGGAAAACAATTTACCCATACCTAGGCATATTGTGATCAACATTTAAACTCCAGAAACAGTGAATTGCAAAAGCTTTGGAGATAGAAAACTTGTCACAAACAAATGAAAATCAGAATGCTATTAGAGTTCTTAACATCAGTACTGGAAGTTAGAAGACAATAGAACAAAGTCAACAAAAATTCTGAGGGAAAATTATTTTCCATCTACAACTTTATACTCAGCTGAACTTTCAGTCAAGTGTGAGGATAGAACAAAGACATTTTTAAATCTGCAAGAACTCAAACTTTTGCTTCCTGTGGACCCTCTTCTAAGAAAACAACCAGAATAAGTACTTGACCAAAATGAGGAGATAAATTAAAAAGAAGAGAGGAACAGAATTCGGAAAGCAGGGAACCAGCACAGGGAAAGAGCCCAGGGAAGCCCAATGTATACACAACAAGCCCAGCTACTTAGGAGCTCACAGATTATCTGATCTACTTGGCCATTTGAAAAAGTGTGTGTGTGTGTGTGTGTGTGTGTGTGTGTGTGTGTAGTTCAGATACTGTTTGCAAAAATTCAAATATAAGTGCACAGGAAATTAAGCAAATGAAATAAAGAGGGAAGTATAAACTCCAAGGAAAATATTATACAAGGAAAAAAAATAAGTAAACTCCTTAGCTTTTTGGTGAACAGTTCTTGATCATAATAATGTAAAGGAAGGGAAAATGTGGTAGGTGATATAAAAGAGCTAAAATCTAAAGTATTATAACAGGAAGTTAATAGGTGAAGGATAAATAGATAAACCAAGATGTGGCAATATTAACATACTATTTGGTAAAATAAATTAAATAAATAAATAAATAAATTCATTGAAAGTGTTTGCCTCAGGGTAGTATTTTTTTATTCCAGTAGTTTTGAGCAATTTGATGTAAATCATGTGATTCTGTTTGATAATAAATGAAAATTAATTTAAAAATAATATGAAAGGTCAAAAGTTTGACCAATGGGAAATTCTAGCCTGCAGCATCTAACAAACTTTTGCCAGTACAAGCTTCACCAATGTGGTGGATGGTAGCACACCAAGTCTCGATCAGATCTAGGCTCTCTGTCTCCGGGTTCCTTATCACAGGATATCCTCTCTGTCCTTTGGCAGGTGACTGACTGGGCTGTGTCCTGCCAGAGTCAAACCAAGTTTCAGATGAGGTTATAAGGCTGAGCAGGGGTACATGCCTTGTAACAGGAAGGAAGGAAGGCAGGCAGGGAAGGCAGGAGGGAGGAAGGAAGGAAGAAAGGAGAAAATCCCCTTTGTAGATGGATTTAGAAAGCAATTTGCCACTCTGCTGTTGAGACAGCTTCAGAAATTCCATCTGAAATGTATCAACCAGCTGAAGATGGCATCAAATGATGGTTGCACTTCTTTGCCATCTGAATGAAGCTTGTTGGTATGACTCAACAGTGTGTCTCTAGGCTAGCCCAGGAAGTAGAGTTGGCCAGTGGGCACACAGGCTATCCCATTACCACCCCTGCTCCAGCTTGCAGTTGGAGTATGGTACTAAAGGTTCCAGGCTGGCCCAACCCAGTGATCAATATGGAGAACATATTGGATTGTTGGGAAAGTCATGACATGTTTTTCGTTCCAAAAATGCATCATGACTTTTCCGACAACCCAGAAGAAGGGACCAGATTTCCCTCTGTCCCCACCCCTCACCACGGCTGACTGGAGGTCGGCTTTATCATAAGGCTGGGGCCTACCTCAGTCCAGACTAACCCATGTCTGCACTCACCGAATCTGGTTAGAATTGGACCACCCAGATCATGGCACTATCCAAGCAGCCATTCACTTCTCCACCCCCCTACCCCTGTTGACCAGCACAGTCTGAAAGAACTGATTGTACAGGGAAGAGCCTGTCTACGCCTCCACACAGGTGTGCAGGGCAGCAGGCCAGTCACAAGCTAGGACGCAGCTGTTTGCGTAGACGGGTCTGCAGTGAAGCCCAGGCTGTCCTCTAGTCCAGCTTGGAGTGCCGTTTTATAGTGGAAACTAGCATGCCAGACTCCTAGTCGGGGAGGAGGACCCCCTGCACTTTCAATTAGTTGTGGTTTAACCTGTTTATGGAAGTGTTTGGGTTTTTTTTAAAGAAAAGGATCTTTCATTTTTTTAGGTAGTGAGTCATCTTTTAAAACCTTTTTTTATTACACAAGCATGTTTATTACATGCTTGTAACAGATTGAAACAATACAAAAGTATGTTAGAAAAAGGATAGTATATATGTATGTAGAACAACTTTGTACATGTATATGTATATTACATACATGTATATGAAATACATATACATGTATATGAAATACATATACATGTATTTCACAAACAACTATGACTGCAATGTATAGTTATTGTTCAACAAAAATGAGATCTTACAAAATGCAACTTGTTTTTTCTGTTGACATATAGACATCTTTTTATATATAGACCTGCCTCATTCTCAAGAATATTCTTTATAGAGATGTACCTGGATTTATCTCAGTTCCCTACGAACAAGCATTTAGATTCTCCCAGACTTTTGATATTAATGTGAGTGCTACAGCAACACCCTTAACTGAAGTCAGACAGCCTTAGTTCAGATGCCAGATACTTCATTTACCTACTTTGTGACCTTTAGCAAGTTATTTAAACGCTCTATGCCTCAGTTTCCTGATCTGTAAAATGGGGATAAAATTGTCCTCACTATGTCCCTACCAAAAAAGAAGCTAAGTGAGATAACATATACATATAATGGCCCATAGCATATTATAATAATGATAACTAACATTTATTGAATACTATCAGTCAAACACTGTGCAGATAAACAAATATTACACTGTTTTCTGTGTTAGCCTTATAATATTTTTTAGTATCTGTAAAGGCAAGTACTACATCATTATTATTAAAATCACATTAGCTATTCCTGTGCATTTACTCCTCCAGATAAATTTTTAAATCAACTTTCCACCTACCTCCCATCAATATGACAAGTTTTTTTTTTTTTAATCCATTTGGAATTTTAAAGGGTATCTCTGGGTATCTCTACTCTTGAAGGTCGCCAGAGTAGGAAGACCCTAGAACTTGAGTCAAAGAGAACCAGATGCTCTTGTGGTGTCCTTCCAAAGCCCATGACCACGGGAAGTTCATTTAAATGCTCTGAGCACCTGTAATGGGAGGGATGGACCTTACAGGAGGAGCAGAGTGTTATAAGGAAGCACCACAGCAGTGCCTGACGCCACATACATGTGCTTGCTCCTGAGGCAGGTATTTTTACTTTATCTCCTGGTCCTTGGTCATCAGCAGCACCCTTTTCAGCGGCCACTCTGAGATGATCTCCAGAGAAAAGAGTTTGTGTAAGAGCGAGAGCAGCCATGCGTGAGCAGGATGAAGTTTAAGGCCCCGGCTTCCTGTGCAAGCCGAGCTCAACGTTTACGACCAGTGAAAATTAGCCAAAAGAGAGGAAAGGGAGTTGGGACAAACACAGACCATTCCATTGTGCCGGCATGTGCCACCAACCATGGAGTGGACTTCCTGCTGCAGGACACAGCTGACCTTTGGAGAGTCACTGTCTGGGTGAGGCTGCCCTTTAGCAGGACAGAACACAGCTGTTGTTTAGATGTCAGAGGCTAGTTAATAACTGTGTTTGGCACTCAGCTCGGGATACTAACAATTTGGAAAACAGTCTGCTTCTAGGCTTAAGGAAGGCCAGTGTGAAGGGAATCTTTGTTTTGTGTCACCAACAGGTTGTTTGTTCATCCTTCTTTGAACAAAAATTAACACTTAGCAGCAGCTTTAAGAAGTATTAAGAGA
The DNA here is from genome assembly GCF_001890085.2 of Hipposideros armiger. Taxonomy (NCBI): domain Eukaryota; kingdom Metazoa; phylum Chordata; class Mammalia; order Chiroptera; family Hipposideridae; genus Hipposideros; species Hipposideros armiger. Next base: position 192,647 of record NW_017731459.1, on the reverse strand, counting down.
ACTCATAAATGTCGGAGCAGATGTGCAGGAGAAGGTCACATTTCCAGAACTCTCTTGGGAACTATTTCTGGACTAACAAGTCCAACAAATGTGTTAATTCAGGTTGAGATTTCTAATGCAAATATTGACTCAGTCTTAACCCTGGCAGCTAATTCTCCAACTTGAATGTGTTCTTTCAAGATACCTCTGCCTATCTATTTTCTTTCCTCACACCTAATGGTTTGCCCACTCTTCATTCTGAACCCTTAGCACATGAGTTCTTCTTTTTTAAAGATTTTTATTGTGGAATTGGGGGATGGGAACAGTGCTGGGGAATTGGAGGAAAGGGAACAGACAAGTTGCTGTCGTTTTGTTCTTCAATCTAGTTGTGGAGGACGTTGCTTCACTGGCCCAAGTTGACACCATCATTGCGCTCTTCCCGGGCGAGGCACATCAGTCGCAGGCTTCTGGACAGCCGCTCACTGCGGCTGCTGGCCGCTCACGCTGGCTGCTGGCTACATATGGTAGCCCATGGCAACCCACTGCCACAGGGGCTGCAGCCTACGCCGTCGCCGGCAACTCATGGCAGCCCAGCTCCAGGTTGAGCTGTTGTTCAGCATCTTAGCTGTGGAGGGCAGTGTCACTGGCCCTCATATGTGGGATCCAAACCGGGGCCCTCTGGCATCCCAAGCCAGTTCTTAACCATTGCGCCACTCGGCCGGCCCAGCACATGAGTTCTTAATGATCAGTTTTGCATCCTTTCTCTAGGTCCGAAAAATGCTTAGAGGCAGGAATGTAACTATTCCTTCATTTGGAATCGTGGAAAAGGAGGGAGAAGAAGAGATGCTTTAACCCAGGAAATCTTGGCAGAACGTAAATGGTTCCCAGTCTTAGATTACATAAAAATAACTTCTTACCCACTATTTAATATTAAAGGAAAACTGAGGACAGGTTTTGTTGATTCCACCCCCCTTCACATAGATTTTAGTTACTGTTAATTTTAAAACATGTGTTTTAAAGTTTCTATGAATTGGTGTGCAAACTGCTACATGGCTAATTTTCGGTACAAATTTTAAAGTTTAGACTAAAACATATGACAAATATAATGTGTATTTATTTCACCTTCATTCTTGAAAGATTTTTTTCACTTTGTAGAGAGTTCTTGGTTGAAGTGTTTTTTTTTCCAGATGCTGTTGTATCATTTCCCTCTGGCTACTTTCAAGATTGTATCCTTTCTAATCTTTGGTTTTCTTTGCATTTATCCTGCTTGGGGTTCATTGAGATTCTTGAATCTGTAAATGTAGGTTTTATACCAAATTTAAAGACTTTCCAGCCATTATTTCATCAAGTATTTTTCTACCCCATTCTCTCTCTCTTCTCCTTTCGCGACTGCAGTTATAGCCATGGTAGACTTTTTTATGTTGTCCTCAAGGCGTGAGGTTCTGTTCAGTTTTATTTTCCAATCTTTTTATTCTCTCAGTTCTTCAGATTGAATAATTTCTATTGGCCTATCTTTAAGTTCACTGATTCTTTGCTGTATTATCTCTACTCTGTTAAGCTCACCCAGTGATTTTTTGCAAGTTTTATATATTGTATATTTTTAATTCTAGAGCTTCCTGTTGTTTCTCTTTAATAGTTCCTATTTCTCTACCAAGTTTTCCTTTATATTTCACATATTCTTTTATGACACTGAGCATAATTTTAATAGGTGCTTAAAAATTCTTATCAGCTAAGTACAACATCTGGGTTATCTTGGAATTACTCTTAATTGTTTTTTTTTCTTGAGGATGGGTTGCGTTTTCCTATTTCTTTGTTTAATAAATTTTTATTGTATTTTTTAACTTTGTGCTATTACGGAGGCTCTGGATTTTTTTCTTCTGAAGAGGTTTATTTGGGAGCAGGGTGAGTTGTTGTTTATTTTGGGTTTTGCCTTAGCCAGCAATTAGCTTGGTTAAACTAAAACCACAAACTCTGTCTCTTGGACAGCACCTCAATCCTTGGCTCGGTTATTTTTTTCCTTAGCTAGATTGCTTAGAGGCCACCCCTTGCCTACACGGTTCAGGAGTCAGCCGAAGTGTAGGCCGAGTTTTTACACAGAGTTTCAGGCTCACTCTTTCTGACTCTGTACTTTCTGAGATTCCCTCTTCACTCTCCAGTGGCTGTGGTTGTCCCGAAATCTGTCCCCTAAGGACACATGTTTTCTATTGGAGTTTTAGCTCCCAGCATGGCACTGACGGCAGCCTGCCACCACGCTAAAAGCCGTAACATTGAGAAACACACGAGATCTTTCCCCTTCTTCCAAGTGTGAGCCCGTCTCCAGAATCTACCTACTTTTTGTCTTTCTACAGTGCCTTTAGGTACTTGGTTTTCATGTTTTGTCTAGAGGAGTTTTCTCAGGAGAATCAGTCCAGGAGAAGCTTACTTGGCCATACCAGAAGTGGAACCAAAAGCACACTTTTTAAAGAACATGTAAAATGCAAGCTGTTCCTTCCCATAATTAGTTCAGATTGGCAAGTTTGAAATAGATCTATAAATAAAGACATGAAACTTAAAAACTTGTAAAGGAAGCTATTAGTTTTGTAGTCTTAGTAAACAACATTACTATTAACACCTAAATGAGCAGACTGGTTCATTCTACACTTCAACATATTAGACACCAAAAACTTTGTTGTCAAAGCTTTTTATTTCATACTAGCCAAGTAAAAGTTGCCATGCAACAACTTACATACCAGTTCACAGAATTAAAGGGAGAAAAAAAAAAATTCCTCTATTAGAGTTGGAGATTTTTCCACTGTCAGCAATTGATGGAACAATTATTACTAAAAAAATAAATCAGTGAACGTATAGATTAAGACATAAACCAAATTGATATTTGTAGAATACTGCATTCAAAAATAGCTGGATAGGGCCGGCCGAGTGGCGCGTTGTTTAAGAGCTGGCTTGCGACACCAGAGGGCCCCGGTTCGGATCCCACATATGAGGGCCAGTGACACTGCCCTCTACAGCTAAGATGCTGAACAACAGCTCAACCTGGAGCTGGGCTGCTGTGAGTCGCCAGCGACAGCGTAGGCTGCAGCCCCTGCTGCAGTGGGTTGTCATGGGCTACCGTGTGTAGCCAGCAGCCAGCATGAGTGGCCAGCAGCCGCCGTGAGCAGCCGTCCAGAAGCCGGCGACTGATCTGCCTCGCACGGGAAGAGCACAATGATGGTATCAACTTGGGCCAGTGAAGCAATGTCCTCCACAACTAGACTGAAGAACAAAAGGATAGCAACTTATCTGTTTCCCTTCCCTCAATTCCCTAGCAGTGTTCCCATCCCCAATTCCCCAATTAAAAAAAAAAAAAGATAGCTGGATACACATTCTTTTAAAATGTACATGGTATGTTTACCAAGTTGGTCAAGTGCTGGACCATAAAACAAGTATGAATAAAGTTTAAAAATATAAAATACTTGGAGACTATAGCATATCCTATGACCACAATGGAATTAAATTAAAATCAATAATAGAAATATACCTTGGGGAACCCCAAATATTTAGAAATTCAACAACACCCTTGTAAATAATCTATGGTTCAAAGAAGAAATCACAAGGGTATTAGAAGATTTTTTTTTTTAAAGATTTTTTATTGGGGAATTGAGGGAAGGAACAGCATTGGGGAATCAAAGAAGGGGAATAGACAAGTTTCTGTCCTTTTGTTCTTCAGTCGTGGAGGACGTCGCTTCACTGGCCCATGTTGGTATTATCATTGCGCTCTTCCCAGCTGAAGGAGTCGCTCGCCAGCCATTGGACGGCTGCTCACGGGGGCTCACAGTGGCTCGTTCATGGCAGCTCACGAAACCTCACTCCCGCTGCCCCCAGCCCCACTGCAGCCTATGCCGTCACCGGCAACTCACAGCAGTCCAGCCCCAGGTCGAGCTGTTGTTCACCATCTTAGATGTAGAGGGCGCAGCGTCACTGGCCCTAATGTGGGATCCGAACTGGCGGCCCTGCTGATCAGAGCTCATGCTCCCAAGCCAACTCTTAACCAACGAGCCACTCAGCTGACCCCTAGAAGATATTTTTAACTAAATGATAATTTAAAAAACAACATTAAAATTTGTAGGGTGCAGGTAATGCAGTATTTAAAGGAAATTTTATAGCTTTAAATGTTTGTATTAGAAAAAAAGAAAGGTCTTAAATGTGCTGAACAATACAACTTTCTGTGATGATGGAAATGTTTTATATCTGTTTAGTCCCATCTGGTAGTCACTAGCCATGTGTGGCTGTTGAGTACTTGAAATGTGGCTAGTACAACTAAGAAATTGAATTTTTGATTTATGTAATTTAAATTTAGATACCCATATATGGTTATTGGGTACCACATCAGACAACACAGGTCTAAACTCAGCGAGTGAAGGTTTCCGTTTAAAAAAATATGTATCCAAAATAAGTAGTAAGATAAAGAAAGATGAGAGCATAAATCAGTGAACTGGAAAACAGATTTTAAAAATAGAGAAAAAATCCATAAAACTAAATGCTTGGTCTTTTAAAAGATCAATAAAATTTATTAAATATACAGTACACAAATTATCAATATCCAGAAGTAGGAGTTATCAATCCTACAGGCATTAAACAATTCATAGGACAATATTATAAACAATTTTATGCCAAAAGAACTCAACAGCTTAGATGAACTCTACAAATTCATTGAAAAATAGAATGCATCAAAACTGACTCAAGATAAAACAAAATCTGAATAGCCCTACTCTATTTTAAAAAGTCTAATTCAACATCAAACCCTTCCCACAAGTCATTTAGAACTCTCAGACAATGTTGGTAGAGATGTAAAGTGGTATAATCACTTTTGGACAAAAATCTGGCATTTCTTATAAAACTAAATATATACGTCTTTGACTCGGCATTTCTATTCATAGTTATTTACACGAAAGAAATGGAAATATATGTTGACAAATAAACACATGTCAAGTCTAGGTGTCCCCATTAAGAAAATGGATAAACAAACTGTTATATTCATACAATGGAATACTATTCAGCAATATTAAGGAGAAAATTACTAATATATGCAACAACACGTATGAAACTAAATGACATGCCGAGTGAAAGACACCTTCCACAAAAAGAGTATATACTGTATGATTCCATTTGTATGAAATTCTAGAACAGGCAAAACTAGTCTATGGTGGGGGAGGGTAGGGAAACCAAAACAGTGGGTCCCTGTAGAGGAGTAAGGTTTTTTTTACACTCAGGTGTATATATTTCTCTAAACCCAGTGAATGTACACTTATGAATTTGGTACTTCATTAAATGTAAATTTTACCTCAAAAGAAAAAAATTAATATTGAACCATAGTTAATGATGGGCATGCTGAATTATTTAGGAGAAGTAGAAGGATGTCTGTAGTTTACTTTGAAATACCTCAAAAAGATTAGATGGACTGATGGATGGAAAGAGAATGGATATGTGTATAGATATGCAATAAAGCAAGTATAGTAAAATGTTAATGGTAGTGTCTTAAACATACCGCGTTATGTATTTGAAATTTTTTATAATAAACTGTTAGGGAGAAAAAGTGAGGGAAAAGTGTGCTTTTCATTACATGTCTACAGAATTACTGAAATGCAGTGAGTTGAGCCTTCATTGGGATCTGCTTTCATAGACAAGAAAAATGTGTTATGAACACATTTGTTCCCAGTTTCTTGAGAGCTACTATAAGAAAAGGACTGGAATAATTAATATGAATCAAGCATTTTCCCTGTTCTCTGGAAATTTGCAATCTAAAAAGAGATAGAAAACAAATAATACAAATAATAACGTGCAAAACATTCTCTAATAGAGGTATGGACGAGTTAGTGTGGTTGTTCAGCAGGATGAAAGCATGGCATTACTTTGGAGGAACCATGGCGGCTGCATGGAGGAGGAGAGATTTTAGATACCAACAGGACAGTGGGCTTCAACAGAGGAGATGATATCCCAGATTCACAAAGGAGCCTGTGCAGATATTTGTAGAAATGTGAACTAAAGCTAAAAAGGTGGGGCTAGGGCCTTGAAAACCAGGTTTGGGTTTTTATTCAGTGGACAGGTAGAAGACATTGTGGTTTTTTTTGTTTGTTTGTTTGTTTTTTAGCTGAGCCATCCTGCCACCTGTTGGCAGCTCAGCTCGGGCCGGGAATCGAACTGCTGTTGGCTCAGAACTCAAACTCTTGAGCGAGCTCTTAACAAACTGAGCCACTTGCCTAGCCTACATTGTGTCTTTAGGCAGAGGAGGAAGATGAATGCTGCAACATAAATGGTACTTATTGGTATCTATAGGAGAGCCCCACCCCCACTCTCTGTGAGGCTGTATTGTAATCACGCTCCCTTGGAATGGTACCCGGGCACCGGCTTTCGCAGGAAGGACTTCGACTAGAGGATCACTAAGGTCCTTCTAGTTCTAGCGTTCTCTAATCAGATGGCTGCTTGAAAAACTTGGTGCTCAGATTAAATATTTCCTCTTGCAATGTTATTTTGCTCTGTTAGCCAACTCTTTCTTTATAAAGTCTGGATTGTACTGTTAGATATATTACAAATTCCATGTTCAGAGCATTAGAGTTCATGGACTGTTGCTGTGTGGTAATGTTGTTTTTCAGAGTTGTAACATTTCAAGCTATTGAACTTTCACATTATGAAAAAAAAAAAAAGACTGTTAAGTTAGATGGAGGTCATAGGGGAAGCCTTCCAAGGTTTGTCTCACGTGGGATCTAGGAGTCTGAATAATCTGAACTTGAAATGAGATTCTTCACAGAATGCTTATATCATTCTGGAAATCCCCAAATACAAGGAAATGGAATCTTAAAATTGTATAGGACAACACAATTTCTTTTGTTGAAAAGAAAATCTGTTACCACGTCAGTTTTTAATGGTACTTTTATTATTGTCTCTGATACACTAAATAGTTGGATCTTTTGCCCAGGAAAAAAAAGGCCCAAACAATATATTGAACCATTGGGTGAATGATGAAAATTTTTTTCATCTCTAAGCGCCCAGTTCAAGCTGGACTCCTACTGTATAAAGAGTGAAGGCAAGATGCTGGAAATATTGTTATTTTCAGATGACTGTGGTCAAGCATTTGATGTGAGGAAAGGAATGAGATGCTGAAAAAGTTGTGTGACGTGGGAGCACAAGCCTTTGGGAGGAGAAACGGAAAGAAAGGTAGCCCAGAGCACTCCCATTAGTAAGTTTGCTGCTTCTGGGGTAGTTTGATAACTGGCTTAGACCCAATTCCAAAGGCACAAGCTTAGTTGTTTATGGAGGGCTGGCGTATCGATACAGAGAGCTCTGTTGCAGAGAAAACACATTTCTTAGCATGTCATTCACTTTTCATCTTACTGGGGAGAGAAACCATATCCTGACCTCATCAAAATCATTTGAATGAATACCAAGCCACACCTCTCCAAATAGCTTATATGTTTGTGTTCAGTATTCAGATTTATTGATGAAGTGAGTCCAGAGTAATTTCAGAACCACCAGCGTCTTTTACAAAGAGGATCTCCTCTCAGGGAACCCCAGTAAGAGGGGTCACAGATCAGAACTGCTTCAGAGGAGTAAGGGAAGTACCTCCAGACCCAGGCCCCCAATAAAGCGAGGATGGTGCTTTCCTCTTCTGAGAGATGAAGAATGCCGCATGGGAGGTTCTCTTCCATTTTAAAAATATCTCACTGAAATGTGCACTTTCTGGCTGTTAGCAAACAACATGTTATGAAGCCAGATACTCTGTCCACACAATAAAAACTTATGTTGCAAGTTCTGTCATTAACACACTTTCCCCTTTCTTCAACTTATTTATAAGAATTTTTCTTATGGCTATAAAAGGAACTAGAAATTTTAGAAACACAGAAAAGTATAGAGACAAGAAAGTCACCCATAATACCACAGCTTAAAGGTGTCAACCACTGTTAGCTTTCTAAGATTTTTCTTCGTGCCTTTTTAATTTCTGTTGCATATGTATATGCATAAATATCATAAGGGGATCTTGGGAAATATGCCACACATATAGTTTAATATGCCAGCTATTTGTCACATAACATAAGAACATGCCCATGTTATAAAAACCTTAGAGAATATCATTTGGTAACTAGAGAATAGTCATTCCATTTTGTGGACATAGCATCCCTTTTTTAAATAGTGCCTCACTATTAGACATTTAGATGGTTTCCAATGTTCTGTTGTGAAAGTGGCAATATCTGTTGTTTCAGGAGACACACTTCTGTATCTGGGGAAGGAGGAGACATATGTGAGTTTGCCTTGGTGCCTGGTGCCCCAGCTGAGCCTGTTCAGCCCTCTTCTCGGGGCTTCGTCTGGCTTTCTGTGTGTGCGCCAAGGGACCTGGGTCCAGGTCAAAGGAACAGGGAGGGAGTACTCAGATCCACGGATCATGCCAGGGCTCACTTTGTGCCCATGCTGCTGTTCCCCGGGGACAAGCAGGCTCTGGGAATGGGAGTTCCTCTCAGTGGATACCCCTCTGCTCCCAGAAGCCCTATGGGGGCCAAAGCCCTAGCCCTTCCTCACTCTCTCTTCCTCAGAAAGAGCGATACTCCTTTCTGGACTCCTGTTTGTCTATGGTGTAAGGTCTACGGTCTCCGAAAATAGAGGAGCTTGAAGTGGCTTGGCCCAATAATAGTAATAGCAGTGGCTAATAGTTATTGGGCATTTGCTATGATGTGCCTACTTCTTTACAGACAGCATCTTGTTTAATTTGGAGACCTCTTGTTCTAAAAGCAAGAGGTAGTATCATCCTGGGAAAACAAGCACGGTGGGCTGCAGAGTTGTACAGACGTTGGTGGAGTCCCAGCTTCACGATTTACCAGCAGCTCTGTGACTTGAGCTGGTGTATCAGCTGGGAATTTACTCAGCTGCAGAAGTCAGAAAACCCAACCAAGACAGCCTAAACGAGTAGGTGGTTATTTTTCCGACACACTGAGAATTCTGGAGGGAGCAAGTGCAGGGCTCGCGCAGTGTCATGAGGGGCTCCATCTCTTGCCTTCCTGCCTGAACTTCTTGGCACGTGGCTGTCGTCGTCGTGGTTCCAAGGTGGCGGCTGCACTGTGAGGTCCCATCACTGAGTGATCCAGGCAGGAAGAAGAAGTAGAAGGGAGTGAGGGCAATTCCTATATCAGGAAAGCAGAAGGTTTTTTTTTTTGTTTTTTTTTTGGAACTCTCAGCGTATGTCTCACTGGCCAGACTTTGTTCCATGGCCACCTCGGTGTTAAGGGACTCTGTGGGAGAAGTTTTAGCCGGGCACATTGCCATCCCCTAAAGGAATCAGTGTTCTGTTAGAAGGGAGACAAGGGGATGTTTGATGAGGAAGCAGCCATCAGTGTCTGTATCTGCAAGTCACTTCATCTCTTTGAAGCTCAATTATTCCTCCAGTAATAATTCGTCCCTATTCTAGCCAAGCTCTTTCAATGTACAAGAGGTATGCCCAGTTAGCCTCCGGGAATGGGAGCGCCTTGTGAAGATCCCCAGGGCCATGGGCAGACCCAGCCTGGGCCTCAGCAACACACAGTCCATTCACCATGGGTTTCTCTACGTCCCTGCGGGCCTGTTGGCACCTCATTGTTCAGGATGTACCAGGAGCTCGGGGACCCACTGTCCTGCAATCACTTGAGAATTGGGCATCCCTGCCTCCCTACCCTAGGGAGTCCTCCAGGTGTGGAAAGCTGGTCTCTGCCCACAGCTTTCTCTTGCTTCTATTCTTCTTTCTACCATCTCACCCCAATGCTGTCTCTGCTGCCACTACTGCGTCTCACATCCAAACACCCAAAAGAGACTGTGTCTTGAGTTGGTCAGTCACCACTCAGTGAGGACAATCCAGGCAGGCTGTCTCACACCAGGCTACCCCAGTGGTCACCAGTCATCCTTTAGCCACAGAACACATTGTGGCTTCTTTCCTCAACAGAGACCTGTGGCTATGGCCAGTGCTCACGGATCCCAGAGCCCCTCCAGTCCCTTACCTCAGTGTCTCGGGTGCACAGCACTGCACGACCCCGGTGTGGGGGTGGGGTCTCCATCCATAATGAAACCCACGTGGGCTATGCTCTAGGAAACACCATTGCCCTGAGGTTAAGCAAGAGTGTGGCGAACAGGCCCCAAGTAGGCCTCAGCTGTTGTTTGAGACTGTTTGAGATGGTGGTGAACTTTGGGTTACCTGGCTGGTAGAGAGCCAGGCACCAGCCTGGGCCACTGGTATACTAACGCCAGGGCACAGTGGAGAGTATGGGCTCCATGAAACCATGAGGAGAGGACATGGTAATGGCAGCTGATGTGACGGCTCAGGATCCCTGAGGAGGACCTTGTCTTTCGAAAAGGAAGCTGCTGGGAGCTATAACACATCCTCCTTCATCCCAGGCTGCTGAGAGGTGAGCAGCACTCCCTCGTTAGGATAAATGAGGGAACGTGTGTGCACATTCTTTGAAATGGTGACTCATTGGAGAGGCCTCCTTGTTGTTGTTATCACAGCTGCTGCAAAGCAGCTCTGAGCCCAGAGGTATGAGACTGCCTTTTGGGGGGAGCAGGAGGGGACTGTTTGGCAACACAGGACATGAGAGCTCACATTCAGTGATGGGGGAGGGGGACTCGAGGGGGATTGATGAGTAAGGCTGCTCAGCTTCCTCAATAGTGATTTTAGGTTATTTGTGTTACGTCTCGATGAACAGATAGAGTGCACCTGGGCCCTAAGGGGCAAATACAAGAGTCAGGCAAGTATGCCCTTGTTATCTCAGGTATTATCACAAGGCTGTCTAGGCGAACAGTCCGCAAAGGATTTTTCTGTCATACCTTCTCCAGACTCCTTGCGATTTGGGCTCTGTGTTGGCTTCACAGTAAACTGGGCACAAGCTGAAGTCTCTTGGGACAGAAGCCCAGTAGCTGCTCTTCTCCAGTCCACCCTGCATTGACACTCTCCCCCCAGAGAAGCTACAGTGGGTCTAGCACTGCTAGGGCAGAGTTCCTGCCAAGTCCACATGCAGATGCTCTGGCTGGTGCTCGGCTCCCAGGCCTGCCTTCCGCTGCTGCTGCCTCTAGGTAACCAGTTTATTCTAGCAGCACATACATGGGCCGTAAGAGTTTGAACCAAAAATAACTGGGTGGCTCCGCCTTGCTCGCAAAATCCCCAGCATACTCTTGTAGCTTCAGTACTTCTCCTCCAGCCTGTCCAGGGCCGGAGGGCTGTATAGTAAATCTTCTTAACATGAAGAATCCTATGGAATCAAGCTGGCTCCGTGGGCTGGCTGCATAAGCAGACCACCGGCGGAACAGCTCTTCTCTGAAACGTTGATTATGGGACGTTTGCATCGTAAGCAGAGAAGAAAGCCAGGTCGCTGAGCAAAGCCAAGCTGATTATGGTTCTTTCTTTGGTTGTTTAGCACTGATTACCTTTGGGGGAGGGCCCTCACTTGGCGCCTTTTAGACACCCAGGAGGAGTGGTGTGCTTGGTCAAGCTTCAGAGGAAAGGACCCGCACCAGTGATGGGAGACCAAGCGCACTAATGTCGCCCAAGCTGAGAAGGAACCTCGCGGTGTGAAGAGCTGTGCGCAGGGACACGTAGCTCGCTGGAGCGGTGACTCACTGGATAGAAACGGGAGCATGGGGAGCCTGTTAGGAGCAAGAGGTCGCCTTCCAGTTCCCCGGCCTAGCACTGCTCCTGTTCTAGTCTCAAGAGTCAGCACCTGTGGACACCAGACCCTGAGACTAGGCACTAGAATGGCGCAGCTCCTGCATGTTGGCGCTCAGCCTGCAGCTCTCTGCTCAGCCTCATGGAGAAAACGTGTGTGGCCATGAGTCCCTTTCCTTCCTCCATGTGCAGGACACACCTCCACCTGCTGAATCATGCAGACCTGATCCAAATCGCTGCTGCTTCCCTCTCCACATTCTCTGATCTGGGAAAGAGGTCTTTCTGCCCATCTTCACATCTCAACTGTGGTATCACAGCCACCTCCTAACGAGGCCTTCTGCCTCTAGGTCTCATCATCGTCATCCCATATATCTTTCCAGCATAACCTGCCAAAACGTGATGCACTCTAATCACTGCTCTGGTCTGGTTCTCAGTGCCTCACCTCTGCCTCCAAGAGACAGAAGGAGGCGGGAGAACCCCCTCTGGGATTTGCTGCCCACGTGCCTCTCTGAGTCTTGTTGCATTTTGTTCAGCCTACAGCTCCAAACACGGACTCCGGACTCGGGGAACATGTAGAGACAGAATGAATGAATATAAAAATTAGGAAGCTGAAGAAGAGTTTGTAGTTACAGAGCTATCGTGCTAATATCTGCATGAGATTAATCATTGATAGTCTTTTCATGGTTTTCATCAGATAAGGCTATTCAAAGAATTGAGAAGCCTGCCTTGCTTCATAAAGGGGGCAGGGTTTATAGAATATATATGGAATTCGAGAGTCAAATAATGTTTTGATCTTCCATTTTGAATTTGTAGATCAGATAATGCCAACAAAAAGGATCTCAGTGATTTGCCTTTTTTTTTTTTCAAGCCAGACAGTTCTTCTGTCAGCTTTAAAAAGGCTCAGAAGAACATGTGATTTCTAAAATATCCTGGAGGATTTTTCCAGGGCAGCTCATGGGTCAATGCACAGTTGCTATTTCTGTATGTAAGTTGAGTGAGAGAGGGCTCCGCCAGGTCCCCAAAGGCCCGGGGCCTGCTTCTCTGAACCGGGAGGCTGGGTGGAAGGACTTCCGCCTTCCCTCTCACCTTGTGCCACAGCCGGGCTTCGCTGCAGAGCCACTCTCATGTTCTCCCCAGTCTGTGCTGGCATGCCTGTACCCACTGCAAGGGGCTTTATTCTGAGCTGGTTCCTTTAAATTGTGAGAACCCTGACTCCCCTGTCAAAGGTGTAGCACACAGGTATGAACAAGGTTGGCATTTGGGGTGTAGCTCGGGACTACAGACTGTACCGTGGAGGGGTAGCTTCGGAATACACAATTCACACGAATAAACACTCTCCAGCTATAGTTTGGAGACCTAGTATTTTTCAAGGTTTGAGTCATGCTTATTGGAAAAGAATCCTCGGGTCAGATGGAGCTTGGAGGAGTGTCCCCAGGGGTTGAGTTCCCAGCCCAGCAGTCATCCACTGATACTCTGGGCCAGGCCCTTCCCCCAAAGGCACAGTACCTTTCAAGTTGGGGGGCTGGGTTAGCTTGGTCTTGTGCTGGATGTTTTCTACTCCCCCCTCCAGATCTACTCTCCACTGTGGCCTCTGCTCTAGAAAGTGACCAATAGGGACTATATCAGTGGGCGCCCTTGCTTCCTGGTCCCCTATTGTGTTCTTCACCTGGAGGGGATTTGGGAGGGAAGATGAGCAAGGACCCAGTATTGAGGCTCCTGGCTCCTCCCTGTGGTGTCAGCAGGTCTCTGCTCCTGGCAGGCAGCCCTCTCTGCAGGGCACTTTGTCTCAGGGTTGCAGTAGCCTCTCCTCCCTCACCCCTTGGGCCCTAGGGGTGTAAATGTGGCACTGTTACTGGGCCCCAAACACAGTGCTGTGGTTCCCCTACCCCCACCCACCTCTCTATAAATGGTCCCTTTATTAAATTCGCCTCAAATTACTCAATTTGAGAGTGCCATCTGTTTCCTGCCAAAACCCTGGCGGACACGGTGCCTAAGATCTTTCCCAACTCCCCCAAAAAAGATCCCTGCAAGTAGGGGAGGAGCTAGTCCTTTGGGGCTTCCATTTTTCACTAGTGCCTCCCCGCATGGTTCACCAGGATGGGAGGGAGGGACTGGTAGAAATATGATCTCCAAAGCACAGAATCACTAAGACAGGAATCACTGTTGTCTTGGTAAGCACAGACTGTGTGAACCCCGATTTCCAGAAAGTGCACAGGTGTGCTATCCTTCTCTGGTGAAGGGGAGAGAGAGAAGGGATGATCACACCAACCGAGGCTGGACGGTCACTCTCTCCCCTTTATACCTCTGTGACTTAGAGTAAGTCACTTCACCCCCTGAGCTTTAACTTTGTCCCTCCTAACCCAGAGCAGATAACCTGGCCCACACATGATTGTTATGAGGTGCAAAGAAGGGTCTGTGTGAAATGCTTTGTTAAATGTCAAGTGCAGGACTAAAGAGAGTTGCGATCGTAAACAGCTTTTACTGTTGTAGGGGTCAGGGGCAGGGCACAGAGCCCAGTGGGGACATTACTCCTGCCTCTGTCCCAGCTAAAACGCTGCATCCTTGCTCTCTTTCCCGCTGGGTGTACTTGCTGAGACATACATGGCTCCCAGGGTGTCGATTTCAGGATCAAAGCTTGACCTCAGAGATACTAGATTACAGAACCCTGCCCTCAAACATCTGTGGCAGCCTTCTGACATCTCTGGAATTCGGATCCTGACCTTGATGGTCTTAGGTGGTCACGTATGGCCCCTTCTAAGAGCAGCTGCTTCAAAATAGGTCTAAGAGAGGATGGGGGGATTAAGATTATAACTTTTTTTTATTTAACCATTTTTTATTAAAGTTATTACAGAGACTTCTTGACATATAAGAAAAATACTTTCTCGAATGCTGCCTATCTCAAATGCAACTTTCTCTTAAAAAAAAATGAGAACACTTAAAGAACTGTAATCCTACTACTTGACACTGTTGATATTTTGTCATGCCGTATGCATACAATCCACATGCAGCACATGTGCAGGACCAGTGGGAGAGCTGAGGAAAGCGAAAAGAGAGGAAGGAGTGACAGGCCAAGAGGGTACAGAGCAGCAAATGCCCTGGTGCACACATACCTCCTTGTATTTATTACACAGCCGTTAGGAACTGTGCACATAGAAATGTGAGTAAATGTTGAGAAGGCCGTGCTTAGTGGGAAGAAATAAGAATGAGATGCACCAACTAATAGTTCCCTACGTTAAAAAATAGGCACCCAGGAAAACCCATTGCACATTTTGTGTGCATTCCTTCAAACATAAAGATACACCTCAAAACACATTAGAAAGTTTACCCCTGGGGTGAGGGGAATGAAAGGGGCCCGTAGGGATAAAAGGAAATAAAAGCATACACACAGGGCTTTTGTCCAGACTGTGTTAATCATGTGCTAGGAACACTCACATATGGTAAACGCGACCCTCTGCTCCTGAGGTGCAAAACAAACAAGCAGAAAGTCCTTAGCTTTTCTTTTTCTTTTAGGTTTTAAAAGAAACCTAAGAGAGCTTTTACCTTAGGTTTTCGGGGTCTTCCCCACTAGTCCTCAGTGTGGCCCCTAAACCACAAGTTGATGGAACAAAAGTAACCTTTGTAGGGTCAGAACACAAACACAGAACACAGCACAAGTGCTGCTGAGAAACCACATGAAAGAAGGGATGCTGTGAGCCGCCTTTCAGGCTCCCATTTGGAAACTCAGCACCTGGGAGCCCCACCACGTGGGCGAGTGGCCATCACAGCAGGCAAGAGTATTGCAAATGTGGCTCTCTTTTGTTAGCAAAAAAAAAAAATTACCTAATGGAAAGTGGAAGAGATGGCCAATGCCTGTAACCTATCAGAAGAGCCTGCATAAAATATTTTGAACAATATGTCCTCTTTTTTTGGTGTATTTTGTTTTAGTTTTTTGACATGGGTAATTCTTTTGCAAAAGTGATCACATGTCTACATGATCATATTTTACATAAATTACATTATTTCATCCTTACCTCAGTTTTTCTTTTTATGTTGTATTTAACAGTATTTTTCCATCTTGGTACATAGATTCTGTCACCATCATTTTTAATGACCGAGTCCTATTTTATTGACTAAATATACCAACACTTATTAGAATGACATTTAGGCTGCATTCCACTTATCCCCCACATATAAGTAATGCAGAAAAGAAAGTATCTATACTGCATGTAACTTCTTCATATTTTAAATTAATCCCTTAGGATAGACTCAGGAAATGGAATTACTGGGCAAAGGAGTTTACACAGCTTCTATGACTTTTGGTAGAAATTACTAAATTGCTTTCCAAAAGGATAGTAGCAATTTACACTTCCAGCAGTGGTGTGTTCTTATACCAACATTGTGTTCTGTAAGCTCTTAATTGCCACTTTAATAGCTAACATACATAGATTTTATTTTTGCATTTCTTTAATAGTGAGGCTGAAATTTTTTCCAGGTTTCTTACAGCTTAGTATTTGTTTATATTACTATTAGGGGTGGTCTTTGGCTTTTCCTTTTCAGTTTGTATGCAGCCTTTTCCCAATGTTGGTATTTAATCTTTGTCATAATTCTATAATTATTTTGTTTGCCCTTTTAAATTTTTTGAAATTTTACCCAAAGTGTTCTCTTTTAAAGAAACTGATACTAATATATTGGCGTTTTTGTTAATTTTGTTGGCTAAATAAAAATCAAGATACCCTGTTGGTTAAATTTGAGAGAGAAATTTTACAGCATGGCATGATGAAAAATGCATCAGGTTGAGGGCTTTGAAGGCAGACAAAGCCGGGTTCCCGTCCCTGCTCGTGATGTCCTAGCTGAGCACATCAGTCAAGCCCTCCGAGCCTCACTGTCTTCAATTATGCCATAGAAATTATGACCCACCTTCCAGGTATGGGACTGGGATCATGAACAAACGATGCCATAATGGGTGCCCAGTAAACATGGGTCCTTTTCCCACTCCAAATCCTAAGGCCGAGTGGGCTGCCCAGGTGGAATGGCTGGTTAGGAGGAACAAGTCTCATTGCTCACCCAGGACTGACTGACTGACCGCCTGTGGCATGCCCAGTGCCACCCTGGGGCTGGCTGGCTCCTTCCAGGCGGGAGGCCCACGGACACAGCAGTGGCTCTCTGCTTCTTGCCAGTCACACCAAACAGCAGGGTTGTTGCCCTGGCGTATCTGGTAACCAGCTTCCTGTTTTTTCTGATGTGGTGGTGTGCTTTTAGTCAGCAGCAGGAGGGAAAGGAACAGCCCTGGACCGGTAGCCTCCGTTCTCTAACTCTTCCTGCAGAAAGAAAGTCTGGCCTTTTCCACCAGGGACCCTGTGATCATGGTCACGGGGCTGTGTGACCTTGAGCAGGGCCTTGACGCCAAGTCCCGCCAGTGGGGAGGGAATGAAGGAAGGGGCGGAAGTCACCATGATTTGGAATTCAGGGTTGAGGTGCCCGTGAGCTAATACTAGTGGATTTTAAACGTGTGCTGATTAAACATTAAACTTTTGTTTCCCACAAAGTTATTGTATCACACACATTGCCATTCTCTTCACATTCTGAGACGAGTAGTTAAGACATGAGCACTGGAGCCAGACTGCTGGGATTCCAATCACAGCTCTTATTAGCTATGTGACTTTGGGCAAGTGACTAACTTCTCTATGCTTCAGTCTCCTTCTCCATAAAATGGCAGGATAATAGTAACTACCTATTAGGGTTGTTGTGATGATTAAATGAGGTCGTCTGAGTAAAGTATTAACAAAATTCTAGGCCACATCGTAACCATCCAATAGTTAACATAAGGTCCTATGATTTTACTTTGTAAACTCCATTTGAACATGATTCTCAGCAGCTGGACTGCATTTTAGTCAGACATCTGGAAATTCAATTTAAAGGTAATTTGGTGAAATAGCTCATTACAAGTAGATAGTATTTATGAAGAATATGCATCAAGAGTATAGGAGACATAGTTCTAAACAACTAGTTGTAAAATGTAATAAATGTTTTATTGTTATTGGCTTTGAGTTTTAAAATTCAGAGCTATATTCCCCTGAAAAGAGTTTGCTTGCTGCTGAAATAGATGTCCCTTTGTCCCAGGGAGACACAGAGAGGCTGAATTACTCCACAGAGGGGGGGAGCCAGGGGCTGATGTGAGAGGTGTGAGCTCACCACATGTGAATGTGCGCCCTGATGTCTGGGGGAGGTGAGTCCGTGGGTTACATACAGCTCTTCTCAGGCTTCAGTGGTTCCAAGGTCAAGGCCCCTGCCCTGTGTGCAGTCCCCGCCCCTGCTCGGCTCTATGTACTTAGGGTTTTGTTAGACGATGATGTTGTCCCATATCTTTCAAGGATGCTGGGACAGATGCATAGCTTACAGTGAGCATGTAGGTAATTTAAATTATTTAATGCCCTTGCTTCTTTCCAAACAGCTTGTCATAGAAGACTGACTTGGTTTATTGCTGTACTCAGGAAATTAAAGCACAGGGCGAGGCCTAGATGTGGTTGCGGTGACGGCTGCATTCACTTTTCCACAGCGCGCTTTGCAAGGTGACGGTAGACGAAAATCAGAGCGTAGTAGTACTCTTTGGGATTCACAAAGTGGGGGAGATCACAAACTTTTGGTGACAGTTTGCTGTGCGAACTGAGCCAAGGCTGCAGAGTGCTGACTTCCCTTTTGTTACTCAGCTAGAGCTGGGAGAGAATTCTGAGGAGGGCCAGGAAGATCTGAGAGGGCAAGACCCTCAAAGGAAGTAGAGCCGTGTAGCTAGAAGAGAGAAAGCTGAGGGATGGAGGAACAATGAAAGGAAGGCTGCTTCATCTGGGGTGCAGATTCGCTGTTTCTAGTTCCACTGAGTATCCAACAAGAAAAACTTCTGACAAATAACAGGGAGAAAATAGCATTGGAGAAAAACGTTTTTTAAAACATTTTAGCGGATTTCCAAAGCAGGTTTCAGATTCTCTTACTGGGAAGGGCATGAGGAGGGGTAGCAGCGAGAAGCAGAAAGCTGTCCAAACACCCGGGTGGCAGCTGTAACTCCGTACAGGGAGAGGGAAGAACAAGTTGAAAACTGTCATTAGGAAAACCTCTTCAGTTAATTACAGTTTAGCATATTCATCTCTGACTTGAAAACCACCTTGGTTTATGGTATCTTGGGGTGGGGAGGGACTTAACACACTCCCCCATGGTGAGGTCCAGAAGCCATATGACTGTCCCAGCAGGGAAGCACAGAGTGCTGCGGCCCCCCTGGAGGAGAGGCAGCCAGCCCCTTCCTTCCTGCCCTGGCCATGCCTCTCTTCCAGGCAAATGTTTTCAGGCCTAAAGGATAAGTTGTGAAATAGGGCTTTGTAGTAAGTACCCAGCCTCTTGTTGGTTTTGAAGCATTTCCTTTATAGGCTGTTTTGTATGAGGAGTCTCTGGGTAACATAGACCCTCAGTAAATCAGGTGGGTTTTAGCCATGTTGCTGGCTACCCAGGCACAAGTTGACCACACAAGGCAGAGGAGCCCCCACATGTTCAGGATGGGAGGATGGGAAAAGATTGTGTGTGTGTGTGTGTGTGTGTGTGTGTGTGTGTGTGTGTGTGTGGAGCAAGACCAGCCTTCAGTAATAATGGAAGGCAGCAATGAATTAGGAATCCAGTTATCATTTCAAAGCAAGTCTGACGCTATAAACAAGGGGACCTTAACTACACGGATTTGTGAGTTGGGTAAATTAGTAACTTCCCCATTCCACATAAATTTATTAAACATTAACCACACATTAGGCATTATGTAGATAAACCCTCACAAGTCTAGTTTGTTATTTCTGTTATCCTGTCTTTGTCATTACCATAGCCCCAACACCCAGCCACAGTATAGTTTCAGTAATGACTTTCACTTTTTAAGTGCCTATTATGTACTAGACACTGTCCTAAGTGCTTTACAAGCATTATTCAGTTTAATCTTCACAGTGACTGCCTTTCCCAGATAAGTATAACTGAGACTCCGAGAGAGGAAATAGTTTGATTAGAAACTTAATAGACATGTAAATGAAAAACACTATTTTAAACTCAAGGTCTACCTGATTCATCCACTACTTTCTATCCCCCCTAAATGAGCAAACAGCACAAGACTCAGCAGTCTATACCCTTTATACTCAGACTGTGTATTTTGGACTGAAATCTGTGGGTGGCAGGACATGAGACATAAATCCCTCCTTTTCCTTTTCCCCAGGAAGCAAAGGAGGAATGATTTCCTGGAAGATGGTCTTACTTTCAGGTGGAAGTGAGGACTGGGGAGACCCTGCAAACTGGAAATGCCTATTAATCTCATTTTTATTTTAAAGCAGGATTTTGTAACTTACTCCAAATGATAGATGTTTTAGATGAAGAAACTGAAGCCCAGATAGGGGAAGAGCCTTGCCCAGGATTACACAGAGCGTGAGGCCATTGCTCCAGGAATCTAACAACATTGGTCTCTGTGTGAACATGGCCGAGGTTTGACAATTAAGTTCGCTAACTTGTTACAACGATGTTGCTAACCTTTTTTGATATCAGAGGGATTATTAATTATGAATTTGTACCAACTGGACAAACAGTTAACCAAGTTTACTAATTGGAAGTGATGAAAAGACTGCATGAAAAAGTTAGACGACCTGAACTTTTCGCCAACAATTCATGGCTCTTGCATCACAACAGTGCACCAGCTTTACACGGCACTGTCTGTGAGAGAGTTTTCAGCCAGTAAATAAATAACTGTATTGGAACACCCTCCCTACTCACCTGACCTGGCCCCCAAAGACCTCTTTCTTTACTCAAAGATGAAGGAAATATTGAAAGGAAGACATTTTGATGACATTCAGGACATCAAGGGTAATATGACAACAGCTCTGATGTCCATTCCAGAAAAAGAGTTCCAAAATTGCTTTGAAGGGTGAACTAGGCGCTGGTGTCAGTGCATAGCTTCCCAAGGGGAGCACTTCAGGGTGACCATAGTGATATTCAATGAAGTACATAGCACTTTTTCTAGGATGAGCTGGCGAACTTCGTTGTCCAACCTCGTATATTTACCTAAGACTATTTCCAGCTTTCTATTCTATTCATTGGTTTACTTGTCGATTCTTTTGCCAAAATTACACTTTCTTAATTACTGTTGTCCTATAAGTTTCAGTGTCCAGTGGAACAAGTCTATTGTTGGCCCTTTACATTTCCACATAAATCTTAGAATCAGCCTCCTTTCCAGTTGCCACAAAATGAACAAGCAAGACTGCTATGGTTTTCATTGAGATTGAATAGACTCTATAGGCCAGTTTGAGACTTGTCATCTTTACGATATTTAGTCTTCAAAATCATTAACATGGTATATCCCTCCATTTTCTTTATAGACTTCTAAATTTTCTCCAAATAACATTTTAGAATTTTCTGCATACAGGTCTTGCATATCTTTTGATTTATTCCTAGATAATTTATATTTGGATGTTAATATAAACTATAACAATTTTTTTCTTGTTCTAAATGTTTATTCTTGGTGTTTCAAAATACAAAAGGTATTTCCAGACTGACCTTATATTTCCCAACTAATTGTTGATTCTAGAAATTTATCTGAAGAGTGTTTTGGACTTTTTATGCACACAATCAAAATATCTGTGAATAAGATTGCCCCCCCGCCCCCGTTTCTTAGAACTCTTTTTTTCCAGTATGATGTTTAATAGAGGTGGTGATTCAAGCATCCTGGTCTTTTCTTTGACCTCAGCACAAAGCTATCAACATTTTTTCAAGTATGATGAGTGCTATAGGTATTCATAAATACCATATTCAGGAAGTCCCTATCTAGTCCTAGTTTGCAAGGAGTTTTTATCATAAATCGATGTTGAATTTTATCAAATTATTATTCTGAATCTATTGATACGATTTTTCCCCTTTATTTTGATAATGTGATGAATTGCATTCCTGCATTAAACCCATTTGCTTGTGATGTATTTATTATCATTTTTATGTATTGCTGGATCCATTTTCCTAATATTTTGTTCAGGATTTTTACATCTATGCTCAAAACAAGGATTACTATAATTTTACCTTTTTTATTTTTTAAAGACTTTTTATTGGGGAATTGGGGGAAGGGGAACAGACAAGTTGCTGTTGTTTTGTTCTTCAGTCTAGTTGTGGAGGACGTTGCTTCACTGGCCCAAGTTGGCACCATCATTGCGCTCTTCCCGGGCGAGGCAGATCAGTCGCCGGCTTCTGGACGGCCGCTCACGCTGGCTGCTGGCCGCTTACGCTGGCTGCTAGCTACACACGGTAGCCCATGGCAACCCACTGCCACAGGGGCTGCAGCCTACGCCGTCACCGGCGACTCAAGGCAGCTCAGCTCCAGGTAGAGCTGTTGCTCAGCATCTTAGCTGTAAAGAGCAGTGTCACTGGCCCTCATGTGTGGGATCCGAACCGGGGCCCTCTGGCGTCCCAAGCCAGCTCTTAACCAATGTGCCACTCGGCCGGCCCTATAATTTTACTCTTTTGTAAGGCTTTTGCCATGATATGGTTAGTCTCTTTAAATGAATTGGGCAGTACCATCTTTTTTGTTCTCTGGAATAATTTATGTAAGATTGGTGTTAATTGGTGTTTTTTGTTTTTAAAACATTTGAATGTTTTCTTTCAGTACTTTGACAAAATTCCAGTGTCTTTCGGCTTCCAGTATTTTCGTTAAGAAATTAATTGTCAGTTTAATTGTTACACCTTTTATAATAATCTGTCTTTTTTCTCTCTGGCTGCTTTTAAGAGTTTCACTTTGTCTTTGATGCACAGCAATGTACTGTGATGTGTCTAGGTATGATTTTCTTTTTATTTATCCTGCGTGGAGTTCATCCATTTAACATCTTGGATCTGTGCTTGATGTCTTTATTCAGTTTGAAATTTTCTTGGTTGTTATTTCTTCTGCCCAATTCTTTCCCTCCTCTCCTCTGACTCTAATTGTATATCTATTAGTCCTTTTTATTGCATCCTCTATATCTCTTACCCTCTCATCTGTATTTTTTATCCTTTTGTCTCTCTGAGTTTCAAACTAGGTTGTTGTTGTTGTTTAGTTTTTGGGTTTTTTTTTTGGACCTATCATCTAGTTCACTAATTTTATCTTCAAGCTGCATTTAAACTGTTGTTAAACACACCTATTGAATTCTTAATTTCAGTTATTTTATTTTCAAATTTCAAAACGTGTGGGGGTTTTTTGTTTTGTTTCTAGTGTTCTGAGAAAATTTTCAATTTTATCATTTAACTCTTGAACATATTAAGCATAGTGGGGTTTTTTTCTTTTAATTCTGTGTCTGATAACACCTTTATTTTTAGCCCTCGTGAGTCTGGTTCTATTGCCTGTTGTTTTACTTGAAATCCATTCATATTGTGTTATATCCTCATAGACCCAGTAAGACATCATAGATGAAAACTTACAAAAATAACATGAGGAGCCAGCCGAGTGGCACGTTGGTTAGTAGTTGGCTTGGGATGCTGGCTCTGAGCAGCAGTGCCCCGGTTTGGATCACACATGGGCCAGTAATGCTGCACCCTCTACAGCTAAGATGTTGAGCAACAGCTCAACCTGGAGCTGGGCTGCCAGTGAGTCACCGGCGACGGCGTAGGCTGCAGTGGAGCTGCCCAGCAGCAGGCGTGAGCTGCCGTGAGCCACCGTGAGCAGCCGTCCAATGGCCGGCGACCAACTGCCTCACCTGGGAAGAGCACAATGATAATACCCACATGGGCCAGTGAAGCGACATCCTCCACAACTAGACTGAAGAACAAAAGGACAGCAACTTGTCTGTTCCCCTTCCCCAATTCCCCAACGCTGTTCCCCTCCCCCAATTCCCCAGTAAAATCTTTAAATAAATAAATAAATAAATAAATAACATGAGGCCTTGGACGATATTATCATCCTTTAGGGAGAATTTATATTTGCTTCTGGCGGGCCCTTGGAGCACCATCACTCTGTTATCACTATACTCTAGTTCCTGGGATGAAGAGAACTTCTGTACCTGTGAGAACCAGTCTGCTTGTGGTTCACCTTTACTCTTAGGGTGTAGCACTTTAGGAACGGACGCCACTTTAGTTTGCCTGGCTCCACAAGCTGAACAAAGTGCTACTCAACCTTTCAGCCTCTTAGCCGCCTCTTTCGAAGCAGCAGGTGATCTTAGAGAAAGAGTGTCCCCAAATGCTGGGCTTGCCTCTCTGGATGCCTCGCTTCTCCTGGAATCTTGGCTCCATTACTCTTCACTGCCTGCTAATTCTCCATAGCTTCAAGCAGAATTTTAAAAATGTATTTCCAGCTTTTCTCATGGTTCTCAGTTGAAAGGATAGTCTAAATTACCTAGTCTATCATTATTTCACTGTGGTTTTTAAATGTGGTGCTTTTCTTCACATGGTACTTGTTGTAGATTAAATTGTCTTGCAAAAAGACATGTTGAAAGGGATGTAATGTACAACATGGGGAATATAGTCAACAATAATTGTGATAGCATAGTACGGTGTCAAGTGGTTGCTGGATTTATCACGGTGGCCACTTTTTTAGATATATAAATGTTGAATAACTATGGTGTACCCCTGAAACTAATATAATAGTATAGGTTAGCTATATTTTAATAAAAATCTTAAAAAAAAAAAGATGTTGAAGTCCTAACCCCCAGTACCTCAGAATGTGACCTTATTTGGAAATAGGGTCATTGCAGATGTAATTAGTTAAGATGAGATAATACTGGAGAAGAGTGGGCCCTTAACCCATTGTGACTTCAGTCCTTATAAGAAGAGGAGAAGGACACACAGACACAGGTGCTCAGAGAGAAGATGGCCATGCGGTGATGGGGCAGAGATGAGAGTGATGCATCTATAAGCCAAGGAAAGCCAAGGATGGCCAGCAAACACCAGAATCTCGAGAGGCAAAGGAATTCTCCCTAGAGATTTCAGAGGGCACATGGCCGTGCCGACACCTTAATTTCAGACTTCCAGCCTTCAGAACTGTGAGACAATAAATTTCCGTTGCTTTAAGCCACCCAGTTTGTGGTACTTTGCTATGGCAGCCCTAGAAAACGGGCAACCCTGTGGCACTTGGATATGGCAGTCCTATAAAGACAGTGCTTTATATAGGCGTACCAAGTACTTGCCCATGGACCACCTTGTTTGTTCTGCACAGCTGTCCTGACAGGAAGGCAGGAGGACAGGTGGTGCTGGATGAGATCAGAATTAGAGAAACTAAGGCCCAGAGAGGAGGCATCAACATTCTGGTGCCAAGTCACAGGCCACGTTTGGGTGTACCTAAGTATCCTGCTCCTTTCCACCCCACTGAGATGCCGTAATTCTTGGCCTACTTCATTACATCTTTTTAATGTCCAAAGTAACACAGGTTCCCAATGATCCTGTGCTGATGCCCACTGCTTTGTAGGTGAAAATAATGTTTATTTGACTGGGCAGTACACACATTCATTTGTCTGTTCATCATTTCTTCAGCAGATACTTGTTGCTAACCAAGATTTTATGCCTGGGTGAGGGCAGGGGCACAGTACAGAGGACAAATGGGAGAAGGATAGAACAAACTCAGTCCCGTTTGTCAGGAGCTCACATGCCAATGGCAGAGAAGATGCATGCTCATACTGAAATTATTGTAGCTTTTAAGGTAGAACTTAGAAGAGTATGAATAATTTTACTCATTTAAAGTGAATTTTCCACTCTGGTTTATATACAAATGAAATGTAAGAAAGCATTTGTATAGCCTGTTTAATATTTATGGCACCTCATTTGCCCTGAAATGTTGGATACTTTCATTGTAGTTATTTAGAAAAGTATCTGCTGATAAATTGTTCTAAATTATATCCCAATATAGATGAATAAATTTAGACCTCATTAGGTTGATGTCATCTAGTTAGAAATGTAGCCCTACAGTAAATGCCAGACCACAGTGTACTAGAGATAGTTTTACTAGTAAATGTTTCTATTTAGTACACAGTGTTACTCAGTCATCCAATTTTTGCTTAGAACTTTCAAAGGAGTATAAAGAAAGTGTCTGGCAGTTCTTGTGCTCAGCCATAGACTAACTGTAACCTTAATTTGAGTGTCCAGGCAGTGGGGATACGGTGTTGAATAATACACGAATGAGCAAAGTATAAAAATGCAATGCTATTGTGTTTAACAGCAGAAATTTGAGAAAAGAGCTAGATGAGCCAAGCACCCAAAGGCATGGTAGGAATTAGGAAAGAGAAGTGTGGGTTGGAGATTTTAGGGAAGAGTTTCAGAAAGTTTCATGGAACCAGGCCTTAAAAGGAAAGAAAAGGGCTAGAGGAAGGCCTGGGAGAAGTACTAAGCGAGGAGAGATGGGGAGCAGAAACAGGCAGGGGCGGGAGGAACCGGAAGGGTGCTCCAGGAGGGACACACGCCTGATCCCCTCAGTTGCGTGCATACTTGCTTCATGAATAGGAGAACAGACCTCAGGGCCTGGAGATCTAAGATACAGTCTCTGCCTCTAACTCATCCTCACGTTGTGCAGGTCACTTTATTTCTCTGTGCCTTTATTAAGGAACTCAAGAATCTGCCTGGCATAGGACATTCCTCAACGTCTAATCCGTTAGAGCCCCTTCCACCGCTGCCCACCCCGCCCCCATTGCTTTGCTAGCTTTGGAAGTCCCTGTGTCTGCTCAGGCTAGCTGGGGTCCTTGAGGCCCCATGTGACATATGCTTGGTCTTTTCTCAGCTCCATGCCCCTGCTCCCAGATTGGCTCACTACCTTCAGGGACATCTGTGGACTATTTCCCAAGCTTCCTTGCATTTAATGTATTTTTGGGAGCCCTCTGGCCTTTAAACATGGTCCACTTCTCCCTAGGAGTGTCATCTGGGCTCACCTGTCTAGAGAACTATAATTTCTTTCTGTCCTTCCAATCACATTGTTTTCATATCAGTCAGTTCTCTCAATAGTTCTCCCATCATATTTTCTCTTGACTTAATATGATCACAGACTGGATAGACCGAAATCTACATTGCTCTACAGTGACACTAAGAAATTGTATTCTTTAATTGTGGTAGAGTTATTGTCGTTCGTCTGTTGACATCAGATAGATAGGGTCTTAAATAAAGGATGGCGTGGAGCTTGGAAACAATTGGAGTCATTCACCCACATTAAGAACTACAGGTGTAGGGCCAGCTGAGTGGCACGTTGGTTAAGAGTTGGCTTGGAAGCGCAAGTTCTGAGCAGCAGGGCCCCGGTTCAGATCCCACATGAGGTCCAGTGACACTGCGCCCTCTACAGCTTAGATGGTGAACAATAGCTCAACTTGGAGCTGGGCTGCCGTGAGTCGCCAGCAATGGCATAGGCTGCAGTGGGGCTGGCCTGCAGCTGGCGTGAGCCACCATGAGCGGCCGTCCAATGGCTGGCGAGCAACTGCCTCACCCGGGAAGAATGCAATGATAATACCAACATGGACCAGTGAAGCGACGTCTTCCGCAACTGGACTGAAGAACAAAAGGACAGCAAGTTGTCTGTTCCACTTCCCCTATTCCCCAACGCTGTTCTCTTCCCCCGATTCCTCAGTAAAATCTTTAAAAGAAAAAAAGAAAAGATAAAAGAACTACAAGTGTAATGTGACCTGGGCCCTCTGCTATTAGTTTGGTTAGGATCTTGAAGAAAACACAGCCCTCTGCCTTCAAGGACCTCCCACTCTAGAAGGAGAAATGAACCCTATGGAATAAGAGTACCACACTAAGGGACATTGTGGGAGTGGCAGGCGCACCTTTTATTGTAATAGAGTTTGTGTCAATAGGAATATTTATTATTAAAAAGATTATACAAAATATCAAAAATAGGTTGTGTGTTATCAGTGGTTGTCAAATGGCTCTAAGATCCCTCTTGGGCAGAGTGGATCAGATACAGGCCTTCCTGTCCCCTCCCATCTCCTACCCCGACCCCCACCCCCTACACACACAGCATCTCCTCTCAGCGTTTAGTGTTTTATATTAGGTGTCCTTGTACGAGTTGCTTTCAAAAAATGGGTATCCATTATATTTTAAAGTTTGAAAACTAGACTTTTCTATATAAGACATTTCACATGGACTCCTAAGGTTTAGATGGTTCACTTAAGGGTCTCATGAGCAGAGGATCCTTGCTTTCAGGAGGCTGCTCCAAGACAGGAAATCTCGCCTTCGGACAGAGGAAACTGTTTCCTCAATATAGAGTTTAAAGCTTTCCCCTTGTCTGGGGAAACAGGATTGGAATTTTGCCTCAAGCTGATCATTAACACGACAGGACAGATTCTCTGAATATGTTTTCACCTCTGTCTTTATTTGAAAAGCGAAGTGTGAGGTGGAAACCGGGAGAGGAAATCGGTGGGGCAGTTATGGAGGACAGTTTCCAGGAAGAATTATTTAATGGCCGCAGGTGTTTTCTCGTTCAAAACCAGGTCCTGGAGAAGTTGAGGAATTGGTGGGAGGCGCAGTTTCCAGAGCTGGAGGGTTAGTTAGCAGATAGGAGCCTGCTGCTGAGGAAGGCTCAGCACGGACCGAGGGAATGGGAGAGGGGCCATGGCTCCCCTTCCTCAGGATAGCGGGCTCTCCGTCAGCCCTGCCCTCAGGCTTCCTCCTGGGTTCCTGGAGCTGTGCTTGGCTGGGCTTGGGGGTGGGGGGGCACGGGACAAAGGAGGGGTTTTGGTTTACAGTGCATGCTGTTCTTCTGAGTAGTAAGCCAAGTGAAGACGCCCACAAGATAGTTGGAAAGGAGAGCTGGCAAAAGTGGGCAGGGGGCAGAGAGCTCATCCAAGAGGATGGGGAGTTACGGAGGCCCTGAGAGTGATTCCTTCGCGGTCTCTGCTGCGGGCTTAAGTAACACTCATTTATTCTGTTATAGTTCTGGAGGTCAGAAGTCAAATCTGTTTCACTGGGTTAAAGTCAAGGCGTTGGCAGGGCTGATTCCTTCTAGGGGAGAATCTATTTCCTTATCTTTTCTGGCTCCTGGAGGCCCCTGCATTCTTTAGCTTGGGACCTCTTCCTCACATCATTCCAGCCTCTTGTTCCATCTCTTACTTCCTACTTTGGCATCTTTTTATAAGAACACTTATGGCCAGGTGGCTCAGTTGGTTAGAGCGGGAGCTCTGAGCAACAGGCTTGCTGGCTTAACTCCCACATGGGATGGTGGGCTGCACCCCCATAACTAGATTGAAAACAGGGACTGGACTTGGAACTGAGCTGCACCCTCCACAACTAAGATTGAAGGACAACAACTTGACTTGGAGCTGATGGGTCCTGGAAAAACACACTGTTCCCCCAATAAAGTTAAAAAAAACAAAAACAAAACAAAACACAGTTACATGTAGGACCCGTCTGGGTAATCCAGGATAATCTCCCCATCTCTAGATCCCTAAATTAATCAAATCTACACGTTCCCTTTCCTTAGAGGTAACATTAACAGGTTCCAGGGATCAATATGTGGCTATATTTAGGGGGAGCATTATTCACCCTACCACAGGACAGAAGGGGTTTAGCTAAACAGTGAGGAACAGTTTGTGGATGAAAGACAGGAATTCACCATCTCCACTCAAGGTCTCTGCGGATGTGCCCATCCCATGTTCCCTGTGTTGAGGGCCGAACCTGCCTGGCTGCCAGAATTGAGATCCTCAGACCTTCCTTCCAGCAGATGGAATGTTGCCTGGCATGCACCAAGTTCTGGGGAGACTGAGCCCTGTGGGGGCCGCTGTCTCCAGAGATGACTTGTCTGGTGCTGAAAGCAGGGCTGTGAGCTGCTGGAGCTGCTAAGAAGGAAGCAGCCTTCTCCTCCTTTTCACTGGCAGCTCTGATGGTTCTGTAGCTTTGCTCCCCCTCACATCAGCCCCAGGCTGTGGAACATCAGCTGTGATGGGGGGCTAGAGAGTCCCTGCCAGGTGCTCTGGCAGGAGATATGGGGGGGGGGTGTCCCCGGCTCTTCCTCGCTCGAGTCTGTGGATGGTGAAGGGCCAGGCACTAGTGGTATTTCCAACTGAGAGAGGTCCTCCTGAAGACGGGTCTTTTCACAGAGAGGCCTTTGGTGAGGGAAGAGTTGCGTCTGGTTTAAGATCACACCCCTGCTTTCACCCATGCCCTGCAGTGCTGTCAGTAACGTGGTGGTGTAACGCAGTGCGTTTCACTTGCTGTATGGAAGGGGGCCAGTGCTTTGGTCTGATCAGCTTGCTTAGGCTCAAGAGCACCAATAATTCAGCCCAGCTTCGGTCTCTTCCATGGCCCCAAC
Organism: Hipposideros armiger; assembly: GCF_001890085.2. Lineage (NCBI taxonomy): Eukaryota > Metazoa > Chordata > Mammalia > Chiroptera > Hipposideridae > Hipposideros > Hipposideros armiger. The sequence continues at coordinate 162,807 of NW_017731459.1, read as the reverse complement.
CTGTGTGAGCCCTGCTGCCCTCTGCACTTCCTCAGACCTGTGGGCCTGGCGCCAGCCCGTCCTGAGTCCTCTGACCACCCGTGGGTTTGAAGCAGTGCCCCTTGGGCCTCTGTGAGCCTCACAGAGCCAGAGGCCTCATGACAGGAGAAAGGAGGAGGGGCCAGTCCCTTTCCGCTTCTGCCCAGGACAGCTGCCCTGGTGCTTTCCTGTCCATCCTTTTATCTTTCTCACCACAGCTTCTGGAGGTGGCCCACACAGGCCCATGATGGTTGCTTGGTGGGTTGGTGGGTTGGTTGTATTTCCCCAGATCGCAGAGTTTGACTTCTGATTGGCTAAATAACTTGCCTGAGGAAAAGGACAGTGCTGATTGGATACTGTCTGGGATTCTTTCCACTGCCCCCATCTGAAAAGGGGCAACTCCAGCTGTGCCTGGCTGACCCGCACAGCAGTGGGCTCTTTGGTGCTGTCTCCTCCACAGTCAGGACAGAGAACCAGAGGATGTGAGGGACCAGTGCCTGCTCTGCCAGACATGTTTGACCCCCGTCATTGTCGGTACCCCGACTATTAGAGGCTGATATGTTACAGGCAGTCCGATGTGTATCTGTCTCCTCCCATCAGTTTGAGTGTTTCCCAAGGACAGAAACATTTCCTTATTTAACGGTTTAATCTCTCACTGCCTAGTCAGCACCAGGTACATAGTTACTGTAAGAAAGCCATCCAACCCTGACCATCACCACCTCCACCCCACGCCCCTACACACACAGCGTATGTGACTTTTGTTAAACTATTGTTGTTGAACTGTTAGGACTTTTTTTGAGGTCTGTGAGGCCTCTTCTCTGTCGTACAAGGACACACCCCTGTAAAAGAGTGGTCATCACAGTTCCTGCTTATGCTAGGACATTCTGTTTCTCCTCTTTGTGCCCTGTTATCATGGGTCTTGTCTCTGCCAAGTTCAAATGTGCTTGAGGACATTTTCCCAGTCTTGCGGAATGCAAGCCTCTGCTTGGGGGAGGAGGAGTAGCCGGGGGGCAGCCCCACCGAGCGCCCATGAAGAGGAGCCTGAGGGCGGTCACATCTGGCAGCCCACATCCGTCACCCTCCGAGTTTGGTTCTTGAGTGCTGTTCTCACACTGAAGGCTTGCAGTGCTGTGGAGCATGACGCCAGGGTCAGTCCTCAGCCTGAGCCTCAGTGGTCAGGGAAGCAATGCCCCGAGGCACCTGAAGCGGGGGCAGCGTTGACCTATTGGATTCCCAAAGCGAAAGTAGATCTCAGACCAGAAAGTCCAGTCGCCCCATCCCAAGGAGAGAGGATCAGGGTGTTCTTTTATTAAAGGAACTTGCAAGCTTCCTTCCATTTGGAGCCAGAAAAATCTTTACTAAATAGATCTCTGCCCTTTTTCTTTGCAAATGTGGCTCCGTTGAGTTAATGGGTTAAATCAACCCTTATGGGCTAGCTTCAGCACCTTATCACTCTTCATCACATGTTATTTATGGGAAACAGCATTCCAAATTCCAAACAAGTGATTGGCACATAGGCTTGTGAGCACAGCTGCTCTGCAGCCGGTGCCTTGCACCTCCTGGCCTGAAGCACTGAAGTGTGTGTGTCTGTGTCAGGGCTGTCTTCAAGGCTGCAGCCCAACACCACATGGGCACAGAGCCCATGGGCCTGGCAGGACCGTGCCAGCCTGTGCGTATTTGACAAGCCAGGGCAATGCTTCCAGCATGGACAGTGAGGGGTGAGTTGAACTCATGCTTAGGGTCAGTTCACCAAGCATCCCTTACTTCTCTATGTTCCCTTATCTCCTGTAACATTGCAACAACCCAGTCCAAGCCAGGTAGGGCCACCGAGGGACTGGAAGCAGGAAAGGGGCCTAACTACCCCTGCGTTTACAAAAAGATCACTCTGAAAGGGTGACTGAGGAGAAGTCTGTCATCAGCCAGACTTGCAAAGGGCTCAGGGAGGAAGGGGTGCTGGATGATGGCTGAGCATCTGGGGAGAAGAGCCTGGGCCTGGGAACTGATTGGCTGTGGGGGATACAGGAGGAAAAGCTGAAGTTGCTGTCCACATTTCTGGTGTTCTCGAAGTGACATCGAAGTAGTCAGTTGGAGGAAGGAGCCCTGAGTTCTCTGGGAAACCCTGAAAATTCTGTGAAGGCTTCCAGAGGACTGCCATCCCAACTGAGAGTTCAAGTGTGTTCTTAAAATATCTGAGCCTGGCAGAGTGGAACTCTGTGTAGGAAGAATCACGTGGCACTTCTTATTCCATGTGCAGTCTCCAAAGTGCGGCTTTATTTTGAAATACGTGGTTGATGCATTTCTTTTTATTTTTTATTGGGGAATTGGGGGGATGGGAACAGTGCTGGGGAATTGGGGGAAAGGGAACAGACACGTTGCTGTCGTTTTGTTCTTCAGTCTAGTTGTAGAGGACATTGCTTCACTGGCCCAAGTTGGCACCATCATTGCGCTCTTCCCGGGCGAGGCAGA
>NW_017731459.1:157482-160153 GCF_001890085.2 Hipposideros armiger | reverse complement strand
GCAACTCATGGCACCCCAGCTCCAGGTTGAGCTGTTGTTCAGCATCTTAGCTGTGGAGGGCAGTGTCACTGGCCCTCATCTGTGGGATCCGAACCGGGGCCCTCTGGCGTCCCAAGCCAGTTCTTAACATCGCGCCACTCGGCCGGCCCTGCATTTCTTTCTCTAGAGAGATTCTTTGTTAATATTTTTCCATTTGTGAAAGTTTTGTACCCCAGAAAATTCCTGGTTAGGGAACAAATAACCATAAACATTTCTTATAAAGTCATACTTTTAATGGGAATTCAAATTGTACAGTTAAAACTATAGGCTGTTTACAGTGACATTTTAATGTGCATATTTCCATCTGAATTATTAAACTGTTGGCTGATGGATATAAACAAACCTTCTAACTTTTCCTGGCTTTTCTCTGTTTTTTTAAATGAAATAACACAACTTACCAATACAAAATCCAAACAGTATTAAATCATTCTTTGGGGCTCCTAGAACACTACAGTAGTAGGAAGGGAACGACACAAATATACGATTTAATGACATTTTCAAAATTAATCAGAAAATACCCATTCCTATGCATCACAGCTGATGCCGGCTTTAATCAGAATGTGGTAAGCATCAACTCTTGGATTTTACCCTTCTCTTGTTAAAACAAAACAGGGAAGAGTTTCTGTGTTTGAAAACTGGGCACAAGGACAACAGGCCATTGGCCATGTAGCATTCAGACCAACCCAAGGTGAGAATGTCTATGTCTGAAAATTCTTGAGGTAAGAATTCAGAGTTCATTATGATTCATCCTAACACCGTTTCCATTATTTGGCCTACAGAGGCAAGGAGTACTGTGCATCCTCTTGATATGATGAAAATACATTTCTCTAGGCCTACCATTTGCTCTTTTGTCCCTTGTGGTTGCTGTCCCACAATTGGAAGGCTTGTTTATCCATGTGAAGAAGGAATTCAAAAGGGTTATGAAGTCCAGAGTTGATACTTGAGAGACTGAAAAACAGTGCCCAGTGACCCGACCCAATGCCAACAGCATTTACGTTTCCTTGGAGACTCCCTTCTATTGTGATTGCCAGCGCTGCCCGCAAGAGGATACAGGAGGGCACCCTGAGGAACTGTCCTGGTGGGCAACATGGAGAACGTCCTGTGCTTCATGTTGATCTTCCTGCCCCCTCAACTGCAAAATAACGACAAAAGTAAATATTTGGGGCCAGGTTTATTTTGGTGAGACGAGTTCTAATCTGGTTTCTAAAATTAGGAATTCTGCGGGATGCACGTGGTTTGAGGCATCCTGCCAGAGAACTTTGTCTCAGGGATCTACAGTCCTCTTATTTGTTGCTGCTTGGAAATGTGCATCTAAACCTTCTCTCATGTCTGTTCATCTGTGCAGACCCACTGCCGATGGTGGGAAGGCTCTACCCAACTAATTTTGGTAGGCTCCCCTCCCCCCGCCCCCACTACCACCACCAGCGTGACCCCTGCTTAGATGAGGATCTGAGCCTGCCTTCTGTCCTTCCTACACTTGCCAGACAAGCCTGCCAGGAACACAGTTATCCCTGACACATACCACCCCCACTGCCTTCAGGCTAAAATCCCTCACCGTTCTGGTCTCACCTGGTAGGACATCCTCTGCCACCAGCCAAATTGGCCTCCTCATTGCCCCTCAAACACACCGGCTGCTTGCTTGTCTTTGTAACTTTCCATTTCTCCCCATATAAGCGTCCCTCCATGTGCCCTCTGTCCACCCTTCCAGGCTCAGCCTGCAGTCCCACCCCCCCTGGGAGACTGCCCTGCCCAAGGGAAGCCTTGACCAACCCGAGGAGGTTTGCGTGTATCATCCATTGCTGTCTCTTTCTCTCAACACCCAGTGCAGAAGACGCATTCAGGAAACATTTCTGTTCAGCCCTCTCTCTTAGAGTCTGCTTTCCCCCTCCTGGAAGCTGTCCTTGCCTAGTGAAAGGCTGCCCTTCCAGCACAGTTTCCTGGTTTTGGCTTTCTTTTCCACCTAGGCTCATTGAGCTCTTTGTAGAACAAAGCAAGGGCTGCTGTTACCCTACACCTCCAGCTGGGCCATGTTGAGGGGTGGGGCCTGCCTTCTTCTGCCTCCTTGGGCAGAATGGGAATAAGCATGGGTAGCAACCTTCTGTCTTGAAATTTCTTTTAATCAAGGGGCCCTGCATTTTCATTTTGCACTGTGTCCTAAAAAGGATGTATCTGGTCCTGGGAACAGGGCAAGTGCTGAAAGACAGGTAAGGGTGGGGAGAGATTACAGAGGGCGTGCTGGGTGAGATATGTGTGGAGGCCAGGCGAGGGAGGGTAGCAGAATGGGAGAAGTGGAGGAGATACATCAATTATGCCGTTCCTACCTTGAAGAGGTGAGAGTTCTCCAAAGCCAGGAGTGTACCTCAGGTGGGGTGGCTCCACAGGACCCGACTCTGGCCCTAAATAGCCTCATTTGATTTTGTCATAAGCCTGCCATTTTTATGGTGCTGTTCCAACTTCCCCGTCTCGAGCAGAGGAAAAGCCAAGTCCTTCCAATGGCCTGGAGGCCCTACCTGACCTAGCCCTTCATCTCTGACCTCCTCTCCTACTACTATGCCCTCAATTATTCCGTTGCAGCCACACTGGCCCCCTTTCTGTTCTTTTTTTTTTTTTTTTTTTTTTTTTTTTTTTTTTT
>NW_017731459.1:139296-157069 GCF_001890085.2 Hipposideros armiger | reverse complement strand
TATGTGGGATCCGAACCGGGGCCCTCTGGCATCCCAAGCGAGTTCTTAACCATCGCGCCACTCGGCCGGCCCCCCCTTTCTGTTCTTGAACATGCCCAGAATCCCCCCACCTGAGGGTCTTTGCACCCGCTGTGCTCTGAGCCCAGGAGGCCCATTCTCACCTCCCTCAGGCCTTTGCTCAGATGTCACTTTATCGGTGTGGTCTCCCCCAAACGCCCTATTTAAACACACACACACACACACACACACACACACACACACACACACACACACACACACACACACACACACACCACTCTTTAACCCCTTTCCTGCTTTACTTTGATTGACAATATTTATCACCACCATCTGGCAGACTCTATATTTTACATGTTTATTTAGTGTCTGTCTCTTCCCACTGGGAAGTAAGCTCATTGAGGACAGCGATTTTTGTAAATTTTGTTCCCTACTTTATTCCTCAGCACCTAGAACACTACCTGATGCACAGTAGGCACTAGATAAATGTGCTGAATGAACTCACTGCCCTTTGGGGGCTGACAGTCCTGCTGATGAGACCAGAAGGATGACCAGTGGTAGCTGGGGAGAGGTCTATGAGGCCATGGGAAAGTCACAGAGGGGACAGTAGTCCGGCTAACAAAAGGAGATTGAAAGGTACCACGCAAGTAAGTGGGGACAAAGCTAGAAGAGCCAAAATGAGCAGAACAGCAGGAGCTAGGAAGAGACCTTCATTGAAGCCACACCGGGGGCCTGAGAGGAACAGCTGTGGTGGATAGGATCGTAGGTTTCCAGCCCACACAAGAAACAGTATTATTTTTTTCATCCCTGCCCCCTACATAGACCCCATATCAATGCTAGTAGGTAAGTTATTAAAGAATTCATTTTTGTTCTCATTTGTCAATAGAGACATAGATATTCAACACTGTAAATGAGAAACAGCCATTGCTGTCACAGCCATATAGGTATACAGCCTCCCAGCAACAGCAGAGCATGGCATTGCCTTGTGAGCCCATGCAGCTGTGTTCTCGGAGGCCCCAGTCTCAGAATTTACCTCCCAGGCACACACTTAGACGCCACCCACTTCAGTGACCTCTGAGATGCCTCCAGCTCTGAAAATCAGATAATCCTGCCAGATCTCTCAGTGTTGTCCTAGGGTAGGGAAGGACCAGGTGGATCTATAGGACTGACTTACGAATGTCATTTCTCATTATGACAGCTACACTGGCCTGACAGGTAGGTGTGGGAGGGGCTTCTGATCAAGGGAACTCTCCTGGGAAAGTAACAGGGAGCCCAGACATCCAGGTCTCGCTTTCTAGGTAACAGCGACTCTGGGGGTAAATAAGGAACATATGATCATAGTTAATCAGGGGCAAAACTGACATAGGAATTGAAGGCTTACTGACTGGCAGACATGAGCTTTTTTTGTTTCATTTTTGGCCTAAGGAATTATCCGGACTTTGAGGAGGATTATTGAGGACTCTTGAGGCATTATTTGAGGTGATTATTCCTTTTTTCAGTTTTGAACCCGTATTCGGAGTGAACGGTTAGAGAGAAGCATGTAGTGATGGTTAGATAGTAATTCCAGAACCAATGTAGAAATAGAATATTCTGGGTGAACTGGCTTGCTACTTGAACTGGTAATTCTTTCTTTGTTAAATACATTGAAAGAAGTTGGACCCAATAATAGCAGTGTCTAGTGGAATTTTGGCTTTCGTCAATAAGAATAAGGAGCAAATGCATTAATTATCAAAAGAATACTTAACAATGCCCACTGTTAGGGGATGGTGGTGGACAGGCAGGCGTGAGCAAGCCCCACCAGCACGCGTGGGTCACTCATAGGCCAGAGGGAGGGAGAAAGATTTCCCATGGCGCATTAATCATAAATATGATGGGCAGAAAAGTACAGGCTTTGCAGCCTAACAACCTGAGTACAAATTCCAGTTCTACCACTTAGTAGCTGAGTATCCGTAGGCACAGTAGCTGTTTCACTTCTTGGCTGCTAAAATGGGGGATGGGGTGATGATACCTGCATGAGGTGAGGCTCGTACAAGGTCAAGCATGTGAACCACCAGCAGAGTTCAGGAAACATCCTGGCAGCGGTAGCTGTGGCTTCCTCCAAAGCCACTTTTTTTTTTTAATGTGGAAAACAAAAACAACGTAACATGAAACCTATCCTCTTAATGAATTTTTAAGTGTACAGTGAAGTGTTGTGGACTGTATGAACATTGTTGTTCATCAGATCTCTGGAACTTTTTCATCTTGCATGACAAACTCTGTACCCATTGAGCAGCAGCTCCCCAGGTCCCCCTCCCCCCAACCCCTGGCAACCATCATTCTTCTGCCTCCTGCTTCCATGAGTTTGACTACTTTAGATACCTCATATAAGCGGAATCATACAGTATTTGTTATTTTGTGTCTGGCTTATTTCATTAGCATAATGTCCTCAAGGTTCATCCATGTGTAGTTTATGATAATATTTCCTTCTTTTTTAAGGCTGAAACACCATTTATTGAAGAGATTATACTTTCCCCTTTGTGTAGTGTGGCTCTCGTGTTGAAGATCATTTGACTATGTATGTGTGGGTTTATTTCTGTCCTCTGTTTTTTGTTCCATTAGTCTGTACATCTCTCTTTATGCCAGTACCATACCATTTTGTAGCTTTGTAACATGTTTTGAAGTCAGGAAGTGTGAGGCCTGCAGATTAGCTCTTCTTCTCAAGATTGTTTTAGCTGTTAGGGGTCCTTTGTGGTTCCATATGAATTCTAGAGTTCTTTTCTATTTCTGAAAACAAACAAACATTGGGATTTGGGTGGGGATTACATTGAATCTTTAGATTGCTTTGGGTAGTGTGGACATTTTAATAATATTAAGCCTTCCAGTCCATGAACACAGGCTGTTTTGCCATTTATTTGTGTCTTCTTTTAATTTTTTTCAGCAGTTTTTGTAGTTTACAGTGTATGTCTTTCCCCTCTGTGGCTAAGTTTATTCCTAAGTATTTGGTTCTTTTTGCTGCTATTGTAAATGTAGTTGCATTCTTAATTCCCTTTTTGGATTGTTCATTGAATGTGGATAAAAATGCAACTGAGGGCCGGCCGAGTGGCGCGATGGTTAAGAACTGGCTTGGGACGCCAGAGGGCCCCGGTTCGGATCCCACATGGAGGGCCAGTGACACTGCCCTCCACAGCTAAGATGCTGAACAACAGCTCAACCTGGAGCTGGGCTGCCGTGAGTCGCCGGTGGCTGCCGTGAGTCGCCGGTAGGCTGCAGCCCCTGGGGCAGTGGGTTGCCATGGGCTACCGTGTGTAGCCAGCAGCCAGCGTGAGCCGCCAGCAGCTGCAGTGAGCGGCCGTCCAGAAGCCAACGACTGATTTGCTTCGCCTGGGAAGAGCGCAATGATGGTGCCAACTTGGGCCAGTGAAGCAATGCCCTCCACAACTAGACTGAAGAACAAAACGACAGCAACTTGTCTGTTCCCCTTCCCCCAATTCCCCAGCACTGTTCCCTTCCCTCCAATTCCCCAATAAAAATCTTTAAAAAAAAAAAAAAGAAATGCAACTGATTCTTATACATTGATTTTGTAGCCGATAACTTGCTGAATTCATTTATTAGTTGTAATAGTATTTTTGTGGAATCTTTAGGGTTTTCAACAGATAAGATCATGTACTTTATAAATTACATAAATGTCTAATTACTGTGTTGTGCACCTGACAGTAATGTAATATTGTATGTCAACTGTAATTGGGAGAAAAAAAGGTAAGATTATGTCATCTGCAAACTGAGATAATTTTACTTATCCCATCCTGATTTGGATTCCTTTTATGTATTTATTTTTTCTTGCCTAATTGCTCTAGCTCGGACTTCCAGTACTATGTTGAATAGAGGTGGCAAGAGTGGGCATCCTTGCTTTGTTCCTGTTTAGAGGGAGAGCTTTCAGTTTTTTACTTTGAGTATGATGTTAACTATGGGCTTTTCATATAATGCCTTTATTATGTAGAGGTAATTTTCTTTTATTCCTAGTTTTTTTAGTGTTTTTGTCATGAGGGTGTTGAATTTTGTCAAATGTTTTCTCTGCATCTGTTGATAATCGTATGATCTTTATCTTTCACTCTTAATTACTGTAGTTATCACATTGATTGATTTTTGTGTGTTGGACTATCCTTGCATCCCAGGGATAAATCCCACTTGATCATGATGTATGGTCCTTTCAGTATGCTGTTAAATTTGGTTTGCTAGTATTTTCTTGAGGACTTTTACATGTATATTCATCAGGGATATTGGCCTGTGGTTTTCTTTTCTTGTAGTGTCTTTGTCTGGCTTTGGTATGAGGATAATGCTGGTCTCATAAACTGAATTTCAAGTGTTCCTTTCTCTTTAATTTTTTGGAAGAATTTAAGAAGGAGTGGCATTAATTCTTTGGTAAAATTCTCCAGTAGCCATCTGGAACTGGGCTTTTCCTTGTTAGGAGATTTTTGATTATTGATTCAACCTCCTTGTTTGTTATTGGACTCTTCAGATTTTCTATTTCTTCATGATTCTGTCTTGGCACATTGTTTGTTTCTAAGAATTTCTCCATTTCTTCTAGGTTATCTAACTTGTTGTCATATAATTATTCATAGTGTCCCTTACAATCCTTTATATTTTTGTGGCATCAGTTGTAATGTTTCCTCTTTCATTTCTGATTTTATTTATTTGAGTCTTCTCTCTTTTTTGTTAATTAGTCTAGTTAAAGGTGTGTCCGTTTTTTTATCTTTTCAAAAAAACCAACTTGGTTTCACTGATTTTTTTCTATTCTCTGTTTTATTTCTGCTTTAATCTTGTCATCTCCTTCCTTCTGCTAACTTTGGGCTTAGTTTTCTCTTCTTCTAATTCCTTGAGGTGTAAAGGTAGGTTGTTTATTTGATATCTTTCTTCTTTTTTTAATGTAGGCATTTACTAATATAAACTTCCCTCTTCATACTGCTTTTGCTGCAACCTGTAAGTTTTGGTATGGTATGTTGTGTTTTCATTTTTATTTATCTTGATAATTTACTAATTTCTCTTTTGATTTCTTCTTTGACCCATTGGTTATTAAAGACAGTGTTGTTTAATTTCCACATATTTGTGAGTTTTCCAATTTCCCTTCTGCTGTTGATTTCTAGTTTCATCCCATTGTGGTAGGAAAAGATACTTGGTACGATTTCAATCATCTTAAATTTGTTAAGATTTGTTTTGTGACCTAATATGTGATCTATAGTGAAGAATTAATGTGGGCTTGAGAAAACTATATGTTGTGCTGCTTGGGTGGAATGTTCTGTATATGTCTTTTAGATCTTTTTGGTCTACAGTAATGTTCCTTTTATCTTCTCTCTAGATGTTCTAGTCATGATTGAAATTGGGTTATTGAAATCAATTATTGTGTTGTTATTTCTCCCTTCAATTCTGTCTATGTTTGCTTCATAATATTTATGTGCTCTGATGTTGGGTGCATACATATTTATAATTGTTATGTCTTCCTGCTGAACTGACCCTTTTTTATTAGATAATGTTCTTTGTCTTTTGTGACAGTTTTTTACTTCAAATTTATTTTGTCTGATAGAAGTATTACCACTCTCCTATCTTGGTTACCATTTGTATGGGATATCTTTTTCCATCCTTTCACTTTTAGCATATATGTCTCTTTAAATTTAAAGTGAGTCTCTTGTAGACAACATATAGTTGAATCTTATTTTTTATCCATTCAGACTCTCTATGTTTTTGATTGGGGTTTTTAATTTATTTAAACTTATAGTAATTGTGGATGGTGGAGGACTTACTATTGCATTTCACTTGTTTTCTGTCATGTAGCATTTTGCCCTCCTTTTCTTTCTAACCATCTTCCTTTTTGTTTTGTAGTGACAGGCTTTCGTTACTTTCTCATTTTCTTTTGTGTACCTTTTATAGGTGTTTTCCTTTTGGTTGCCATGGGAATTCCATAAAACAACTTACAGTTATAACAGTCAATTCTAAGCTGATAACAAAGCCACTTTTAATCTTGGCACAGTTTTTAGGAATAAGGTACAAGAAATGGATTTTTTTTTTTTTTACTTTTTCATTTTAGCCTTCCTTTAATTACCTTAATAGAATTAACTAAACTCAGTAGATGCATATTTTATGAGGCTAATGCAACTGAATCCCAATGGAGTTTTTTTATAACTTGATAAAGTGATTTTGACATTCGTCTGGAAGCATAAAGGGTTAGACTACCCAATAAATTTTTGAAAAAAAAAATAAAAGAAGACTGGTACTATTAAATATAAAGTGATAAATCTGTAGTAGCAAAGCTGTGTGTTTCTGGCATAAGCAGAGGGGTGGAGTCTAGTGGAATGCTCAAATCAGTGTATGAGTATAAATAGTTTAATAACTATTAAGATATTTCATTAATCTTTTGGGGGAAAAGGGAGATTCACATATCCTACTTTATACCAGAATAAACTCCAAACAGATAAAAGATTTACTTTAGAAGATATTTACTTTAAGCTAAAAAGGAGATAGAAGAAAACATAAGTGAGTAGTCTATCATATTAGGGTGGGAAAGAATCATTAAGAAAAGATTGTTAGATTTGACTTCCTAAGAACTTAAAATTTCTGTTCATTCATACCGTATTTGCCGGCGTATAAGACGACTGGGCGTATAAGACAACCCCCTAACATTTCCACTCAAAATACAGAGTTTGTTATATGGTCGGCTGTGTGCGATTTTGCGAGTGTGGTAAAATCGCATAACAGCAAAATCGCATAACAGCCGAGCATACACCCAGCAGCGCTGCTGATGCCTGAACGGTATTTGGAATGAAGTGGGCAGGCATCAGGAGGCCACTATGGCACGGGACAAGCACTATGGGCAGTCTATCTGAAGTGTACCTGGCGTATAAGACGACCCCCCACTTGGAGGCATATTTTTCAGGGCCAAAAAATCATCTTATACGCCGGCAAATACGGTAACTACTTTAAACAAAAGTGAAAGCCTACAACAAACTGAGACAATTTCCAACATACAGAACCATGCAAGGATTGTCTCTAATATATGATAAAGGAACGCTTACAAATCAAAGAAAAATAGGAAAAAAAATTATAAGTACAAGTCTCAAAAGAAGAAATAGAAATAGCCAAAAAGCATACACAGGACTGTAGGACTTGGATGGTGATCAAAGAAATGCAAATGAAAGCAACCCTGAGTTGCCACTTTTACCTTTCAGACTGGCAAACGCTTTTTGAAGTCCCTGTGCTGGCACAGCTGTAGCGTAACACCCCATGGATGGAAGTACACATCAGCATCGCCTTTCCAAATGGCAGATGGTCCGTAGGTGTCAAGAGGCTTGACTTTTTTTTCAGACTTTGGTCCCAGCAATTACACTTACAGGAATTTCTTCTAAGGGAATCATTAGACATGCACATAAAATTATGTATACTATGGTCACTGCAGTATTATTTTTGATATTTTTACTATTTACTTGCTACAATGCATAATACATGATGCAGAATTATTATTTTAATACATGATACAAAATTCAAAGAATACGAAAGGGAATACAGTGAAAAATAATTCTCCCCCCCCACACCCAGTTCTGTCTTCTATTTCTCTCCAGTAGAGCAACCAGTTACTTATAAATCCTTCCAGAGACAATCTTTGCATATATAAGAATGTACACATGCTTCTGCTTTTTATTTTGTTAATTAGTTTTGTTTTTGGAGGTTGATAGTAGCATGCTATATGTGCCTTTTTTACCTTACTTTTCTCAATTAATATGTCTCAGGACATATTCCATCATCAGTAGGCAATACGGTGCAGAGGTTAAGTGCACAGAGTACTTGAATTTGAACAAACTGTACTACTTACTAGGCAAGATTCTTAATTTCCCTGGGCCTTAGTTTCCTCATCTGTAAAATGAGTATAGTAATAGTTCTTTCGTCATAAGATTACTGAAAGGATTAAAAGTCAATGTGTATAAAGTACTTAAAATAGCACCCGGCACATCTTATGTAAGATAAGTGTTAGCGATTATCAGTACATATGGAGCTGCAGCTTTCTTTGTTAACAGCTGTGTAGTATTCCACCCAGAGATGTATTATGTTTTGTCCCATATTGATGATCAACTAGATTGTTCCCAGCACTGTTGTTGCAAACAAATTGTAGCATTTGTTATGATACATGTTTTTAAAGGCAGCAACATAAATGTCCAAAGTTAGTTTAATTATGGCACAACGAACATCTATACAGTGGAATATAATACAACCAATCAAAATAAGGTTGTGTTGTAGAAAGATGTCTGATGATCTGTGAAAATGTTCCCTTATATTTTATGAAGTAGTAACATTTTTAATATTTACTCAATTTTTTCCATTATAAATGTGATGTAGATTGTAGAATTGGGAAACAACAGAAAAAGTATAAAGAAAAATAATAACCTAGTCCTGTGATGCAGAGATTGCCATGTTTACTTAACATATTGGTGAATTTTACCTAACCTCTCTTTCTGAAAACTTGCACTAATTATTTTATAAAAAACAGGGGTTGCCATCATCGCTGGAGATGGCAGGGAGCTGCAAGTGGGGTTCCTGGAGGAGGGACTGGCCATATGTGGGTGGCATGGGTTAAAACTGCTTGGAGGAGGGAAGCTTGCTGTGGGCAAGAGGTCTTCCCAGGAAAGTGGTGCTGCTGGAGCTGAGCCTTCTCTTGCAGAATCGTAGGAACTGTCCCCTTTTAACATATCAGTCATTCTCATTGTTCTGTTTCATCATTCAGTCATTCAATAGCCTGTTATGAAGGCCTGTTGTGTACCAGCACATTTCTAGGTCTCAGGGACTCAGACATGAACAAGATCGGTTCCAAGCCTGTATCCCTGGAGCCCACTTTCCTTTCCAGAGCTTGTCCAGAAGCACATTACAAAGTTACAGACACAGGCGTGCACAGTGTCTGTGCTTTGCCTGACAGTGAACACAACACTCTACCATGTGTCTTCACAATGGCTGTTTCTTGTAGCAGCACACATTCTCTCCAGTTGCCATGTACTGATTTAATTAACCACTCCTACTCTCGTAGACATTCAGATTGTTTGGTCTTTGACACACCCCTCCTCTGCTTTTCAAATGGATTGGATTGTTCCAGTGTACAGAGTGACCAGAAAGGTGTGAATGAATGGGCCTGTTCCATCAAAACCTTACCACCAGTGGCTATATGTTTTTGTTTTTATCATTTCTGTTCATTTAATAGGTACAAAACTGAGCCTCATTGTTTGGACATTCTATTACTTGATTACTGTAAAATGTTAACCTTTGTTTCCTCTTAAGTGCATTATCTATTGAAATCTTTTGTTCTGTTAACTTACGAGTATTTGGGCTGTGATGTGAAAAGCAGACTCTGCATGTGATGGTTAAGAGCCCAGATGCTAGACCCGCACAGATCAGGTTTATATCCAGCCCTGCTAGTTTGGACCTCAAGCACAGAGGTCTGGGGAAGTGCTAAGGTGAGGAAGGGCATTCCTAGCAGAGGGGCTCTCCTGGGAAGCTGAGTTGGAGAGAGTTTGGTGGCCTGGGTACATCCAGGGCACAGTGGGACAACTCCCGTGTCTGGCTTCATCTAATACAGCCGCCTTGAATATCATTGGTTCATTCTGGAGTTTTCAAAAGCGTAGCATTTGGAGCGAAGGCAGGTGGCACAAGTCCTCATATTCAGTTTCTCCCTGGAAATAAAACCCAACCCCAAAGGAGTGTTGGGGAGAGGCAGGAGGGGTTGTGGGATGGCTGGGAGCCCCGCAGTCAGGGTGCTCTGGCTTTGAGCCCCAGCACCCTTGCTGCATAGTTGTACATACTCCAAGTCTCTGTTTTCTCATCAGAAAATGGGGTGGTCATATCGGCACTGCATACCGTGAAGGCCAGAGATGATTTATGTCAAGGGCCTCGTGCAAATGAGGCACTCAACTAATGTGGGCTGTTACGAACCAGCAGTGAACAGGGAAATGCATGCTACCCTCATGGAAGGATGAGATTAGAATCCCTCCTACCCAGCTTTTAGCCACCAGCCCTGATCCTCACCCCTCCCGCCCCCCTTGATTTCTCACTGCTGCAGTAACCACTGCCAGTTACAGGCCACCCTGGGAAAATGAGCTTTCAAAGGTGCGTTTCTTTCCTAGCGGGTCGGGTAGAATTCCCTGGGGAAGTGTATCGCTTAGAAACAGAGTAGGGACTGACTGGGTATCTCAAAACGTGACTCTTTGGGTGCCTAAGCCCTTTCCCTAGGAGAAAAGGATGTTTGGGTTCTCAGCAGCCACATCTGCTTTTGAACTGTGTGCAGCTTGTGCCCTGGCCTCTCCCCACCCTCACCACCCCCCTTACATTCAAACAGAGGAAAGTTGTGTTGTTGACCACTCTTTCGGGGTGGGAAAGGAATGTAATGTATGCATAGACTGCCCAGAATTTCCTGTTAGACACCCATTCCAAACCACGGCCCCGGGATGCATTCCAGAGATCACAGCCCAGTTCTGGGAGAGAAGAAATGGTGCATTCATTTCAGTGCGGGCTCTCGGGGAGAACTCTCCCTCCTCCCATTACAAAAAAAAATAAAAAAGGTGTTTAGCTTATTCCATAATAACGTAGTTGTGAATTCAGCTGGAAGGTCTCTTTGGGGTCGTGAAGTGCTCTGACATCCCCACGTTTGAAGAAACCCCCCTACCTTGGGGAACTCCAGTGCACAGTTTCACAGCCTTAGCAGCATTGCAGTCCGCACTGATGCTTGGAACAAGGCACACTTTTATTTTTAATGTTCCGCTGTACATACTTGGATGATATAAATCTGCTATGGAATACCTTCCTTAATTCTCCTCGTGTGACAAGAAAGGAGCTACTTCTGAGAGCAGGTTTTGGTGCTTTGACACATTAGCAGTAGACTTCGTGTGATCAGTCAGTTTTCTCCTAGAAATTCTGTTAACGCTGGGTCTTTGGCGGCTTGGTCCCTGGACCGGCATGTACACTGGCTTGACGCCATGAGAATCCAAGGCAACATTCTGTGTTTTCTGTAGCTGTCAAGGTGCCGTTTCTTCACCTGGGGAGAAACCTGAATGATTGGGGATGGATTCATAGTGAGGAGCAACCATTTCCACCTACGTTTCAGCTACTCTGGTCTTCATCCCGAGCCACTCCTTTGTGTAGCGATGTGTGTGGGGCTCTGGGAGCTCTGGGTCAGATCAGAGATAAGGACAGGTGAGTGGGCTGCTCACAAAGGGGAGTATGCGAAGCTCTGAATCGGTGTAGACCCCAGAGGTTTGGCTCCTAAATCTGAAGCTTCCCCACATCCGGAATCTGAACCAGGTCAGAATGCAAGAATTGTAAAAGGGCGATGGTTGTAGGCATGGGCAGCTTGCACACTAATTAAGAAATGCTGGCTGTTTGGGGTCAACATTTTAATTTATGGAGGCAGAAGGGAACCAGCTAGGTCAGGAAGTTGCAGAGGATGACTAGAAATGCCCCCTCTCAGCCTGTGCATGCCAACTGGCTGGATTTGGTCGTGCCTTCCATGTTGGCATAAACCCAGAGTGATAGCTCTAGACAAGTCCTCCTGTCCCCACTGAAGAACCAAACCACACGGTCAGCCTTGGTGGCCTTGCCCCTGGGCAGTTTATGTTTTTAATTACACCACCTTCTTTCTAACTATATTTCATATAAGACTGCCTAGAAAAGGCCCAAGTCCTACCGTTTATTTTCAGCTTTACATATGGAGTTGCTTTTTATTTGTTTGTTTGGTTCTATCTATATTATTATTATTATCATTATTATTATTATTATTATTTTTCAAAGAGACCTTCACTGGAAAGGTGGTCAAGTTTTAAAGAGCTCCTTTAAGTTCTAAGTTTAGAATTTACATAACCAAAAACAAAATGGGCCTCCCTACCTGTTTTCTCATAAAGCAAGGCTGTTCTCGTGAGGCCAGTTGTCTGGGTACCTCCTCACTTCTGAATGTTCACAGTGACACTGCATTGTACATGAACCAGTCACAATTTCTCATTACTATACTTTCAGCTGCTGGTAGATTTTCTCTCTTACAAAGACATGCATGTTTTTGCTGCATCCTCACAGACAGCCCTGTGGGGTAGATATTATGATTCCCACGGTACCCGTGTGGCTTAGTTAGATGAAGTCACACCAGCTAACCAATGGCAGGGCTGGGGCTTGAGCCTAAATGTAGCTCAAAAGCTCACTTTCTTTCCATGCAACTTGTATTGAAAGTCAATTTGTATATAAGAAATTGCACTCTGGGCTCTTTATACAGAACGGTCTACATGTCTGATTTGTAAATATCCTGAAAATCTTTGATGCAGATTGATAACCTCCATTAGCCATAATTTAAAAAATTTAAACTCAGCAGTTCCTGGTACAGAAGTGAAACAGTGACATTCATGGTATAAATCTGGTCACGTTACTCTCTGTTTCCATAGAATCAGTCCGAACTCATCATCCCCATTGTACACTCCTTGCTACTTTTTGATTTCTCAAATATTTCGTGTTTTTTCTCGTATCAGGCTCTTTACACATTGCTGTTTCTCCCGCTTCCCTGAACCCTCCAACAATTTTATGAAACTCTCAGCCCAGCTTAGAAGACATTTCTTCTAAGAAGTCACTCCTACAACCCCACCTCACCCCCAAATCTGAACTGTATGCCCTTCTTTGGGCCCCAACAGTGCCCAGTGCTGCTCAGTCATAACAAGACTCATACTGGATCAGAATTGCTCATTCAAGTGTCTCTCCCACTAGACGTGAGCACCATGAACAGGAGGCATGGGTGAGGCCCATGCCCAGTATCTGCAGCCCTTCACTACCCTTCCCAGGATTTCTGCCACCCAGGCCTGTTCAGAGATATGGAAAAAGTAAAGTCTTAGGATCACTCCATCTGCCCCTGCGAGGGATCTGCCTTTACTTAGCCTATGGGATGTCCATGCCCCTGACCCGACCATCTGTGTGGAGAGAAGGGCAGCTGCTGAGACCAGCTAGGGCCATGTTTTCATTAGCAGGGCCAAGGAAAAGAAAGGGGTGGTCCTTCTGACAGGTCTGCACTGCCAGAGCCTTGGGAAAATAGCAGCATATCATGGCCCAGTAGGAGAGACCAATGATGGGCTCTTAGCCTCCTTCATGGTCCTCATGTAGTCAACCTTGCACAGGAGAAGACTCCCTTTTGATGCACAGCTTAGGGCAAGGAGGCCCTGGATCAGATGCAGACTGGGCAGGCACAGTGCTCAGCAGAGGAGAGAGCTAAGCTGCAGCCCCAGAGGGAGCTGAGTGAGGGGAAAGCAGGTAAGCAGCCCCCCACGGAGCTCATTTAGACCCTAACCCCTCCCTTTTCTTTCCTCATCTCCGCATCCAGTTTTTAGAGCAATTAAGTAGAACCACTTCCCCACATTTTTCTACTTTTGCTTTCTAAATTACAGTTTATGTAACCAAGGTCTGTTATAGTAAGTTATGCCTCCTACTTGTCAGATGCCAGGGAAAAAATGTATAACCACAGACTCCAGCCTTTGATCCACGATTTACCTGCAGAGGACCCCCGCTCCTTTACAACGCAAAAGATTTCAAGAGACTAATAATAATAAGAGCTAACATTTGCGAAGTGTTCTGAGTACTTTATAATAACTCATTTAATTATCACAATAAGCATATAAGATGAGTACCTTTATTATCCCCAATTTTACAAATAAGAAAACCGAAACACAAAAAAGTCACGTAACTTAACCTCGGTCCCATACTATTTATTGCTGGTCAAGCCAACATTCTGCACCTAAGCAAATTGACTTCAGAACCCACATTCATGACAACCAAACAGTCTACTTGTTGGGCTTTGCCTTGGTGGGTATTACCAGTGATCATAGGATACAAAATAGGAGCAAGAAAACAAATCAAGAAGCTATTGTAGTTGTGCTGGGACAAAATGATGAGGGCTTCAGCTGGGATAAGAGAGGGACAGGGAATTGTTGAGGACAGATTTAAGAACTGTTAAGGATATCACAACCAACAACTTAATGAGAGGGAGAAGGATGGATTTTTAGACTAGGAGGTTGGTGGCCTGAAAGTTAGGAGAGAGGAATGGGTTGGAGACGTATCTCAGCCATACACACGTTCAGTTGGGAGATCAGTGACTGAGGAACAGATCACTTCCCCTAGAGTGGGCTTCCTCCCAGAGATGGGCTTTGGACCAGTTCCCGAAGAACAGGGATGCTCCAAGAAGTGGGAGGTGTGAGGAGCGGAGGAGAGGAGGAGTGATGCCAGTGGGACGAGAGTACCATGGAGGAAACCGGGCAGTGAGATGGGCAGGTGTGGGTGTGGATAGGCGTGGGAAGGTTATCGGGGAAAAGCAGCAGAAAACTGGGGTGTGATTTTCGATGACTTTTTCTTCCTAAGTCTGATTTAAAAAATGAAAATCTTTATGAAACGTTTTAGACTGATGTTCAAAGGTGCTACTCCCTCCTTTACTCCTCCAAAGTATTCTTAAAACTAACATTAACAGGAAGATGTGTGCATCTTCTTTAATGTGCTAGTGTTACCATCCTTTGAAAGACCTTGTTCCTGGATACCTAGGCCACCAGGAGACCTCTTTTGTATGCTTGTTACGAGTAGGAACATTCAAAAGGGTGAATGAAGAAAAGTGGTGAGAGGCCAAGTCCTGGTTAAGAATAAAGAAGCGACAGGATGGCATTGGTGTGTCCAGAGAAGGGGAAGTGGTCTGGTGGGGCTGCCAGATGAGAAAGCCATGGGAGCATTCGACTGGGGAAAGAACACATATTTGGTGCCTTGTTTTCACATGGGCCTCCTTCGGTTTTGAGGTTGGTGGGTGTGTTATGTGTTGGCAATATCACGGTCCAGAAGGGGGTGTGGCCTATGACAGTGGCGAAATTTACTTCCTGCAAGGCTTTTTACAACACTGCTGCTGCGTGGTTGTCACTTCTCGGGCATGGAGTGGAAAAGCTTAAGAGTAAAACTAAAGGTTTAGATTCAAACATAGAATATGGTTTCTCCTGAGCTTCACAAAGTTGCTGAAAAAGCTTAACAAGATTAGTTGCTGTCCCATTGTAGAGTAATATATAATTACCATAAAATATTTGGAAAATATAGAAGGAAGAAATGGAAGCACCCCACAGCCTGACAATTACCATTAACATTTTGACTTGTTTTCGCCAATCTTTTCCTATTTATAATCTCTTTTAATTTGTTTTGCACAATTGTGATCAAGTCAGATATACAATTATTTATCTAGCTTTTCTAGTCTAATGTTACAGTATAAACTGTGGGCTTTAATTTCACGTATCAGCCGAAACCCTTTTACCAGACCGTTTCTGAGGAACTCAGGGCCCATCTGGATTGTAGCTGGAGGAGAGGCAGCAGCTGGAGAGGAAGGCCGTGGAGTCATTAGATCCAGACAGTCCGGATCTTGAGCCCTTTTAGGAGCAAATGAGTGCTGAGGGCGGAGTGAGGCCAGTGCTGGTCCTGAGAAATCCATCCATTTCCCCAGCTGGCCTGGATTTGAAAGGACCAGACCAATCTAAGAGTGATTAGAAAATCAGAAAGCTTCCAGCCACTGGGAGGTTTCTAGAAGTGACCTCGGTTAGCAGGAAGAGAAGCCTGGACCCTCCCACAGCCATGGAAGGGAGACTACCTGGGCTGCTTCACCTCTTTATACAGAGAAGGGAGAACTTGAGTAAGCTACCATGTCCCCATCTGGGGGTGATGGCCTCCCCAGTGACTCAAGCTAATTTAGTGACTCTCACAGCTCTATTTATGACTTCTACTTGGTAAGTAATCATATGGTGGAAATTACAAGGAGCTCACTGGCTCCAGGTTTAGGATTTTTTTAGCATATAAATTCGGCTCTTAATTTGTTAGTTAGTTGTGAAGATTTATGTGATCCGAGGATGAAAATAGGATCTGGGAAGGTGCTTTTTTTGTAGAGCTGTTCACTGCCCACCATGGGTATTATCTGCTCCATGTCTCTGAGATGGGAACAGATACCTTGTTTACTTGCAGAGCAATGTGCTATCAGCCAGGGAAAAGAAAGGTTTTTTTTTTCTTCCTTTGCCTAAATTATTTGAGTGTGGCATAAAAACGAAAACACCCAATGTCACAACAAAATAGTTGAACCAATCATTTATATTAAATGTGAGTTTATTGCAGTATTTTTCTCTCTGTTTGGTGTGTTCCCTTCTTCTTAATCTAACCTAAATTGTTTCAAGAGCGCCTTCAACATGGCACGTGGAGAAAGCACACACTTTGGAAACGGGCCCACTTGGGTTCAAATCCTGGCACATGCGTGTACTTTCTTGGCAGGAAGATTAAAGCACACCACCTCTCTCCGTGGGTAGCTGTAAGGATTGCATGAGATGAGGATTGTGAGGTACTTGGATTTAGAGGGCTGGTTTTAGTAAACAGCAGTCGTTAGCACTTCCCACCACTGCTTCTGGGAAGGCCTCCGTGTCTGGTGGTCCCCGTGGTCTGGTCTAGCCTGGCAGGTGGAGCCTGAAATGATACCCTATGACATGGACCCAGAGATTCACAAGGAAGATAGCACAGCCAGCTTTTCCAGGGGGTTATGGTTCTAAAGCTCATCTTTAGTGAACAGGGATCTTAAATTCACACTTAGTGGGTGGGCCTTTTGCCCAAACCCAGACTAGAGACCATCTATGCTTGTGGAGTTGCTGGCAAAACAGCTTTTCCATCCTTTTCTCATAATTTCCATCTGAATGCATTTGCTTTTCCTGCTAGCAGAAGAGCACGCCCAAGACTTTCAGCAAAGGTTTTTGATCTCTTGAGAGGGAAGGTGCTATGCAAATCACTCATGTGTACAAAAAGGGGAATTGTGCCAGAATTGCTTTTTGGGAGAAACTCCAGCAATTATGGTGTGGACTGAAATCACTTCCTACATTGGTGGTTTTTCTCATTAACCCTAAGCATGGTCCCTTTGCCTGTGGTCTCTGCTCAGATCACTGCTGACCCACCCAGATGTGGTATGTGGTGGGACAGCCCTGGCTGCATTCCCAGGCAAAATGCCACTGCCCCTCCAAGTTGTCAGACTCCTCCCCTGAGGTGTGTTTTTTTCTTTTCTACTAATTTTTGCCTTCTATGTCTGACTTGTAGCAGCTTGTCTTGAGGCCTGAGTAACAGAAAGGATCCATCACTCCCTCCTGAGCTTTAGTCCAGGCCAGGCCAGGGAATGAGCCCGTGGCACAGTACTACCCTGGGTCTCATGGAGATGGGCTTTGCCCTGGTCAGCCCTGCTGGGGCCGGAGCACATATTCTCTGTTCCACATATCCTGCTGTTTATGTTTTTAGTGTAATGATAGCCTTCAGCCCCGAGCTCTGTGGGGCCATGCCGCTATCAATTTCTTAACAAATAGCAGAGTTCAGAAAGGGGGCTCCTTTGTGCCCTTACATGTCTTATTTCTTAACCCATGAAATGAGTCGTTTCCATGGTGAGCAGGGAATGTCTACGCACCTGGTTTCAAAGTGACTTCTTTCTTAGAACAGGTAACACAGAAATATGCTTCTCAGAGTGTCAAGTCTGCTATGTACCCTAAAGGAGCTTTGTTTTGAAGTAGTCCTTAATGCAGGGTCACAAGACTTAATCTGCTCGGTTCAGGAATGCAGATGGTGCCTGACCCTAAGGATGGGTCACTTAATGAGCGAGCAGCCCCCGCTGGCCCAAGATCAGAGGAATTCTGTCCAGCCAGCAGGATTAGACTCCATCGACCAGCTGGCCCCTCAGGATGATGAATAACAATCCTTT
>NW_017731459.1:112226-139206 GCF_001890085.2 Hipposideros armiger | reverse complement strand
GTGTGTGTGTGTGTGTGTGTGTGTGTGTGTGTGTGTGTGTGTGTGTGTGTGTGTGTGTGTGTGGAGGGGGGGAACTGCACATTCGCGGTACAGCTGTGAGTACATGCTGCCGTTGACCACAGTGCGCTCTGTTTCTCTTCCCAGCATCCCAGTGTAATGTCAGCCTAAAGAAACAGAGGAACCGTGGCATCCTCAGCTCCTTCTTCTGCTGCCTCCGTAACTATAATGTGGAGGCCCCGCCAGCCAGCAGCCCCAGTGTGCTTCCCCCGCTGGTGGAGGAGAACGGAGGGCTTCAGAAGGTCAGTTCTGATGGCGAGCTGTGCACTCCGCAAAACTGCTAAGAGCCTGTGAAAGCACGTGTGCAGCCATTTACTTCAAGATTTGAAATTACAAAAAAAGCCATCTTTTCGTCAAAGGATAGCTCAGTCATTTCCATGTAGCAAATAAAGGACCTAATTGATGAGAGTTATAAGAGCCACTTCACATTGTTATATTCTCTCTTGGGAAGTTGAATACATGAATAGAGGTAAAGAAGCATTAGCAGACAAAGAAGTAGAAAGACAAAAAGAGAAACAGAGACACGGGAATGAGCCAATAATAAATATAAATGACTTGAACTACCTTGTTTAATAACAAACATTTGTTATGTATTCTTTTATACATATCAAATAAAAAATTTTAAGCAAATTGTCACAATGGTGTAAAAAAAAAAAATTCTACCCACGTGCTGTCTACAGATATATTCTAAACGAAGTGACTCAGAACAGTTAAAAATAAAAGGATGAGCAAAAAGACATTCTACAACTATAAGCAAAAAGAAAGGGGTTATGATATTAATTCAGTCAAAATAGAATTTCAGGTAAAAATCACTGAAAGAGGCAAAGAGGATTATTCGTTATGAAAATAATCAAGATTGAAGACACAAAAGTCATAAATCTTTTCCAGATGAAATGAGCGAAGGACATGAACAAGCATTTCACAAAATAAGAAATAGTTTGTCAATAAACATGAAAAATTGTTCAATATGGTTAGTAGTCAAATGCACACTGAAACAATGAGATGTCCTTTCCCATTACCAAATTATCAAAGATGTTTTTAAAGATAATATTTGCATTTGGCATGGAAGTCATGAGAGGGAGGGTAAGGGATATAAATTGGTTATTGGTAGGAGTGTTAATTGGTTACACCTTTCTGTAACTAATTTCTGAAGGGAAATTTGGCAAATGATCTTAAAACCTTAACAGTATGCCTATTTGTTCACCCAAGCAGTTCCAACTTAGTGACATAACTGTGGATGTACAAAAATTTAATGGTAAGATATTAGCCAGGATAAATTATTATATTGCAAAATTGTAAGCAACCTGATGATCAACAATAGAGAATAAAAGACCTATAGAATAACTATATAATCAATGTAGCTATTAAAAATAACATCTCATGAATATCACTAATATAGGGAAATATTCACAATGTATCACTTTGGGGGGGAAAAAGGCTAAAATATAGTAGGTGGGTACATTTGTAAGTATGTATATAGTCATACACAGGCATTTATAAGACTAGAATGATGTGTGAAGTCAGACGATTAAGTTCGCGAACTCACCCTAGAAAAAGTGCTACATACCTCACTGCTGAATATCACTATGTCACCTTTGAAGTACTCCCCTTGGGAAGCTATGCACCAACACCAGTGCCTAGTCCGCCCTTCAAAGCAGTTTTGGAACTCTTTTTGTGGAATGGCCATCAGAGCTGTCGTTGTATTACCCTTGGTGTCCTGAATGTCATCAAAATGTCTTCCTCTCAATATTTCCTTTATCTTCGGGTAAAGAAAGAAGTCACTGGGAGCTAGATCAGGTGAGTAGGGAGGGTGTTCCAATACAGTTATTTGTTTACTTGCTAAAAACTCCCTCACAGACAGTGCCGTGTGAGCTGGTGCATTGTCATAATGCAAGAGCCATGAATTGTTGGCGAAAAGTTCAGGTCGTCTAACTTTTTCACACAGCATTTTCAGCACTTCTAAGTAGTAAACTTGGTTAACTGTTTGTCCAGTTGGTACAAATTCATAATTAATAATCCCTCTGATATCAAAAAAGGTTAGCAACATCCATGCAACAAGTTTGTGAACTTAATTGTCAGACCTTGTATACCAAAATATGAAGAGATTATCTCAGACTGGTGGAATTATATATAGGATTTTCCCCTCTACTTTGTGTTTTATTTTTCTCTTTTTCTTCTTTTACCTTTTCCCAATTTTCACAGAATTAGCTGAAATTACTTTTGTGATTAGAAAATAAATGATTTTAAAAGTACATATGAATGTAAGGAAGGGGGTTCTGGGAAAGTGACAGCCTGAGCACATGGCTCCGACCATTTAAATTCCCTATCCAGAGAAGCACAAGTGAGCCTGCTGGTGGAACCTGGAAAGTGCATTAAGACCTCCTGTTTTCCTAACATCTTCAGGGAAAAGAACAAGCACAGGATTCATTCTCTCTGGTACTCAGTGAGAAGCTGCCAACAGGAATAAGTTTGCCTCTTTGGGAATCCTAGGAAAAGACTTAAAACGCATAGTCCTGTGAGGTCAACCAACCAGCAGGAGCCCGTGGGCCCACTTGATGTGTGCGGTCCTTGGAGGGGCTGTACTGATGAGCTGAATTGCTTTCGGTCCTGGGGCCCTGGAGGAACCTAGGAGTGCAGGGACTTCCTTCATCACTTGTTTGTCAGCTTGGGCTCTGCTGGACCGTGAAAACAGCACTCCATGCTGGGCCTTGCAGTGCTCCCCCATTTGCCACTGCCGAGGAAGTCCAAGATGAAAAATGAGAATATTAGACTCCTACTTGAGGTAAAGCTAATGGAAGAAATAGAAGAGAACTTTAACAGACAACTCGGGGAATGATATTTCAGGAAATGAGTTTTGAGTACAAAAGTAACTTTTAGAACTTAAAAAAAAAATCCCATGATTTCTAAATATAAAAATTCAATAAACAAACTGCGAAAAAGGAGAATGAGAATGGTCACTGCTGAGAACTGAATTCATGTTCTAGAAGAGCAAATGGAAGAAATATCTTATAGTTCAGACCAGAAGCAGAGATGGTAATTGTGAGGGGGCAGGGGTAGGAGGAGAGGCTTCTAGGAGACCTAACAGGCAAATAATAGGAGTTCCAGAAAAAGTAATAGAAGACATTTTTCTTGAGCTGAAAAAAAGCTTGAATGTGCAGATCAAAAGGATTTACCAAGCCTACAGCAGAATTAGTGGGGCAAGCAGGGGAATACCACAGGCCTAGATGTATGTGGTTGACATTCTGAAATTTAGGTATGAAGAAAAAAATCTTAAAAGCTACCAGAACAAGTTATTTTAAAAGAAAAGAGAATTATACTAGTACCAGACTTCTCACTAGCAATACTGAAAGCCAGAAGAAGACCGTGGAAAAAATGTTTATAGGCTACTGAGAGACAAGCATTACAAACCAAAAATGTGTGACCAAGATATCAGTTAACTATTATGGACAAAGAAGTATGTTTTCAGACATATAATGATGCAGAGAGGGAGCCCAAAAAAAATCTGGGTGAGACTGATATTCAATTACAACATAATTAAAGAAAATGTAGGAATGAAATGACTATTAGGAATAGAACTATAACAAGTAGCACAATGAGAAAATAGATCCTCAAAATTCACAGGCAGTGAAAGGGGAAATAAACAGAAATGTGAACAAGCCATCAAATAAGGAAATGGAAAAAAGAACAAATAACATAATAAGTAGTAAACCTCACATAAAGAGTAGGCATAAAACCAAGTTTAATGAACCAAATTCTCTTAATGAAAGACCAAGACTATATCAGATTGGCTTGACATATTTGGCTGTATGTGTTGCCAAGAATATACCTATATCAGATAGGAATGATTTTGGCAGCAAGTAAAAGAAAACTGACATAATAGCTTAAACAAATAGGGGATTATTTTTGTCACATCAGAAGCCTGAGTCTGGCCATTGCTAGGGTGAGTTTGGGTGTTTGATGAACCCATCGGGACCCAGACTCTTTTTGTTCTTCCGTCTTTTCATCTTTCTGCTCCACCATCCTTGGCATATTTGTCTTCATCCACGAGCTTGCTGTTTATTATCTCAAACTCACAAGCTTCAGATGTGATATCCACATTGAAGGGAAAAAGAGAGGGGTGAGTTAGCCATGTCTGTCACTTTAATAGAAAGTAACCCCTCTCACAGAAAATGCCAGGAGACTTCTGCTTATGTCTTATTGGCCAGAACTTTGTCACATGGCTACCCTTTAGCAGCAAGGGAGGCCTGAAAGGGAAAGAATTTAGACCAGCAAATTCCTGCCCTTAACAAAATCGGAGCTCTTTTCACAAAGAAGAAAATAGGAATGACTACTGAACAGCTGTACTAGTCATTGTGGGTTCAGTTGTGCTGCGGTAACATGCCCCAAACCTCAGAGGCTTAAAACAATAAAAGTTTATTTTTCACTCATGATGCATGTTTGTCATAGGTTGCCTGGGCCTTCTGCTCTGTAGCACAATTCAGTAGAAATATAGTGTGAGCCATATAATGTAATTTAAATTTTTCTAGTAGCCTCATTTTTAAAAAAACATTTTTAAGATAAATTAATTTTAATATATTTTATTTAACCTGATCTATCCAAAATATTATTTCAACATGTGAACCAACAGAAAAAACATTCATGAGATAAAGTTTATTCTTTGTTTTTCTTACTAATTCTTCAAAATCTGATGTGTATTTTACATGTATAGCACATCTAAGTTTGAACTACCTGCATTTCACATGCTTAGCAGCCACATGTGACTAATAGCCATTGCTATTGGATTGTGTAACACTGTTTTATCCTCATTCATGTACCTAGACTGAGGAAGGCCCATCTCTGCTTCCATGATTGTCACAGTAGGGAAAAGGGAATGTGGCAGTCACACTGGCTCTTAAAGTTTTCACTCAGAAGTGATATGCCTCGTTTCAACTTACATTATATTGGCCAAAGCAATTTACATGACTATCCCTAACTTCAAGGGGCACAGAAGTGTAATTCTACCATGTGCTGAGAAGAAAACTGGAAATATTTGGTGAACTGTGTTATTGACTATTACAATAATTGGCCAGTAGTTTCTGACCCAACATCTAAGATGCAGTGATTATTAAAAGGTGGAAAATAAAATCTACAAAGTATTATAGAACAAATAAAAACCAAAAGTGGCAATAGTGATATCAGACAAAACAGAATTCAAGGCCAAAAGCATTAAACGGGAGAAAGAAGGACATTTTATAATGATAAAATGTCTAATACATGAAGTGTATAATAGCCATAAACCTTTATATACTAATCAACAGTACAGCCAAATACATAGAAGAAAACGATTTAAACATGTTTAAAAAGCTATCTTGTAAAATGACTCGTAAACAACCAACAACATAGAAAAACCATTGGCAGCTTCTGGCTAATGTAATAAGACAAGAAAATGAAATAATTGGTACAAACATGGAAAAGGTACAAAATTAGTTTTATTTGTAGATGACATGATTATTTATATAAAAAAGCCCAAAATACTCCAAAAAATTAGAATCATTAAAAGTTTTGATATGGTGGCTATTACTTATGGAGAAATGTGCTGTGTTTCTGAATAGGAAGACTTAAAATTCATGTGGAACAAAAAATGTCTAAGAATAGTTGAGAAGTTTTTGGAAAAAGAATAATGAAAAATGACTTGCCTTAACAGATATTAAACCTTACTTTCCACCGGTGTAGAGGAATACAGCAGTGAAATTTGTATAATGAGATTCCACCGTAAACCCTAAGGTAGCCTCAGGTTCTGACATCTCCCCTCGGTGTGCTTTCCTCATACTCTCCCTCCCTCAATTTAAAAACCATTGCTGTAGAAAATCGCCATTAGTGAAGGGAACTTAGTTTGTACCCTAGACCTGTAGAGGATAAAAAAAGAGAAGAATTCCTGCTGTCATAATAAAAGTTACTTTAGAATGGCATCTGCCTAGATGAAATGCCATAAGAAGATGGTGTTGTACCCCTGGAAGGTTCCCTGGAGTATTTAGCTGTACGTATCAGAGAACAGAGTCCAATAAAGGCAGTTCCTCAGGCAGAGCCGAGCTCACCTAGATTAGTGTTCATGCATCGATCTCCTTCAGTTAACATGTGTCAAAATGGCTTTTGAAAGAATGAAGGTCGCGCTGAGTAATGCATCATTTATTTGCATGACACTTGATTGTTCAGTCCGTGAGACTCCACGGAAAGAGCCCGTGTTAGAGTGAAGCAGCTGATTCCCAGAGGAGGACCCCCTGCCCTTAGCTCTCAGCTTGGTCAGGACACCTGAACACAAGCCCAGGCCCATTAGATGTGGGAGCAGGTTCTGGGCCTGTCTCATCTGCTGACTCCCCAGCTCTCCCTTCCTCTGGGAACTCAGCACACCTGCGGAAGAGGGAAGGCTGTGGACCGCTGCAGCAGACGGCCTCAGGCTCCCATCCATCCTGCGTATTTACTTTGCCCTGGAGAAAAGCAGCAGTATCTTGGAGGGGCAGCCCTTGCCACCATTGCAGTTACACCCTGGACCTGCAGGCCAGTTGCCCAAAATAAAAGTGTCTGCAGCCCTTGGCCAGAGGCTAGGAGGAGTCAGCATCTAGAAGACCCCAATGGCAGAGACCATGGAGGACTTTGAAGGATGATGATAAAATAAACAAGGTTGCTGGACACTCACTAATGTGTGCATACCTCGTGTGCGAATGTGTGTGCGTGCGCGCGCACACACATGCACACGCGCACACACACACACCCTCTAGGGTAATTTTCTAGCCCAAATATCTGTCTAGAGTAGCACCTTTGGTCATGGTCTGTGTTTTATCAAGCCCATCAGATAGTTATGCTATCTCTCCCATCACTGCTGTGCTCATCTCGTGTGAAAGTGCACCTGTGCGTAGGGGCTGTTGGCAGTCTCCCACAGGCTCCGTGTTCTCAGCTGGAGGCAAGGGAGCATTTGACAACATCTGGAGACAATTTTGATTGTCATTACTAGGAGATCTAGTGGGTAGAGGCCGAGGATGCTGTTAAGTAAGCATTCCCCAATCTCTAAGACAGCCCCCCACGGCAAAGAGTTTTCAGGCCCAGAGTGTCAGTAGTGCTGGGGCTGAGAAACCCTACTCTACAATGACCCAACTTGTTGAGGCTTGTGAGCTTCTGGTGAAAATCTCCCCCTGCCAAGAGCAGTGATGTGCTCCCAGGTCCAGGTGCTAGGAATACTATTTAAGAGCTTCTGAAATGAACTTCTCTGTATACTCGTAAGTTCTCGAAAACAGATTGGCTTTGGTTGGGCCATCCTGTTGGAGAGCAACACAGCTTTGCCTTGAGTAATGGATGGCAGAAGGCAGTTTAGAATTCTTAAGAGAAGCCCCCGAGTGTCCTGAAAAGCAAAGAGCCATCAAGATTATCTCAAGAGGAGCAATAGTTGCTGTTACACTGCAGAGGGGTTGACGAGGGGCTGGAGACAATCAAGAAGTTGCTAAATGGTTCTTAGCGTCAGAGCAGAGCTCGGAAGGGAGCCAGCCCCCTGTTTCCCTGTGGACAGTCAGGTTTGGCCCCTTTCTATGAGGCTCCTGTCACCAGTGATCCCCCCTCAATAAAGGTGGATACACTTTTCACAAATCCTTCACTGTGGGAGACGGTGAAACAGTGCATCTCCTTATTGGGAACCTGCTATTCATTGCCTCCCATCTCACCATCTGAAAAGGCAGCAGCAGCAGCAGCACAGAAACTGGAAATGCTCAATGGAGATAAATTTGTTCTTTTATTAGCATTTCTTAATGATGCTAAAATGAAGTGTTTCCATCAACCAAGTTTGGAATAGTGAGAATTCCAGGCTGAGGAATGTTAGAGGCCCTTCCTGGGGGCCTGAATATCCTTAACACTCCCTGTGAATACAGGTTCCGTTCCCATTAAAGGGAAAGCTGTCCCCATGTCCGTGGCCTCAGAGGGCACTTGTACCTCGCCTTGTCCCCTCTGCCCAGTCCTCCCCTACAAGAGGACCAAGAGTGACCAGGGGGGTCCTTGTAATCTGATGAACTTGTCTTCCTTTCCCTGCCTCCCGTATAGACTTAAGGCTTAGTCTTTTTAGGGAAAAACTTATACTTAAAAGAAGAAACAAGCCAGTTATTAGAAGGATTCTGATCCTTCTAAACTAAAATATGGGTTTTCATTTTTATTTTTCAATTAAGGACTAAATTCCTGGGCCTAAGGGAGGCACTATGCAAATAAACAAGCTAATTAATGAGCCTCAGGAGTCCAGCCTGGTTTGTGGGGGGGGGGTCTGGGAGGCAGAGTGTCTAGGGCTCTAACTGTGGAGAATCTGTGGGTTCCTCCTGTTCATTAAATACCACAAAGGTACAGAAGATGGGAAATCATATGCCTGCTGTACTCAGGAGTGCTTTGAAGTTTCTTTCAAGTATATGATCTAATTCTCTTCAAACCTGACAATGAATTTTTTTTTTTTCCTTTTTCCTCAGGGCGACCAGAGGCAGGTCATTCCCATACCAAGTGTATGTATATTTATCCAATTTTATTTGAACATTCATAGTATCTTGTAGCTTTGGGCCTACTAATGTAAACTTTTTTTATGTTCTTGCTTACATTAAGTTTTATCATATGATATAAACAGCTCTGTTCTGTTAGGAAGAAAAACGAAGCTACATTTTAAACTGTGAACAGGAAGTTCTGTATGGAGAGAGTTCCCTTCTTCCGGAACAGCAGGAGTAACCAACATCTATCAACCCAATCCTCACTTTCCTTTCTCTCTGTGAAGGTCCTCCAAGTCTGAATACACTAAGGCAGCTTGCCAACCCCAGCACCTTAGCCCCAGCTCCAAAGACTGGGAAAACACACTTTTGCCCAGACGTGGTTCTTCGCAGCAAGTTGTCCCAGTGGAATTGGGCTCTCACCAAGCCCATGTCCTAGGTGAACAGAACTTTTCTGGCTTGTTCAATAGTGTCAGTATCCTCGCATTGGCTCCGAGATCAGAAAATCACCCCAATATATTCCCTGAGCTTGCAGGACCCGCCCCACTCCCACAGGCTGGCTGTGCTGTGACTCTGCCTCAGGTGGGCATCCCTTGGGTCCCCCACTTCTGTCTGTAGCCCTGGAATTTGAAAGAATAGTTCAACCCCAGCACAGGCCTGGAGCACTCCTCAGACACCCCCTGACCCCACTGCTCCTTCTCTTCCTCCTGCTCTGCGGCAGAGCCGTTTGGCCTGAGGCCACTCAGCAAGAAGCAGACCAGTGACTGACTCCCAAAAGAAAGTTGCTATCGAGATGTCCATATCAAACGACCTTTCAGGCAGCCCTGTGACCTTAGAGAGGGATGTGGGTTTTAGAGGTCCATAGATCCTTTTGGAGTTCATAAGTGTGATGATTGGGTGTTCACGTTTGTTGTGAGATGTGCCTCCCACAAACCTTTTTACGACATTGGCACATTATCCGTCTGACGTGGAAAAAAAAAAAAGAGGTCCATAAATTGATATATTAATCCCTAAAGATTCTCTGATTCAGATTGTCTGATTCAAATCTGTTCTCTATTTTTCCTTGGACTTTTTCACAGGTTTTCTGGGAATATCCAAGAGACACAGCAATCCTACATTGAAAGGAGTGGATTTCATTAGTACAGGCTGACTCTACATTTGTTAATGCATGTCACTTATAAATTGCCCAAAAAGTATTTGATAATTTCATTTTTCTCAGAACTTTTAACCTTCCATTGATTAACAAGTTGCAAGGGTTTGTGGAGTGATTCTTATTGTTAGCATGGCTGGGGGTTGGGCTTTGTTGGGAAAACTGATCAAAAAGACTGATCGAGCAGCATGACTTCTTATCCAGTGTTTGAGTAGGATTCAGATCTGTCATCTGTCTTTCCTTGGACTTTTTCACATATTATCAGTCCCCAGTGGGACTGATAACCAAAGGTCTCTTTTTAGCCTTTATTACAAAGTACTTGCATAGACTGTATTTTTCCTGCAAAGGTACCTGTATTAAACAAGATGGCCTCTTTCCCCCTACCTCTGACACTTGAATAGTACTGTTCTTTTCTCAAAGTTAATTCACTGCTATCTGTAAAGTTGAGGGCTGAATCATTTGTCAGGGTAGAAACTCTACTGAGGAAAATGACCCTTTTCCCACAAATCTATCAGACTCATCCTAGAATTTCAGAATAAAATAGCCAAGGGGAAAAAAGATTCCTTGTGTAATTTAACCCAGTGCTAGATCAATAAACTGTTGACTGCTTCCTACATATGACACACTGGGCCGGGCCTCATGAATCTGTGAACTGTCTTGCAGAAAAGCAAAGCCTAGCTAAAGTAACTTGCATATTTGAATGATAACCTCCAGAAAAGCAGTTCTACTGATGGACGGGTATGATCCCCACTGCCTGCTTTCGTGCAGGAATAAACCCAAGTCCATCGGAACCCAAGTTCAGCCCTGGGATTCGAGCCCTGGAATCTCCTGCAAAACCTGCACGTACCTGTCAAGGGCGCGGGTCACAGAAATAGAGTAGCCCTGCCCTTTCAGGACCATAGGGGGACCTGGTCAGTGGTGGGAGCTCCTGAGAGCTTGGGGACTACACCACAGGACCAGAAATCCAGGGTTGTGCTGAGCCTGCAAACCAGGTTCCACAACCCCGTGAAAGCTTTTTCCAGGCCCTGACCAGGAAAGGCAGCCCTGACCTGTGGGTGCCCAGAGTAGTTCGAGCTGGCGTCACCCATCTCTGCTGCTCACCTCGCCCTTTTTACATTCTCATGTTCTGTTTATATGTGCAGCTTTGGTCTTTTGGGGTTTTTTAACTAAGCAATAATTCAAGCTCATGGTTTAAAAAAATACTTAAAGATTCAAGGAGAAAGAAAAAAATCCCCACCTTGGTCCCAACGCCCTAGAATAACCGCTTTTAATATTTGTTATATATCCTTCCGGAAATGTCCTAAATAAACACAAACATATTTACACAAATGAGAATTTTAACAAATATTTTTTTGGTTTTAACAAGACACCTTGATCATCTTTTCAAATATTAGTACATAGCATCTACCTCATTGTTTTACATGTAGTTGATAGCATTTACTTGATTTCCACTTCTGTGCTATTACTAATACTTCTCTTACAAGTATTTTTGTACAAGTTTGTGGACTTGAGTAATAGTGTCTGTGTGATCAGTTCCTAATTGTGCCAATGCTATAATAGATCAAAGGACGTATTTTACATTTTTGGTAGATTAAAGCCAAATTATCCCCCAGAAGCCTAAATCACATTTCTACCAAAAGTATATGGGATTCCCCATTCTCTTATTAAATATTTTAACCTTTGCTAATCTGAAAGTAAAGAGTGTATCGATTTATTGCTTTGATTTGTATTTCCTTATGAATGAGTGAGTGTGAACATCTTACAAGTCTATATGCCTTTCTTCTCTATTTCTTATAGATTTTTTATAGATTTTTATACTGCGTTATCTTTTTAAATTTCAAGGAAATTAGCACTTTTCCCAAATTTATGATATATCTTTTTGGCCTTGTTTATAAGGAATGCCCCCGCCCCCGGGGGGGGGGCTGTGACTACTCCTACCATCCCCACAGTCTCCCCTGAATTACACAGTATACTGCTGCTCACAGTGCAGGGGTGACTACAGCTGAGAGGGGAGAGGAGAAATGTGTTTTCTAACAGTTACGTTTCTCTGCCGTTTGCCTACGCCTTTTAATAAGCACTAGTATACTTTTTTCCACCAAACCTTATGAAGAACTTATAAGCAGAGCAACTATTAATATTCTAGTTAAAGATGGTCTAGAGTTTCCTTTGCCTCTCTCCTGCAATAGGCCCTGAGATCTCTGCACACACAGACAAAAAAATCTCATGTACCCAGAAGAGGTGAGAGTGTGTTGGGTGGATACTCTAAAAAAAGGGACTACTGAGTTAACTATTCATGGCTACCAGTTCACTTCCAAGGACAGAAAACTTAAATGAATGCCCTTCCCAAACCTTGGATGGCAAGGCTTGGTCCCTTCCTCCTCTCCCTGCACCCCCAACATGGTTTCTGCCCCTGTTCCCCACCCCATCCATCCCCCTGGCAGTACCCTCCACGTGCTTTGGACCAAGGGATTTTGTATAGAAAAGGCTTGATATAAGTGGTGTTTCTCTTGTTCTTCAGCTTTATGAGAGCCTGAGAGAAAATTTGCTTTGAGACGTTTCTTAGTTAATGATTCAAGCATCACCTGAACAGATCAATTGAAGTAACAAAGCACTATTGCAATTATATAGCGTCCTGGCACGTTTCAAGGACTCAGCTGTCCAGAAGAATTCTTACCAATAGTCTGAACAATTTGCATTAATCTAAATCCAAGCTCTCAGGGAAGCTGTGTGCATTTAGGAAACGGGCTAAAGATTAATGGAGCCCTCCTAGCCCATTGCCCCCAGCCTGGCCTTGTTCTCTGCAGCACAAATGCTAAAATCAATAGCTTGCTTAATACCCTTCTCATTCTTTTCGCTCCAAATACTAAGGGGAGGCTTTCTACTTCCTGTTAACTCAGAGAATGCTTGTAAAGTGGAGGTTAAATATGCTAAGAAAGTAATTTTTATTCTTGGGTTTGGAAAATAACAGAGCCACTTTTTGGCAGATCTTTGATGTTTTCAGATATGCTAGGGATAGACTTTGTAGATCCTTATTTTCCAGGATAGCAATTACGTAAAGTTAAAATGTTATTTTAGTGTATAAATGCATAGAGAAAGGACTGTGCAGATACACACCAAACTAAAAAGGGAGGCGCATCTGGGAAAAAGAATGGGGGTTGGTGGCGGGAGGGCATGGAAAGGGGAACAGTTGTGTTCTCATGTCTATACTCTTTACAATGAGAATGTGTTTTTATTACATAATTGTATAACAAAAAAGTTAAAACAAATTTTATTCTAGTCACAAGCATGCTTTCTGCTATCGCCTAAGCAGAAATAACGAATCTCCTCTCTATTATGTTCACTTATAGAGCTCATTATACCCTGCCTTTTTAGAGCACTTTTGATACGCAACTTCCTCTCACAAGTTTATTTTAATTTTTTTAATAACTAGCTTGCTTGCAGATTTATAATGAAGGACACAGTCCTTCCTAGGACCTTGAATCCCATGCCCTGTGTCTAAGCCACATCTCTTCTCAGTGCCTCAGGATTAGGAATAGTCCTTGGTGAGCTTTAATTAGAGCCCAGGGAGTTGGGAGGCCATAAAGACTTTTTCTTCTAGATGATGTGGGAGAAGGTGAAACACCCGCGCTCACTAGAGAGAGCCCCTCTAGAATTAGAAACACTCAT
Source organism: Hipposideros armiger (assembly GCF_001890085.2). NCBI lineage: Eukaryota > Metazoa > Chordata > Mammalia > Chiroptera > Hipposideridae > Hipposideros > Hipposideros armiger. The sequence goes on along the minus strand of NW_017731459.1, from coordinate 125,853 downwards.
GTCCCCACACGTGGCCTCATCGTGGTCAGTCCTGACAGTGCTCCCTGCCAGGGTGATCATTGCACTTGCAAATGTACCTAACCTGATGACCGCCTGTTACATTCCTATTGAATCAGCTAAAGTCCAAAATTCACTCTAGGTTTTTTACTAACATTTAGTTTAAAAAAAAAAAAAAGTGGGTGGGGGGGAGGAATAACCATTTAAAAGGAATTACCTCTTGATTTTATTTTTTCTTGTTTTATTTGATAAGCTAAACTGTCCATTCTTCGGTGGCTAAGGCCAGACCGTTTCTTGTGTTTTGTTTTGCATTAACTATTGAACAAAGCTTGACCTTCTTCAAGGGCAGAAACTTAGCTAGTTGCCATTGGGCACCGAATAGGCCCCAAAGTAAATAAAAACACTTAAATCATTTCTAGAATGAGGCAAGGCCCAAAGAAATAAATTCTGTAAATCAAGAGTGAGGTTGTCTGAAGATACCTAGCATTTTATTAGCTCTTTAGGACCTCTTTATCACAAGATTAGCGTCAGCTACTACAAAGACATATAAATAGATTTCCTGGTTAACACACAGCATGGGGATTAAAGTATAATCTCCAGAGACAGAAGACAGAGGTAAAAATGCCACATTCACTCACTATTATACCACAGTGGGGCGGGCACAAGGCAGGGCCCTGGGCCAGTTTTACTTCTGTTTCCTATTATTGGAGGTCAGTTTGGATTGCATTTTGCTGGAGGGTCTACAGTTTCTCTTCAAGTTTTTGAAAACGTCAGTCGCTTGAAAAAAATACTGTGTTTTCAGTTTAGCTCTGAAATATATTTATGTACCACAGTTAACTTCCGACAAAATATGATCCCAAGAAAGGGGCCTGCATAGTGAGAGTAGCTAGTATAATTAAACATTCATTTTTGTGTAGTCCATTTTAATAATAACATAGCCCTATATGTGCCAGGCAGAATGGGGGGGGGAGCATTTATTGCAATTACAGCTAACAACTCTTCACAGTAGGCATTAGTTATCCCAGCTAATAGACAAGAAAGAGACAGAGCTGATATTCCAACCCAAGTTTGTCTGGTTTTAAAGCCTAGGCCCGGGCTGTCCAAGTGGCTCAGTTGGTTAAGAGCTCGGTCAAGAGCACGAGCTCTGAGCAACAGGATCGCCGGTTCAATTCCCAGACCGAGCTGAGCTGCCGCTGAGCTGCCAACAAGTGGCAGGATGGCTCAGCTTAAAAAAAAATAATAAAATAAAATCCTAGGCCCTCATAACAGCCATTCAGACAGTGGCACGGGATTTGGTAAAATTTCAGTTGCAAGCTACTTATTTCTATGAATTTTAATAAAATTCCATGATGTGCTTGACCAAGCATGTAAATGTTTGGTTTCATTTTTAACCTTGTTGACATAGTATAATACAATAATAAGAGGATTGGTTTGTCCTTCACATCAAGGTAATAATGATTTTTTTTTCTTTAGCCACCAGCTAAATACCTCCTTCCCGAGGTGACGGTGCTTGACTATGGAAAGAAATGTGTGGTCATTGATTTAGATGAAACATTGGTGCACAGTTCATTTAAGGTAAGTCAGCATGACCTCTGTGATTATGGTCCCAGGGATTTGTGATTCGGTCACAGTCATAGTGGAAAACGGTGAACGCATGTGGTCGTTAGTGTATGACTTCACTGTTGGTGAAGAAATCCCAGTAACAGGTGCTTATTAACTCAGGTGAACGTTAACTCCGGTAGTTGAATATTAACATAATTCGCTTGAGGGGAAAAGCACCAGGCTGCCAGTGTCATGGAAACCTCATTCTTTCTTATGAGACTTGACGATTCCAGCACTTTAACCCCTGCAGAAATACTTCTCAGGCGGCACAAGGCAACCAGTGCACCAGTGCCCAGGACACTACTGTGTATTTGTCAAGGTAACCGGAGCACCATATGCTTATTAGGAGGGGCATGGGAGGCACTGCCGAAACAACCTGCTCTCCTGGACATTTTCCCAGACTAGTTTTTGAAAGATGTTCAGTACTGAAGACAACTTCCTCAGTTACAGGCATTTGAAACAGATTCAGCTGTTTAGTTGGACCATTTTCATGACAACAACCATGGAGACTTTATAAACTTTCTAGCTAAGTGAGTGTCTACCTGTGTGACTTCCCTCCTGAAGGGTACGGGGCTGCAGTGATATCTAAGTGAGCGCCAGACAGTCTTCTGTCACCTTCCTCACACTTCATCTCCCATCACCAGAAGAACAGCAAAAATTACAAATTTCTAAAGGGCCTCCATGTGGGAATAGCTGTGGCAACACCATTAAGAAATGAGTTAATGGGCCGGCGGAGTGGTGCGTTGGTTAAGAGCTGGCTTGGGACACCAGAGGGCCCCGGTTCGGATCCCACATATAAGGGCCAGTGACACTGCCCTCTACAGCTAAGATATTGAATGACAGCTCAACCTGGAGCTGGGCTGCTGTGAGGCGACGGCGACGGCGTAGGCTGCAGCCCCTGCTGCAGTGGGTTGCCATGGGCTACTGTGTGTAGCCAGCAGCCAGCGTGAGTGGCCATCCAGAAGCTGGTAACTGATCTGCCTCGCCCGGGAAGAGCGCAATGATGGTGCCAACTTGGGCCAGTAAAGCAATGTCCTCCACAACTAGACTGAAGAACAAAAGGACAGCAACTTGTCTGTTCCCATTCCCCCAATTCCCCAATTTAAAAAAAAAAAAGAAAGAAAGAAAGAAATGAGTTAAATAAAAAATAAGAAAAAAGAAAAAGAAAAAAAAAAGAAATGAGTTAATTAACCATTTTCCATTTTTTTGAAATGGAATAAATTGCTTAAAAGAGGCAAATGATGGGGGCTGGCCAAGTGGCTCAGTTGGTTAAGAGCGCGAGCTCTGAGCTACAGGGTCGCCGGTTTGATTCCCACATGGGCCAGTGAGCTGCACTCGAGCTGAGCTGCCGCTGAGCTGCCTACAGGTGGCAGGATGGCTCAGCTGGTGAGAGCACGTGCGCCTAACAACAAGGTTGCCAGTTTGATTCCCACCCAGGATGGTGGGCTATGCCCACCCGCAACTAAGATTGAACACGGTACCTTGAGCTGAGCGGCTGTGAGCTGCTGATGGGCGGCCAGATGGTGGCTGGACTTAGAGCTGAGCTAGCTGCGCCCTCCACAACTAAGATTGAAGGACAACAATTTGGCTGTTCCCCTTCTCCAATTCCTCAACACTGTTCCCCTCCCCCAAATCCCCAATAAAATCTTAAAAAAAAAAAAAAAGAAGCAAATGATGGAAAGGTTTGGAAAGAGGGGATCAGTGTGCTGGAGAGAAGAAGCAGGTCCTAACCCTGAATCCTGTTTGCCTTAGGACAGTTCTCGCGATGGAACTGCTGTACTGTCACTGGCCAATTAGACCTCATTTCTCTTCATACCCTCAGCCCAGGACTCCCCTTGCCATCCATGATGGGACATGTGTCTCACGTGAACCATAGTCAACCCTTGATGGTTGTATGGGGACTGGAAGAGCCATCAGGTTTGCCTGAAGACCTGAGTGTCAGAGACAGCCTTCCTTGTGCCTGCTTCTCACTTAACAGAGGCCTTCCTTGATGGGACAAGGCTAGACGGTTGTCTTGGAGTCCTTTGGGAGAATGGAGGAGAGGCCACACGTACCTCTAGCAGTGAGAAGTAGCCTGTCTGGCCCCGGGGGCACGTTAAGTCCCGCCTCATGCCCCAGTACCTCGAGGGCCCTTCCAGGATTGGTCCAGGGGCTGCAGTGGCCTTATGTCCCAGCTCAGCTATGAACAGCGTTGGAAGAAGCCTTTCTTACCCTGTCAGCAATTTGCTCAGGACTTTTTCAAGTCCCTCTGGAGGGAAGCCCGTTAGAGCGGGGGTCAGTTGCCTTCACAGCAGCAACAGCTTCTCCGCAAGCAGCTCCAGGAGTGTGGGTAGTGCTGACCAGACCACCCAAGGTTCCTGGGGATTCCTGGCTCCGAAGGCAGGGCCTTGGCAGCCTCTGGTGTCTCCAGGGCCTGCTCACAGGGCACTGATGGGACAAGCTGATGGGAGGAGCATCTCCTCATTTCTTCTCTCCCTGGCCTGCCTACATTGGCAAGCGGAATGTTCTTTATTGTATGGTTTTTAATGTTCTGGGAGTTCCAAAGCCCTTTGAGAATCTAAAATCTAAGACTCTCTCCTTGAAAATGTACACCACACAGGCTCCTGGAACCCTTGTTAAGAACCCTGGTTCCTGCATGCGTGGTCTCCTTGGCACTGACACGTGACAGGAGATCAGGGACAGCTGCTTGTTGTGAGCTGGGGAAGGGCCTTTCTCTTCTCATGTCCTCTGTGGAATATGATTTCACAATCGAATGCCTTGTGAGAGTTTCCCCCTTAAGTCGTTCCTTTTGTTTTTTTAGCATGATTCTGCATTTTAGTTGTGAACTTACAAAACACTGAACTTGTCCTTGGCTTACCAACCATAGAAGTGAATAAACTAAGTTATATTGAGCCTCAGGTCTTCTATTGAGCACTTGGTAATGGTCCTATGATCTAGTATTTTTCACATTTTTCAGTTTGCCTATCAAAGAAGAATGTGCATTTGTACAGTGATGGGCTTAAAGGCAAACCCCAGTTCAGAGTCTGAACAGAGACTGTACCCAACACCCCTGCCCAGTGGCCACCACACACGTTCTCCTTCTTCCAGCTCTCCCCTGTTGTGCCAGGCGTCTGCACCCTGATGATTCTCTTGGGTATGTTCACTGGGTAGTTTTCTAATTTGTGGAATTCCATTTAGAGCTCTGTGTGAGTCCATCACTGAGAACATGGTGCTAAAGAATCATATTTGAATTTTAAATGTCATTAATACTGTCAGCATTATTTTAAATATCCAGCAGATTTGGGGTGTGCTGGGTATTGCGTTCCTTTGAGCAGAGCAGTCTAGGGTGACCTGAAATCACTTAATGCTCAGAACTGTGTGGAGCCCTTCACGGACCCGCGCGAGACCTGTTACTGTGGCCACGGACGACAGGAAATGGGAAGAGCCTGCCCGAGGTGGTAGGTCTGCGGCCTCCGACTTCACCCTACAACTCCTGGGCGCTGCTTTATGTCCATACAAGGAGCATCTCCTGCTGATCAGCCCATCCCAGGGCCGCCCGCACTTGTGGGCTGGTTCAGTATAAATTCTCCGCCCCAAGTAGCACTGTCCTCTGGGACCACTGGGCTCTCACCTCCTGTCTTTGGTGGCCAGCATGGCTCCCCATCATCCCGGCAGGACTTCAGGCACGAGCTGGAGTTTCTGACGAGCCCCATTTCCTAGCCAGGCTCCCGACCCTTTGTGACTGAGGTGAGGCAGGTGATAAAGAGGTTGGACCAAAATGCTGAAAAGGGAACGATATTCAGAACAGAAAATAATGTGCTTTCCTGCTTGTGCTTCTTTTAAGGAACCAAGGCATGCTTCAGCCTCCTTCTCCTGAAATAAAAACATGGCTACAAGCAACATTTTTTTCTTGCCAACCTTTCCAATTTTATTTCATTCTTTCAGACATATTAATTATAGTTTCTTTTCTCTCTAGCCTATTAGTAATGCTGATTTTATTGTTCCGGTTGAAATCGATGGAACTATACATCAGGTAAGAAATCAAAGCTAAATCTGAGTTTCAATTAGCATTTATTTTTTTTTTTAGTAATTACATTTCTTATGAACTTTATTTCTGAATTCCCATTTCAGTAATAATCATATTCGTGAATCAAAAGGAAGCAAACTGTAAAATAAATATAATTGTTTTCTGCTTTTTTCACTCAGATGGATTTATTTTTATGCTGAGTTTACAAGGGAAACTGTAGCCTATTTGTAAATATTAGATGTGGTTGCAAGTTCAAATAGTTCTTTGATTTGATGCAGACTTTTAGAAATTTCCATATCCCCCATCGGCCTAGCTTGATGGTCTAATTAACTTCCTCATGTAATTGCTTTTGGCTACTCTCCTAGCAGGCAACAGGAAAATGCGACAGGGTACCCACTTATGGTGGATTTTCAGGAAAAGGTGCCATTTCCAATGCCAGCCACTCCGGCCTGATCTTGTCTGTCCTGCATCATGTTCTCCAGTGACTCTTTAGCCAAAATGCAAACGAAAGAGAAAGGGAGAAGGGTGTGAGTGTTTGGATAGCAGGCAGCTTGGAGTAAAGATACCCTAATCAGTTGGTATGCCTCTTTGTTCTGATATTTTTTCCCCTTATCTGCATGAAGTTCCTCCGGAAATAGCTTCATTTATGAACATATTGGAAACACTGGAGGCAGAAGAGTTGAGGAGGCTTTGGTCAGTTTTCCACACAGATGACCTGACCATCTTGCTGTCAACCCCACTGTCTTAAAGCGAGAGTCTCTGGACTGATGTGTGCATATCCCAGGAAGGGAAATCTCTCCTGGTGCTTGAGCCATAGCAGGATGTGCCTCCTTAGTTATGTCCGTAGTCTCCTTGGCCCTTGAGTGTCAGGTGTCAGAACTGGCAAGGCCTCGGAAACCAGCCACCTCCTTGTCCAGGTGGGGAAACTGAGACTCAGCCAGAGAAAGCGTTGGCTCAAGGTCCTACAATATGAAGCATTACAATGAGACTCCCCGTCTCCTGCCCCCCTGCCCAAGGCTCTTTTCCTGATACCCCAGTCCTGCCCCTCCCCTGCCAGGAAGCCGTTCCTGGGAAAGGCAGCCTTGGCCCTGGTATCTCCACACTTTGTGCTTTTAAAAATCATTAGGGAGCCAAAACAGCAGGCACTTGGGCATTTAACATTTGCAAAAGCATCAACTGAATTAACTCGGTATCCGTGAAGCAGTTAAGGCTTCTGCGTTTATTATCTCGGCTCATGTTACAAAGTAATGAGACAGAGGAGAGGCTGCCCATTGGCATGGCAAGAATTAGGAGAGAAATTAATGCCTCATGACTATGAGCATGACCCTCGGGGCCTGACCTGCTATGACCAGACCATTCTCGAAGGAGCCAACCTAGCCCCCTGCGCCCCCTCCCCCCAGCCTCCCTCCAGACTGTGCTGTGATTCACTTGGCGATAGATGCCCCAGGGCACCAGGTCTGGGATCAAACACTCTCTCCTGAGGGACTGAAGCCACAGGCGCGAAGAGGAGGACCAAGGCCCTGGCGAAGGCCGTGGCCTCGTTCAAGTAATCCAGGATAGGCTGTGCAGGTCCCAATGGGCCTATTCTTGGTTACTTGCACGGGGACGCGGGCCTGGACGCCGGCATCCGGGCCCAGGACCTTCCTCTCTGCCAGAGGCACCAACACCAGAGTTTCCAAATCAGTCTCCTGCCCTGTGTGTGTTGCAAAGCTTGCTTTCCAAGCAGTATTCCCAGGGTTACCGAGGACCGCAGGCCACACCCCCTCCCTGGTGCTCAGTCTCACGGGCAAAGTGGGCACCGAGAGGTACTGCAGCCCAGGCCCTGCCCTCAGCCCCCACCCCGGCCTCCCAGCTCCTCAGAGCCCTGTTGGCACCCACCCCAGGCCATTCTGCTCCCCTGCCCCTCGCTGCACCCTCAGGCACAGGCCCCTGCTCACCCCACTCCCAGTAGGCCGCACATTTCCCAGCAAGTCCTGGCTCTGTGTAGAATTCCTTTGCCAGCAGCACATCGTCTGTGTGATACAGAACCCCCTTTTTCTCCTCTATTACCCCTCCTGTAGGATATCCAACCTGTTCCATCTGCCATTCATGGCCCCGCGCATACTACCCCAGCCTGCCTTTCACACTTCCTCTTCAGCCGCTTCTCCTGTCCCCCATCTTTCCTCTCTTATCGCTGCCTCTGAAGGGCTGGTCATGCAGGGCTCTGGCCGTTCTCTAACACCCCAGGTGTTTTCAGCCAGAAGTTATGCTGACGCTGTTTCCTCTGCCTGGAAGCTCACTTATCCTTAGCGGCCTGGCAAGCTCCTATTCATCCTTCAAGGCCCAGGCCAAATGTTACCTTCTGTGATTCCCTCCCCTTGAGAGGGAAATTAATTGTCCTTAATTTATGCTTCTACTGTAGCTTCCGTTATGCATGTTGATTTTGATATATTTTTGTGTATGTCTGCTCTAGACTGTGAGCCCTTTAAGGGCAAGGCCTGTGTTGTATTCGTCTTTGTAACTGCTTCAGGCTAAGCACAGAGATGCGGCTCAGTGAATCCAAATTGGATTGAATGTTAACAAGCTTGATTTATTTTAGGGTAGTGGCTAATTTCACATGGGATTTGTTCAAGTTTTAATTAGTTTTTCCCTCCACCTACCTCCTCTATCTTTGTTCACTGGCTTTGCCTTCTTTCCCATCTCCGTGCTTTCCTAAGATGTGTTTGGGCTCCCTAGCCATGAGCACAGAGCCAAGCCACTCTAGGAAGGTCGGTCTACTCTTTGCCCCTTTCTGTTTGGAGGACCCTCCTGAGGGCTCATTTCTGGCACCTTGGATGTGAGCACCTTGGCTCACATCCCCTGCAGTATCCGTTTCTGTACCAAGCCTAAGCAGAGTCACCTTTGTGGTACCCAGTGGACGGCTTCCCAAGCTGACAACGAAAGCCCTCCTTGCAGCTTTGCTGGGCCTGCGCGTCCTCCCCAGGCACTCCCAGCAAGGGAGGTGTAGTCAGAGTGGAAAGGGGCAGCAGAGCAATCCCAGACCTGCCAGGCCAGGCCTGTGCCTCCAGAAAGACACCCCCCACCCCCGCAGACCATGGCCTGTGTCCACAGAGGGTCTGACCCAGAGCATGTGCCTAGAAACACGTGTGAAATGAATGAGCTGTTTCTCGCAAACAGGGCACAACCCTCCCACTCACTGGCTCTGAAAACCCCCAAGACTCAGTACCATGGTCAGCTTCCCTTTCTCCCTTGGGAGGAGCATCCGTACGGAACTCAGACCTGGAGCCCAATCTGAAGAGTATATCTAGCCTCAAGCGCCACATTTGACTACATAGCTCCTCATACAGTCTGGGTCTTCATACCACACACAGACCCCGGGAACCGGAGGCAGGAACCTTTCAGGAACCCTTCCCACACTGGTGTTTGGACCCCCGGCCATCCCCAGCAGCTCCTATGACTGACCAGCTTACTGTTTCCTGCCTTTGCAGGTGTATGTGCTGAAGCGGCCACATGTGGACGAGTTCCTCCAGAGGATGGGACAGCTCTTTGAGTGTGTGCTCTTTACTGCCAGCTTGGCCAAGGTGAGTCCTGCTCCCAGCCTCTCCACCCCTACCCCCTATCTGCCAAATAGCCCTTTGTTAAGGTTGGGGAAGCTGTTTCTATGGTGACACATTCCCACCCCAGATGGGATGGATGCAGGCCATGTGCACAGCACCAGCCTGAGAGGCTTCTGCGTTACCATGGTGACAGGGAGCACTTGGAACAAATGCTCCATGAAGTTGCTGCATGCAGCCCCCTGAAGCTGGTTGTCCATAGAGCAAGAAATCACAAACGTGTCCAGCGTAACTGAGAAAGGGGTGTCTGCATCTCATCTGTTCACTGGTGACTAAATGCTAGAGGCTCAGGCCTCTGTGCCCTGGGGTTAGCTTACACAGGTTTGGAGGAGAGGTGAGTGTCAGAGAGTCACCCACGAGCACGGGCCGAACGACTGCCCTAATGAGCCCTGTGACCTCAGGCAAGTTACTTCACTTCTCTTGCCTCGGTTTCTTCTATAAATTGGGGATAACTTCATCTACCTTGTGGGGCGGATCCAAAGAAGTCATGCATGTCAAGGGCTTACCGCAGTGCCTCACTTATATTCAGCAAGTATTCACGATGCACCTGCTGTGTTCCGTATGCTTTGCTGGGCACTGTCACGTGGTAAGCTCCCGGTGTTTGCTGTTTATTATCATAATCATTCATGATAAAATAATTCACACACACGTTGGTCCTATAGCTTGGTACGAATCTCTGACCCAGTCTACACTGGCTCTGACCAAATACAGTGGTTCCTTTGCCCTGTCCAACTGTTGGAGGGAATTATCGGGTTCACAGGACCCCCAATGTGGTTTCGTCTCTCCTTTCGCAAGTGTGCTGCGGGGCCTGCTCTGTGTAGGGCAGACAGGCAGGCCCCCGCTCCTCAGAAGAGATCCATGCCATGACCATCTCAAACCTTGACTCTGATGGGGCCAACACCAGCCATTTGTTGGTGGCACCATCAGTGTCTCCATGGGCGCCTCAGGACCCTGAGTGGCCCCAAAGGTGAGCTTTGTGAGGCCCAAGTTAGCCACCTGCCTGTCACAGACCTGCTCCAAGGACTCAATGCAGCCCCCTCTCCCATATCTCTGCCGGCTCCCTTCGCCTCTGCACGTCGGGGACCCCGACTCCGGACTCCCAGACATCCTGCTTTGTCAGCCTGGGCATTCCCGGTTCGGGCCATCTCTCTGCCATGGCCGAAGTGAGAGAGAACCCCACCTGTACAACATTCTGCCGGGCTCATTGCCGGGCCTTGAAGCATGAGCCGATAGAGAAGGACTGCAAAACCTGGGCCTGACTCTTGCATGCGAAAAGGAGAACATGGCCTCAGGGAAGACATCATCTTCCCCAGTGGGTGCTCTGTCAGAAGAATGGCACCAAGACTAATTGTATTATAGTGTCAATGGCTCTGCTGACCGTGCTCTGGGGTGCCGAGAAGCCTGAAGTGATAACTAAAGAAATAGTAAACAGGAAGATGGCACCGGTAGTCAGTGGATTGAGAGTTGTTATTTCTTTGGCAAAATTGAAAACACTCTTCCTTGGCATTGTCCCCAGCACCCACTTAAACATCCTTGTTTCCTCTCTTTTCCTGGACTGCTCCCACCTGCCCCTCCGTCTGTCTCTCCAACCCTTCTCTCACTGCTGCTCCGGCCTGGCTCACCAAATCAGCTCCCCAGTGCAGCCTTCCAGCCTGTTTCCTCCCTGATGCACAAGTTCTGCGGACAGGTGGGCACTCCGCAGGCCTTGGCTCTGGGCTCAGCTCCCAGCCAGCACCATCGGGACAGCGGACCTCCTGGCCCACCGCCCAAGGGCCAGCAGGAACCCTAAGCTGACTGCCAGAGCCCTTCAATATATGCATCCTCATTGTGGTTTCCTGTATTCACTCAGTCACCCAGCACATATTTACCTAGCACCTGCTGTATATCAAGCATTGTACTAGGCACTGGGGATACAGGAGAGAACAAAAGAAACAAAGTCCCTGCCCTCATGAAGCTTACGTTCCCCACATTCGTCTCCAAGGCCTGGAGCTCCTAGACTTAGAACTCCCTTGAAAGAGATATGCCACCGCCGGTATTAATGGTTATAAGGAAATTAATCATCCTTTCCATCTATTGGGTTGTCGGAAAAGTCATGACGTATTTTTTCTATATTTTTTGTTGCAAAAATGCGTCATGACTTTCCCGACAACCCAAAAGAACCAGGCCCTTCTAACCCACGCATGTGGCACTAGGCTACCCTCACCAGCAGAAACCTACAGTACCCTGAGCTCCCACCCTACGTGGTCAACAGGAAATACAGTCTGCTCCTAGACTCTGCCTCCCTCCGGATGTCTCTGGAGAGAGGAGGACTTTGCCCTGGCATCGCAGCTGCTGCTGTAGCCCTGCTGGCATTTGCTCTGCCCTCAGGGGCTGCTGTGCATTCCACTGCCTGTCTTCCCACCAGCACCTGCCTCGGCTGCTTCCTGCCTCCCAGACAGAGTCACTGGGCACCTGGTGACACCTCCCTTTTGTCTTGGTGCTGAGGCCTGGCCTCCCATCGGGCTTCGAGCTGCCACTCCTTTGCCTCCAGCTCGAGCCACTCAGTCTGACCCAGTCTTTAAGACATCTTCATTTATGAAGATTTTCCCTCAGGGATGACCCCTTTATTTCTGTATCCAGTTCAGCCTGCTTTAGGGAAAATTCTCCAGGCCATGAGAGAGGGCCAAGCAGGATGAACCCCAAAAGTAAGCTGGGCACAAGCTCCCTCCCATAAACTCTAAATAAATGGAAGTGAGTGTCAGCTCCATCCTGAGATGGTCAGGAATGGGTCTTGCCCAGTTGCTCGGAGCACCTCTAGGGGGCAGTGTGACCACATGCCACAGGAGCCGAATGCTAAGTCAGCTCGTTGGTTCACTGATGAAACTAGTATTTGCAGAGCCCCTACCATGAGGCAGGCCTTCTGCGAGGTGCTGGGGATGTCATGGTGAATAGGACAGGCCAGGCCTGGGCCCTGACAGTGAAGAGGAAATAAAGTCGCCCCACATGGTGATAAACTGTGAAGGAAATTACTGTGAGGCGATAGAGCAGTATCCAGAAAGAAAGATGCAGGACTCTAGGTGGGCAGTAAAGGAAGCCAAGGCCTGAAAAACGACACAGGAGAGGTTCATGCAAAGAGCTGGGAAGAGACTGTTCCGTGCAGAGGGAACAGTGGTACAGAGGTTCTGACCACGTTCAAAGCCAGTGTGGCTCCAGTGATTCGAGATGGAGCCGGGAGGTCACAGAAATCATGCAGCTGCAGCCATACAGGCTATGGGGCGAGGGGTGTGGGCTGGAAAGGAGGCCCAAAGGGAAAGGGGAGCTCTGGAGGCTCACACAGCCCCCCCAGGCCAGAGATTAGAGGCCTGGATGGGGTGCTGGCATTATAAATATGGAGAGGCGGGTGGATTCAGGATATTTTTGGAGATGGAACTGACAGGAATTTCTGATGGATTGGATATGAGAAGTGAGGGAATGGAAGAATCCAGGGTGTCTTGCACCCACGGAGAGGAAAGTAGCCAGGATCCTGAGATTTCCGAGGATTTAAATCCCCTTTTAGGAAAGTAAGCTGCGCCTTGCTGCCGCAGGTCAGGGTTTCTGGGCTCTTTCCAGCACCCCGCCTTCATTGCCACCCCTGCTTTCCAGTACGCAGACCCTGTGGCTGACCTGCTAGACCGCTGGGGCGTGTTCCGGGCACGGCTCTTCAGAGAATCGTGTGTTTTCCATCGTGGGAACTACGTGAAAGACCTGAGTCGCCTTGGACGGGAGCTGAGCAAAGTGATCATCGTGGACAATTCTCCTGCCTCGTACATCTTCCACCCTGAGAATGCAGTAAGTAGCTCCAGAGAAAACCAGGGCGCCCTCTGAGCTCTGTCTTACTGGGCAGGTTCCACTCTGGAAGCTTCCAGCACCCGTGCAAAGTTTCTTGGCCTCTCCTTGGTGAAATCGCAACTCTGCCACTTAGCAACTGCATGACCCTGACCACGTTATTTAACCTCACTGAGCCTCAGTGGCCTCATCTGTCAAATGGGGATTATAGGAATGCTGATGTCAGAGGATTGTTGGAGTCGGTACGGCAGTACTGAAAAGCACGCAGGACAGTGCTTGTGATGGGTAAGTGCTCAGTGAGTCTGTGTCACCCTCTTAGCAATTTAGATATTATCGCTGAGAAGGCGTCTGCCTGTCATGAACCTCCTAGAGCTGGCTGCTTCCTGGACTTCATGACCCCTGTAGACTCAGAAGGCCTAGGGGACCTCTTCAACAGAAGTGTTTCTTAAAAATGAATGAAACACTTCAATAAGGTCCTCACATAAGGCTGCCAGGCTTTACCACCTCATAGTGATGTTTTAAAAGTATATAATGGGGGGCCGGCCGAGTGGCGCGATGGTTAAGAACTCGCTTGGGATGCCAGAGGGCCCCGGTTCGGATCCCACATATGAGGGCCAGTGACACT
>NW_017731459.1:37327-111991 GCF_001890085.2 Hipposideros armiger | reverse complement strand
AGATTGAAGAACAAAACGACAGCAACTTGTCTGTTCCCCTTTCCCCAATTCCCCAGCACTGTTCCCATCCCCCCAATTCCCCAATAAAAAAAAAATCTTTAAAAAAAAAAAAAGTATATAATGGGAACATTTCCTACATAAAACTCCCTGGAACATGGCAGTTCTCATTGTCTACTCAGTGGGTGGAGCACGAGTCTCAGAGCAAGACAGCTTCCTCCCACCTCCCACCCTGTGTTTCCAGGGCAACAGAGGTCAGCCAGGCCCACTGGTGACTGCTGACCCCTTAGCAGGAGCCACCACACCAGGCCCTGAGCTCAGGCAGCTTTCCCAGGAGAGGAGCCTTCCTCCCAAGCCCAGGCTTCTCAGACGCAAAAGAAACCTCTACAAGGTCCCTCCCTCGAGTCCAGAACTTGGCTGCTTCACTTAAAATGTACAAATGCGTTCAAAGTAGATGCAATTAGTGTGTAACGTTATTTTAATAAACCTCCAAAATGTATTATATTTAAACATGTTCATTTTAATGAGTTAATCAAATTCAACATAATGCATGTTGTAATGTGGCTCTAACAGATAAGGATTGCTTTTTAATATAATCACAATTCCATTATCACATCTGACAAAACTGATTTTCTTAATATTATCTAATATCCAGCCTGTGTTCATATTTTCCCTATTATCTCTAAGTGTTGTCTTAACATCTGGATTGTTTGAATCAGAATCCAAACAAAATCCATGCATTGCTTTGGTTAAAGTCTCTTAATTCTTTTCTAAGCTTGACAGTTGCCTTCCCCTCTCCCATTTTCTTCCATGCCTTTTGTTTGTTGAAGAAATTCTGGTTATTTGTCTCACAGAAATTTCCTACACTCTGGATTTGCCTCGTTGCAGCTTCATGGTGGTGTTTAATATGTTTTTCTAGCCATTATACTTCTTTTATTTTCCTTTTTTTTTTTTAAGATTTAATTGGGGAATTGGGAAAGGGGAACAGCCAAGTTGTTGTCCTTCGGTCTTAGTTGTGGAGGGCGCAGCTAGTTCAGCTCCAAGTCCAGTCATGCTGCTGTGTTCAATTAGTTGTGGGTGGGCGTAGCCACCATCCCATGTGGGAGTCGAACCGGCAGCCTTGTTGTTAAGAGCGCATGCTCTACCCCTGAGCCATCCAGGCGGCAGCTCAGCTCAAGGTGCCAAGTTCAGTCTTAGTTGCGGGTGGGTGTAGCTCACCATCGAACAGGCAGTCTTGTTAGGAGCACGTGCTCTCACCAGCTGAGCCATCCTGCCACCTGTTGGCAGCTCAGTGGCAGCTCAGCTTGGGCACAGCTCACTGGCCCATGTGGGAATCGAACCAGCAACCCTGTTGCTTAGAGCTCGCACTCTTGAGCAAGCTCTTCACCAACTGAGCCACTCAGCCGGCCCCTATACTTTCTTTAAACAAGTAGTTAGGTCGCTACTATCTGATTAGAATCAGGTTCAATTTTTTTTTTTCAAGAATATATCACAGGTGGTATTGTGTACCTTTGTGGTATCACATCAGGAGGCATGTAAGTCACTTGTCCCACTTTTAAAGATGTTAAATTCATCTTTGAATTCAGATGGTGTTGGCCTGATGTATCCATTTTAACATTCCCCATCACCCTTTCACCTAAAAACGTAAGCATTCGTTGATGATCACTGCCTACGTCCACTATTCCACTAAAAATTGCAAAATGGTGATTTCTGTATTCTATGATTATTTCTGCATTTGTTGGCTGGACTCCTCTTTTTTTTTTTTTTAAGATTTTTATTGGGGAATTTGGGGGATGGGAACAGCGGTGGGGAATTGGGGGAAGGGGAACAGACAAGTTGCTGTCCTTTTGTTCTTCAGTCTAGTTGTGGAGGACATCGCTTCACCGACCCAAGTTGGCACCATCATTGCGCTCTTCCCAGGCGAGGCACATCAGTCGCTGGTTTCTGGACGGCCGCTCACTGCGGCTGCTGGCCGCTCACGCTGGCTGCTGGCTACACACGGTAGCCCATGGCAACCCACTGCCACAGGGGCTGCAGACCAGCGACTCATGGCAGCCCAGCTCCAGGTTGAGCTGTTGTTCAGCATCTTAGCTGTAGAGGGCAGTGTCACTGGCCCTCATATGTGGGATCCGAACCGAGGCCCTCTGGCGTCCCAAGCCAGCTCTTAACCATCGCGCCACTCGGCCGGCCCTGGACTCCTCTTTTTTAATCAGACTTGCCCTCATTAACTGCTTGATTGCCTTAAGGTTCAGTTTGAATGTTTGAATAGGGGTGTCAGGGTAAAATCTTGGTTCTACTTCTTTAATTCTACGATTTCAGAGTAACGAGTTGGTGCCATCACAACCTCCACAACTAACCAGCGGTTTTTTTAGGTTTCATCATGAACTCATAGATTTTTTTTTATTATTATTCCAATTGAATCTATGTATTATTCATTTGTATGCTCAAATCTTCACCTTTGGCCAATGGACACCCCTTCAGCTTACAATAGTCTTCGATAGCTGCCCACTCTCTGGAACAACAAGGTGTTTCAGGCTCTTCTCCCCCAGTTCTTGCTTCCGCCCTGGAATCAGTCATTTTTCTATGGAGCCTGGTTCCCGTTAGTGGAAATGGTATTTAGAGACCATAGTTTGGGTGGGTCCTCGTTGTTACTAGGATGTCCTTTACTTCTAGTCCTTTCTACTGGACAGAGCTCATATAGACATACTTACAGAAGGAAAACTAAGTCATAAATTTGTACTGGTTTTTCGAATTCAATGTAATAACAGGGTTTTTTATTTAATTTCTTCGTTGTATTTGTATTTGTACTTCCTCTTATGCTGAAACTCTTGATTCCAAAAGATATTTACATCGTTGTATATTTGATTTATTCTGTAGTATATGTATAATTTCAAAATAGCAGTACTAATGTTAATATTAATAATAATAAGACAATTGAGTACATTTAGGGTTTTTTTGAGAAATGTACAGCTAAAACACTATCTTTTAAAATTACTTGAAATAATTTCCTGTGTGGTTATGTCACCAGCTTTACATACATTTAGGTTCATTTTTTATTGATTTTTTTTTAATGGTTTCATTTTATTTCAATCGTGTAATACATTATTCCATCAAAACTATCAACAGTGATAAGTTTAGAGAAGTCTTGTGTCCATTTCTGCCCCTCCCCCTGGGAGTAGTCAGTTTTTGGTACTCCTTGCCTTGCTTTTTTTTGTTTTTTAATTGCCTAATAAATTGTTATGTTTCTGCGCAGTCTTCAAATTTATCAAAGGGTCAAAATATTACTTTTAAACTTTTTTGGTTTCTTCAAACTCCTTTTTAAACCTCTTCTCCCTGGATACTACTGACTAGCACCCCTCACCACCCTCTATCTAACACTAAGGAAAAATCCTGTCTTGGTCTGTGGCTTCAGCATGTCCTGAAATTTTATACTTTTAACTGATCACTGCTGAGCATGGAAAGAAGTGCTCCACTTATCTTTGCCACGCAACCTGGCAAATGACCCCAAGTGGACCCTGC
Source organism: Hipposideros armiger (assembly GCF_001890085.2). Classification (NCBI taxonomy): domain Eukaryota; kingdom Metazoa; phylum Chordata; class Mammalia; order Chiroptera; family Hipposideridae; genus Hipposideros; species Hipposideros armiger. The sequence continues at coordinate 108,475 of NW_017731459.1, read as the reverse complement.
TGTGCCCTATACACAGGCTTTCCGGTGTTGGTGGTTGGCAGATAACCTCTGCCTCCATGTGCTCTGAGGTGCAAGGAACTGGTTTGATGCAATGGAAAGAGCTTTTTGAAACTGGTAAGTAACAAGGCCAGTTCTCACATGCTCTGTACTCTGGCCACCTTTTCTGCAGCCAGAAAACAAAACAGGCAAATGCACGCAGACGAGGACGTCACCTTGCCTTCCTGAGCCATCTCCCGAACCAGGTCCCTTTGCATTGATCTTAGTTGGGACAGGGGATCAGACAAAAGGATGATGGTGGTGATCATGGCTGGATACCTGTTCTCCTTACCAAAGAAAATGTTAAACGTACGGGCACCCAGCCAGGCTAGGGGCAGTCCAGAGCCCCAGATACAGCTCTGCTGCCCCCTCTGCCCTCTGTCTTCCAGGTGCCTGTGCAGTCCTGGTTCGATGACATGACGGACACGGAGCTGCTGGACCTCATCCCCTTCTTTGAGGGCCTGAGCCGGGAAGACGACGTGTACAGCATGCTGCACAGACTCTGCAATAGGTAGCCCCGGCCGTCTCCCCGCCTCCCACCTGTGCACTCTGGAGCCCCCCGCCGTGGGGACCACCGGCCTCGACTCCCTGGGAGCTGACAGTGACTCTGCACTCCAGGCCGCGGGGCAAATGTGGCCATACCTACCGGTTTCATTTTTTAAGAACAGAAACAACTATTTTAAAATGAACTCTTTTAATGAATTTCTTAAAGGGACATGCATTTTACTGGATTTGCTTTTCTTAAAACATACCAAAAAGAAAAAAAAAAGCTTGGTATCTATCAGACTTCCTTTCAACTGTCCTCCCTTCCAAGCAGACAACCTGCCCTCTTTTACCGCAGCTCGGAGCAGCTGACCCAACTCAGAATCTCTTTCCTACAGGATGAAGTGCCTTTTTGAATGTTATTTTAAGCTGAGAATTAATTTTTCTACACAACGTATTTCCAGTCTTTTATTGTCTCAGATTCTCTAAGAAGATAAATATGACAATTTTCTAGAACCTGGGGGGAGGGGGTGGCGAGGGATGGGAGTGAGTCCTAGGAGCCTGTCTCCCAGCAGGTGTGACTGCTCTGACAACCTGTGGCATGCCGCAGGGTCGGGGTCCGGATGGAGTTTATGTGACCGTGCCCATCTCCATTCATTTCTGACCCAGTTTGGGATGTATTTGCAATTGTGTGGCTCCATTAGGAAACAATAGCTTCTTTCACATTATGGTTTCTGATGGTGACAAATTGGTCTTGAGGTCACATTTTTCCCTTGAAAAGTGGCATTATGTGACTTCTTCTTTCACACTACTTCCATACTTCTGTGTTTTTTTGTTTTGTTTTGTTGTTGTTTTGGGTAGAGCAATTACAAGAAACTCAAACCCTTGGATTTTTAAAAACAAAAAAAAAATCAGTTTATTGATTTTTAAATCTTTCCTTTCCAAAAGCTGGATACACGTGGAGCTGTTTGGGGATTTTCTTTGCTGCTACTGCGCTGCCACCAAATGGAATTGACCAGCGGCTGTTACACTGTTCTTTGCCACTGTGCCTATGCTCAGAATCTGCTCACTGCTAAGCTGCACACTCGGATGGGGTTAGAATCATAGGTGTCCCCCTCACCCATGGCAGACTTACCAACTGTACCCCTTCCCTGGCACTGGCCATGGGAGCACAGAAGGGTACAAAGACAAAAGGGCCAGCGCGCCACGCAAGTGTGGTGCTCATTTTAAAATTGCAGTCAACATCAGACCCTGTGATAAGCTGACTGTTCTCTCCTGAGGACCCGTGACCTCCACCAACCACCACGCCAGTGTGGCCCAAGTCCATCTCTTGGTCTTCTTTTTTGAAGCACAGCCTCGTTCTGAGCCAAGCGGTGGGGAGCCTGTCTAGATTGGGACTCGTTGTCCTGAGCCCGGGAGAGGAAGGCTTCCTCCCCGAGGCGGGGGTCCCTGTGCAGTCTTTCCCAGTGAGATGTTTTTAAGCAGTGCCATGTTCCTTGTTTGACAACAAGTATAAAGTATTGCTCTTAAAAATAATGAAAAAGAACCCTTTTGTGTTGGCACCATTGCCTTAGTCCTCTGTGGGTTGGGCCTCTGCCAGAGTTCTGATGGGAGCGACTGGCACTAACAAAACTGGAAATGGAGGGTCCAAGTAAAATTTCTTTTTTTGCTTCTATTCACAAAATAATGACGTTAGCTGCCAATCAAGTCCTCCCAACAGCACTTTGGTCTGTGGACTGCCCTGCATTCGGAAAAGAAGTAAGTATTCAGGGGTAACCCGGTCTCCCAGCATTCTGCGTGTTCCAAACCCCATAATCCACATGCCAATTCAAAAAGAAACAGCCCCTTGCTCGGCATTACCAACGATAATAACAGTTACATGGCAGATCTCTACATGCCATAAACCGTGAATTGGGAAACGAGTCATTAAATGAACCCGCTGCCTTAAATGTCTTGAATGTCTCAGTCCAGTGTCTGTCGTGTCGAAATCCATGGAGAGCTTGGTCCTGATGAGAGCCTTTAGACCCTTACCCATGCTCCCCCTTGTTGGCATCACAAGGTCTAGTTCAGCATTGTGGGGAAGGGGGGGCTGAAAGGACTGAAATTCTAGACCATTTCAGGGGACTCGAACCTAGGAAGAGTGACAGATGGAGTGAAGACGCTTGGCAGGCTTGAGCCAGACACTTCCCCTAGTCGTTCCCGACACCGTGCGTGCCATGCGCTGACCCAGTGCAGAGCTTGTGAGGATGGGGCCCGGTTCCTGCCACCACAGACACAGAGCTCTCAGGAGGGCCAGTCAGCCCTCTGAGGGTCCTGGGTTCTGTGCACCTTATTTGACCATACTCCAAAATTCCACTTTTATTTTAACCCTTGATTCTGCTTTATGTACATAATAAAAATATCTATATCTATATATATATATATTTTTAATCATCTACATGTAAATGAAGCAATAGAATTCTAACATAAGGCCAAGAAATGAAATGAATGTTTGGGGTTTATATTTTTAAGGTAAATACGGGTATTGTTTTAATTATTACCTTTTATTAAATTGTGGGCTTTAAAAACCTAATTGAAACCTATGAGCTATTTCTCTGTGCCATATACTTCCCATGTTACCAAAACATCCCTGACACTTTAGCCAAAAGACAAATCTGACGTCCTGAGTTCTCATGGTCCTTTCTGTACCAGGTTAAAATATAGTCTTCTAAACAAATATTTTTTACATGAAGATCTGGGACAGGATACCTTGGGTCATGGACTCCGGCCCCTGTGATGCTGTGACATCTCTGGCCGGGCCTCTAGTGGAGGTGCCCAGACACGTCTGAGGTCGTTACTGCTCTGTCTTCCATGGCTCTGGAACCCTACATGTTGGTCTGTGGTTTCACCCATTAGCCATTTGTAAACAATGTGTTTGTATACTAAAAAGGAACACCACCTGTCATGGCTGATGGTTGGTGGGGAAGCTCCTTTGACATGGTGCAATTTTGATGAGATGACGTTGGAGATACGAGGATGACCTAATGACATTGATATGTCATGGTTGCAGCATTTGAACTTGTGGTATAAAAAAGAAATCTGTAAATCTATAATCTGGCAACATTTTACAACCCTATATTTTAAAGATGGCTTTCTAATAAAATCCAGAACCACACAGCCCTATGGTCAAACACTCGTGACGTTTGTGCCTCTGCTTTTAAAGGTGCTGTGATGGACAGTGGGCATGCCAGACTTAGAGAGGAGGGGGTGGCTCGAAGTGCTTGCAGTTACCTGTGCAAAACCGACTGGCTGCCTCTGTTCCCATTTTACTGTAATTTGATGGTGTCTGTTCCTGTTCCATTCTCCAGGGAGCTTCTCTGCAGACTAACAACCCCCCTCTTCCCCCAAAATAGTGGAGATGCTGGTGTCTGAGTAGTCATGGATTTCTGTTGGACATATGAATGTGATAAACAATCCAGCATTACTCAGAAAATACTACATGTGGAATGTGCACGTTTACAGGGGCGAGCATTGTCAGTCAAGAGGCTTGCAATGATTTCCTTCCTGCCAAAAATAAACACGTGAAACTGCGCTCTCTTGTGGATGGACTGCTTCTCTACCGGCAGCACCTCTCTTCACTCTGTTCTCTGTTCTCTGCCCCTGCACATCTTCGTGCCAGCACCTTGGGTCTCCTGATGCCCTAGCTTCTGGAGAGCAGGGGTGGATGGGAGCAGAGCTGCAGGATCCCAGGAGCCACAGACCTTGACCCCAGGGGGAGGTAGAAATCCATTTTGCCCAGTGATAGGCCTCTGGCTTGTCCGAAGCGGTCTGGCTCACCATCCTCCCTCGCCCTTCCCAAATGCAGCCTAAGAGAACTGTAGCCCCTACCCCATAAGAGCCACAGGCATGGTGTGTGCTGTTTGGTGCCTAAACTCACAGCCCTTGGGTGCACTGACTGAGATGCTGTGATTCCCAGAGGAAGCATGGCAAGAATTCGAAAGAATACGGGCATACAAGACAGTCTTCTCACAGTGGGACATCCTGCAGACATTGCCCTCAGCCCAGCCCCTCTGCACATGAAGGTGAGGGGACAGCAAGCCCCCCTCCGCTAGGGACTCCTGGCAGAGCCTTGGGCACAGCCTCACCATTCTCAGGACTCTTCATAATGATACCTAATTCAGATGATAAAGAACACCAGTGTCAAAAAGCTCATCAGATTGACTTCCCCATTTTGTGGATGAGAAAACTGAGGCCAGTGAGTCTGTTCTGTCTGCCACAGGGAGAGAGGGTTCTGTCATATTCATCCCAAATGACAGGACAGTGTGTGTGTCAGCCCAGGAAACCTAATATTTATCCAGAGACAAGACCCAAATCCCCCACAGCTAACCTGAGCTGTGCCCCAAGGTGCCCTCTCCACAATGGAGCAGCTAGCTGGCCAGAGAGGTCACCCCAGTTTTCTCCCCTGGTTCTGGACCCACAGCTGTGCCCCTCTGTCCCTCTGCTCCCTAGCCCTCTCTGCCTTCTCTCACCTCCTCTGGCATTGTCTCAGCTGCTTCATACCTTCACCTACAAGCAGACAGACAAATGATTGAGAATGGTGGCTGCCCCTGAAGCTGAGGTGTCCCAGCGAGTGTTCCTAGAGCCTCTGAATAGGTGTGAAGGAAACAGGTCATCAAGAGGCTACTTATTTGGGACTCGAGTGCACACTGAGATTTCACCTCCTGGCGTTTTTCGTTTTGAGTACATGCTGTCTGTATTCCAGGACCCAGAAAGATCCTGGGGAGGGGAGGAGAGGGGAGGAGTGGCGGGGAAAAGCCAGCCTGGGAAGACAAATGGGTATGTTGAGTTTATGGATAAGGGGTGCATTGGGGGCTACGGCAGAGTCCTCGGAGTCACCTTGGAGGATTGCATGGCAGAACCTGTGACAGGGCTGTCTGTGGATTAACAGGCTGCTTAAGGCTCAGAGCTACCAACTGGCTACAAGGCTGATCTCTCAGGAGAACGCGCTGGACCCTCAGGAGGAAGGTGTGTGGGCTCCAGAGTTTTCCACCCAGCTCTCCATTACAGCTGCACCGACCAGCTCAGTGATTCTCGGCTCCGGCTGCGCAATAGAATCACCTGAGGGACCTTGAATATCAGATCCCTCACGTCTCCCACACCATTTTAAATCCAGATCTCTAAGCGTGGGCCTCAAAGGGGCAACCAGGGCTCAGAACCCCTGCTCTGACCGGTTGTGGAGGACAAGAAAGCCCCCCAAACTGTTCCAGGCCTGACACCCCGGTATGTCAAAGGAGCCATGGGCAGGACTCAGGAGAAATGGCATGTACTGTTTTACCTGAAAGACCAGCCATGCATGTTCATCTCTAAAACTTCCGGAAACCCAGAAAAGTACAGAGAAAACCCCACAGGGGCGCTGGAAGCCTTTCCCAAGGCAGCGGTGAGAGGGGTCCTGATAAGAGCCCCCACTGGCTAACAGCTCCCTGCTTTTACCCTGCGGTGGGGAGCAGAGTAGATAACCCCACTTCACATTGGAGCACTGGGTCACATTGCCCACCAAGAATGGAACTGTGCCATCCCCGCTCTCCCAGGTGAGCAACAGCCAGCTGGCCCCGTGCAGGTGCTGAGATGATCCTGCTCAGGCTGTGTCTGGATAGGGTGTGTGTGCACGACTGGGCGGGGCCACACGGGTATGTGAGGCATGGACACCTGCCCCTTTGCAGGGACCTAGAGCTGTTCTTGGGGCCGACCTCAGACTCCACAGGGCCTATCAAAGTGGAGGCCCCACGGGCATAGCGACTAGCCCCGCCCTCTCGGGCTCGAAATTCCCACGGCGCCCTCGGGGAAGTAGCTCTTGGGCCGTGTGCGCCCCGGTGACAGTCTCACTGCTCCTCTGCGTCCTGCAGCCAGATGTGGGTGACCCACCCGCCCCGCCCCAAGGTTCTCCTCAAAGGCGCTTTTCCAGGCAGTGGGACCCAGGACCCGGGTCAGGCAGCCCCACTCCCAGCCCCACACCCTGTCCGTGCTCCGGAGGAGCGTACCCCCCTGCAGGACTCCATCTCTGTGAGGGTAGACATTCTGCACCTGTCTGGGAGGGACTCAAGTGAGGCCTGGGAATTGGAGCTGAGGGAGCCTGGGGGCGGGGCCTGGAGGGCGGGGCCGGGTTTACAGCGCCTGCCCCGCCCACTCTGGGCCACACAACTGCCTTTGTCAATATTGACCCGGAGCTGGCTGGGCCTTGGAAGATAAGGCAGGAAGGAACAAAGTAACGGCTAAGAGCCCTGGAACCTGTCTGGACGAGGGTGGGGCTGGGCCGCAGGGGTGAGGCCCCGGGGCGGAAAGAGGTCAGTAGGAAAAGGGGGTCATGGTCAGGGCGGTGCTGGCCGAAGTAAGCCAGGTTCAGCGCCCTTCCGACTCCAGGCCCAGATCCATGGGAGGGTGACCTAGTGGTGGTGGAGCCCCCTTCTTTCTCTAGGAGAGGAATGAGGGAGGCGCAGGGCACCCCCTTGTCCTTGCAGTGCCCTACCTGTGAGCACTACCCTGGGTCTCAGTTTCCCCTGTGCCATGGTCCCATAATCCCATGAACTGGAGAGTGTCCACACCAGATGCAACGCGCAGTGTTGCTTATCTTGACCCCAGGGTCCACTGCCATCTCTCCAGGGCCTGGGATCACAGGTTACGTTACAGGATGGGGCTGTTCTAGAGTAGGACACCCAAGGTCTTTGCCCACCCAAGGTCTTCAGGGTCCCAGAGACACAGAGAATTCTGACGGGAGGGGTGTTGGAGAGGACCCTGTGCCCCTCACTAAGCTGCTAAGGCTGGATTGTGCCAGGCAGGGTGTCCTGCGCACAGCGGGTGGAAGGATGTGACCTCCCCTGCCTTCTCAGAGGAGGAAATGTCAACTCAGAAAAAATCCAAGAGAAACATCTCCAAAGTCATTCAGCCAGTGGGTGCTTCCGCTGGGGTTGGCCCCTGACTCTGGTGAGAACTCAACTCCAGGGCCCGGCTTCAGGACAGACCCCAGCAAAGGGTCCAAACACACCCCCACCGGATCAGGCACAGGCCACCAGAGCATGTCAACAAATGTTGATTAAGCAATTGCTGTGTACCAGACACCATTCTAGACTCAGAGATGCAGCAAGGAGCAAGGCCTTGCCCACAAGGGGCTCGTGTTGTCGCTGGGGACACAGACACTACGCAAGGATCCTAACCAATAAGGTTATCAGCTTCTGAAAGCACTAAGAAGATAAGGAAGCGGGAGCATGGCTGGGAACCAGGAATGCTTCAGCTAAGGCGGTCAGGAGAGGCTCCTCCGGGGAGGTGACATTTTGGTTGAGGCCAGAAGGTGGGAAAGGTGCCTTGTGAAGATCTAGGGGAGACGTTTCCAGGCAGAGGAAACAGCAAGTGCAAAGGTCCAGAGACTAGACTGAGGGTGGGGTCTGAAGGAACAAAAAGTATCTTGCAGCTAGAACATAGTGAGCGATGGGGAGATGCCGTCAGGCGGCAGGCAATTTGGGGTTTTATTTTTAAGGAAGCCGCTGGAAGGTGAATAGCATGATCTGATTTATGGTTAAAAACCCCCTCTGGCTACTGTGGGAGAATGAGCAGAGGCCAGAGAGACCGAGAGACACAGAGGGAGGCTTGTGCTGCCGACTGGTGAGCGAGGCTGGCTCCCGGAGCAGGGCAGGAGTTGCGAAAGGGCTGGCCAGGCTTAGGATCCGGATGAACCAGTGACCAGGGTGAATCAGACTGGCCAACGGCTGCCCCGTGGGTGGGAGGGAAGGAGAGGAACCCAGGATGGCTCCCAGCTTTGGGGCCTGAGCAACCAGCTGGACATTTGTGCCATTCCCTGAGGCTCAGAGTAGGTGTATCTAACAGAGGCCTGATGCGGATGTCAAGTGTGAAGTCAGATGTGACCAGTTAGATGGCATTCAGGAGTCGGTGTCTGAAAAAACACTAGCATTTCCATGGTATTTACAGCCTGGGCACTGGAACTAGGAAAGAAAATAGAAAAGAGACAGGAGCGAAGGCCTCTGTGTCCTCCGACATTTAAAGGCCCCCAAGGCAATGATGGAGGGGCTGGCGAGGCAGGCAGAAAACGGGCTGTGGGCTGTGTCAAGAGGAAGGGGTGGTAGCAGGGTCCCTGGCTGGTGAGTGGGAGGGTAAGATAAAGACAGAACCAGCAGCCAGCTTTGGCAAGAGGGGGCACTGGTGACTAGGAAAGAGCCCTTTCTAGGGACTGTGGGAATGAAGACCAGCTCGCATGGACAGAGACGGACCCTGAGATGAGGAAGTGGGGAGAAGTGAGGACGTGAATTTCGCTGGGCACAGGGAAACAGGCGTGCACAGGCGGAGCCAGACACACACAGGAACAGAGGGCTGGGCAGGCATTCTCTTACACGTGGGGCCAGACACACACACAGGGACTGACCTATGCCCTTCACACACTAACTCCGTCTGTTAAACACAGGCACACGCTGGCAGTAGGTCCTCCTGGGCTCACATGGACTCAGATTTCCTGGAGTTTCCTCTACCCTGTGACAGGGAGCTATGGGGGTGAGGATTGGACAGGGGGAAAAGGGCCTGGGGCCAATGGGCAGGTTTTAGCAGAGTATCCTAGAAGGGGCAGCCACCCTGACTGGGCTATGGCTGGGACTGAGGCCGTAGGTAAGGGATGGCCATGCCCCTGGTGTTTCTGGAAGGCTCTATTTCTAGCACCTCCCCCACCCTAAAATCAGAAAGGAAAGGAGGGGCAGCCGGAGGTGCGGGAGAGGTGTCTTCTGTGTAAGGGCAGCCTGGCCTCTCCCACGATGGGTATCAGGGCTCCCTGGGGAGGGCTGTGCTGGGCATTGAGCCCACACTGGAGGTGGGAGGACAGCAGAGGTGCTAGAGAGAGCCCTAGCCACCTTCCCCCACCTCCTGAAGTGACCTGGGTCTCACAGAAGGGGAGTCACAGTATATTCCACGCCCTTCTCTTAGCCCAGCCCAGGCCCTCATCCCCTGCTCTCTTGGCACCAGTACCCAGGAGGCTCTCAGGGAGCTGGATCAATATTTGTTGACTGACTATGTGACTGACTGTTTGAATGCCCAGCCCGCCAAGCAGTGAGGTGTGTCCTGCAGGGCGGGAGCAGAGATTGAGTTACAGGGGAGGAGGGGTGGTGGGCAGAGCCTGGCCCCACGCCAGGCCCAGCACTGCCCACAGGCAGGGTGAAGGCGCCAGCAGTTCCAGCAGGTAGGCCTGGCGGGGAGGGGGCGTGGGGCACAGCCGGGAGGGAAGGGGCAGGGGGCTCTAGATAACCGGGTGGGGAGGGCTGTTCCAAGTTAGGGGTGTACAGTGTGGGGGGGCACAGGGCTCCGGGTTATGGAGGAGCCGGCAGAATTGGGGAGACAGCAAGCAGCCCAACCAGGGCGAGCACTGGTGGCAAGGGAGGCCGTGGCCCACGGGAAGCCAAGTGGCAGTTTCTGTGCGGGTGGGGGTCGCTGCCACCCACGGAGTGGGTGCACCTGGAGAGCAAAGCCCAGCCCTGCTCCCCTCCACTGCAGCCGGCAGGGCCCCTCCCCGCTTCCTGGAAGTCGGGCAGAGTCAACTCAGTTAAATACCTGGGGGAGAGGAAGGGGTGCCAGAGGAGGGAGGCGGCACCTGGGTAGAGAGGAGGGGCGCCGGGAAGGGAGGGGGCCCTGGGGGAAAGAAGGGACAGTCTGAAAAAGGAAGGGAGTCCCTGGGTGGGAGGAGAGCCCAGAAGCGAGGAGAGGTCAGGGCAGAGCAGGTGCACTGGGCAGGAAAGGGGTGTGGGCGGGGGGCACTGGGGGAAAGATGGGGGCTCTGGGGAGGGGGGTGCATGTGAGGAAGGAAGGGAGGGCCCAGCGGGGACACAGGGCCACGCAGGAGAGGAGGGGCACCAAGGGAGAGAAGCGCAAGTCGGAAGAGGAACTGGGTATCTGGGAGAGAAAAGGGGCCCAGAGTGGAGGGACCCAGCCCCCAGGGAGAACAAGGGGGTTCCACTAGGAGGCGGGGACGCAGGGCAGTGGTCCCCTCTCAGGGTTGGTGATGGAAGGGACTTCCCCATGGAAAGGAGGGGGCACCTGCTGGCAGGAGGGCTTGGTGATTTAGGGGGGCTCTCTGGGGAGGGAAGAGAAAGGGACTGCCTGGGGAGAAGAGGGGGTGCTAGGGGAAGAGAGGCCCCCCACCCTTTGAGCACCCCTTCCCCCATCCCCCCAGAACCCAGTGGGAAGGGGATGAACACAGGTTCCATGGGGATGAGGGCCTCAGACCCTGGGAGCCTGAGCGTTTGGCTCTCCAGACTAGGATTGGATATTGACTAGGGCATCCTCCCAGTCCCTCGGACATGATGCTGTCCCCACCCAGTGAACCCAGCCCAGTCCCAACTTTCCTGTCCCACGTGGTGACCTCTGGGTTGAGGCCAGCCAGTCTTCCTGTCACTCTGTCACTGTTTCACACTGTTGCATGATCTACAGCTCAGAGCTGGTACCTCTGTTCACTGTCTGCTTGTGCCCTGGTCGCTGTCACTGGTCACTGCTTCTTTCTGCCTGTCACCAATGAATGTCGCTGTGCCTGTTACTTGGTATCATCGTATGTTTTCTGTTGATTGACACCACCATTACATTGTCACTATGTCTGCAGGTCAATCACGTCACTATCACACCAACAGGCCATCGACTGCAATAGCAGGTCTGGGTGCAGCTCGAGCTCACGGTGACTCCCTTCTCTCCACTTTCACTCAGTCCAGTCACAGGCCACAGGTGTCATTCATTCAACAACTATTGGCCGAGTGCCCTCTGGGAGTTGGCAGTAAACAAGGAAAGCCCCTGGCCTGGGGAACCCTCTGCTCTGATGAGGGAGACCATGCCAACATCATATGTGATCGCCAAAGAGTGTTCTGAGGGGGCCAGGCTTTGATAAACGCAGCTGTAACCTGCCTCCTCTAGGAGGACTGCCCCCTCTGCCCGCCCTGCTCTGGGCAGCTCCCTACCCCCGCCCCAGACACACACACACACACACACACACACACACACACACACACACACACACACAGACACACACACTTCCTTGGCCACCTTGTCCCTCTTTGAGAGGGTTGGGTGTTTCCCACAGTGGATGGTGAGCTCACCAGGGCCTGAGCCCTGCCCTCGGGGGCCCTTGACAAAGGTGTAAGGAATGCAAGCCACTTTGTTTCCCTGTCAGGCTCTGCTTCTGCGTCTGTAACTCGTATCCCGTCTTCCACCTTGGTCATGCAGGGTCAGCAGAGCCAAGGGTTTTCCTCCTGCCGATAAGACATGCTGGACTGGAGTGGGGAGGGGAGAAGGGTTGACACCAGGGCTACCAGGGATGAGAAATTCGGAAAGCAGTGACTTCTGGGTCTGTCGAGCAAAGCAGCAGCAAGAAGAAACAGTTGCAGCTGGCAGGATTTAGGTTACACCTAGAAAGAACTTCCTTGTATAAAGGAATGAGGAAACCTCCCACAGGTTTCTGAAGGAGTGGTGCTGGGAAGCCTGGGGTAATTGAGAGTCACGTGGGGACATGCAACAAAAATTGAGCCTCCGCAGATACCTCGCATTCCTCACCCCTCTCTCTCCTGTGAGCATTCAGAACCGCAGAGCACGAGCTCAAGCTAAGTCGCCGTTTGCAGAGCCTGTATGTAATAAGAGTTCAGCAGTGTTTCAAGGATTTAAGGGCACTTATGATTTATGCAGCCTGCTCCCGTTAGCGACGCCTGTCACTTGCTGCAGAGCCTGTCACAGTGTTCGGTGACAGCCCTCCCATGCAGTCCTCAGTTTGCAGAACCTTTGTCTTGTCTACAGAGCCTGTTTCTGTCCTAAGCCTGTGTCTATTTTCAGTCTTCCCCGCCCCCCGCAGAACCTGGGTCTTTTTAAACAGCCTGTCCGTGATAGGCTTTGATTGCAGACGCTGCCCTGCCTGCACAGCCTAACCCTGTCCACAGAGCTTGTCTCTGTCCTTGTCTGGGACACTGCTTTCTGCCTAAAGACACTGTTCCCATTTGCGAAGCTTGCCCTGTCCCTATCAGCAGAGCCTGTTTCCTCCACAGTAACTGTCTGTCTCTAGATGATGTTCCTGTTTGCCGTCTTTTCCTATTTCAGAGCCTGCTTCTGTCTGTAGAACCTGAGCCCTATTTGTCCAGTCTGTGACATTTTTCAGGGCCTTTGCCCGAATTTCCCTGGATAGAAACTGTGTCAGTTGCAGGCCCTGTTCCTATAAAGAGCATATCACTGTCAAAGTCGCTGTGTCTATCTGGGAGCACCTGTGACTTTCTGCAGGGCATGTCCCTGTGTGCAGAGCCCGTGCCTCCCTGCACACTCTAGTCCTAATTCCATGGGTGCCTGTTAGCAGAGCCCGTCCCTGTGGACCGAGCTTTATTTCCAGAGTTCATCCTTTTCTGGAAAGCCTGCCCCTGTTTGCAGAAACCCGGCTCCCTACAGAACCCAGCCCTGTTTCAAGATCTTGCCCGTGTCTGGGGCATCTGTGCTTGATCACAGAGCCGATTTCCCTGCAGCTCCTTTCTGCAAATGCTGCCATCTCTGAAGAGCCATCGTTGTTAACAGAGGCTGTCTGTTTGCAGAGCCTGTGTGGGCTTAACAAAACCTCTCCCTATCTGCAGAGTTTGTCTATAGAGGCTCTTTCTGCAGCGCCTGTGGTTTTTTTTTTTTTTTTCAGAGCCTGGGTTTCTCTGCCGAGCTCATGGCTGTTTGCCCGGCCCACCCCCATCACCCCGTAGGCAAGCTTTGAGTCAGCTTCCCGAGCCTCTTTCTGTCCCTGGCCTCTTTCAAGAGCCTGCCTCTGTCTGGGAAGCACATCTAAGATCGAAGATGCTGTGCCTATTTGCAGACCTTGCCTATCCATGTAGATGTGGACCTTGCCCGTATCCACAGAGCCTGTCCCTATGCAGAGTCCCTGTCTTAAGGGTTTGTCCCCATTCATATTTCTTTGCAAAGTCCTTCCCGGTCTGCAAAGCTCTTCCATACCTGCAGAAGCTATGACTGTAGAGTTTGTTTGTTTGTTTTGTTTGTTTTTCCCAGTGTTCATAAGCTTTGCTTGTTTGCCTAGCCTGTCTGAGTTTCCCTGGGTAGAGTCTGTGTCTCTGCGCAGGCCATCCTTACACACACAGATGACCCCTAACCGCAGAACTCATTTTCATCAGGAGGACCTTGCCTGTTGCCTCCCTTTCTTCTGTTTGAGGGAGCTGTCCCTGTTTTCAGAGCCAGTGCTTGCATGCAGGGCCTTTTTCTATCCACATAGCCTATCATCCTCTGCAAGTGTCCTGTCCCTTTGCATAGCCTGTTCCTAACAGTCTGGGAAACCTAGGTCTATTTGCAGCTCTGTCCTTTGGTGCGGAGCCTGTCTGTGTCTACAGGATTCAGTCTCAAGAGCCTGTCTCTGTTTGCAGAGTCTGTCCCTACCTACAGAGTCTGTTATTCTAGCAGAGCCTCTGCCTGTGTGCATAACCTAACACTGTCTACAGTGACTGTCCTGACTGTAGATCCTGTGTCTCTCTGCATAGCCTGTTTCTAACTCCCTGTTTGCAGAGGTTGTCTCTATGTTCAAAGCCTATCCCCGTCCACAGAGCTCAGCCCCGATTCAAGAGCACAGCCAAGTTTCTGTCTGCAAAGTCTCTGTATGCCCACGTCTGCAGGACCTATCCTGGTTTGCTGGCATCTGTGTGTTTAGAGAGCCTTCCTAATGAAAACAGGTGCTATGATGAGGTTGCTTGCTTGACCGGAAGAGGTTTTTTTTGTTTTGTTTTTTTCTTCACATACAGAGTTTTCTTAAATTCTCACCACAATTGCAAGGGACAATTGATGGGCCTCTGTTGCATTTTTCTACCTGAGGACACTCCTGCTCCTCTTCCATATTTGGCATCACCCTCATTCCTCGTGTGCCACTCACTGAGTTTTTAAAGGAGCTTGTCCCCCGGCCACAGCCTGTGGCCCAGAAGCGACTACCATGCCAATTAGTGACCACTGGGATTCGTGCAGTGGGCTGAAATCTAGCTTCTAAGAATTTGTCCCTGGGATCTGGTAAATGGATGCTGGGCAGGGTAAGGCCTCCTTTCCCCCAGGATCACTGGCGGGGATTGTGTAAGCCGCGAGCTGTCTTTGCCATGCTCACTGCCCCCTCCCCCGTGTAGAACCGGAAGAGACCGGTCTGTAGTGGGTGAACCGGGTGAGTTCTTGCCTGAAGCCCAAAGTACAGGCGGCCAAGGTCTGAGAACTCCGGCTCTTGTTTCCTCCCTCGCCCCTTCCCGGCCTAGGATGGACGTCATCAAGGGCCTCCCAGCCATTGACAGCCACAGGGACCTCCACATATGGATCATTGAGGTGAGGGGCACAACCAGATGGCAGAGTTGGTGCCACAGAGAGTGTGTGGTCTCTGGAACAAGGTTTCTCCCGCCCCTCAACTCAGCTCCCTTTTTCCTACCCCAGAGGGTCATGGGTGTGTGCATGGGTCAGGGGTGGGGGGTTGGAGGGTGTCTCCCGAGTTGTCACTAGGCACCTTCCTCTCCCAGAACCTAAAGATGGTGCCTGTCCCCGAGAGGGCTTATGGGAACTTCTTCGAGGAACATTGCTACATCCTCCTCCACGTGAGCATTGGGGAGTCTGACTGAGAGGGTGGCACGGCCCAGCCGGGGAGTCTGATGGTGCAGGGTAAGCGCCACGGCAGGTGGGAGCCCAAGCATCCTATCTCACAGGGGGCCGCTGCCTTTGAGGCCTCTTGGTCCTTCCCTCTCCATTCTACTAATAGATTTCCTGCCCACTCTCCCCAAGGCCCTTGGCACATCCTCAACCTTGATCTTGGTCTCCACTCATGTCTTGGTCCTCAGCACCCACGTCCAATCCTCAGCCCCTCCACATACACACACACTTGGGCCCTAGGTTCCCCAGAGCCTGAAAACCACGCAGGGGCCGTCCAGCGACCTGCACTACTGGGTTGGAAAGAAGGCGGCCGCAGAGGCGCAGGGCGCGGCCGGCACCTTAGTGCAGCACCTACAGGAGGCGCTGGGTGGCGCCACAGTGCAACACCGAGACGTACAAGGTTATGAGTCCGACTGTTTCCGCAGCTACTTCCACCCCGGAGTCATGTGAGTGAGGGGGCTGGGGGCGTGAGGGGAGGGGACAGGTCCGTGGGGTGGCTGGGCGGCCTGGATGACTATGTCCCTCATCCCTAGCATGTGGGGTGCTTTGGGATGGCCAACAGCCTTATGGAGATGCAAATCCCATACCATACAACTCACCCATTTAAAGTATACAATGAAGTGATTTTTAGTATATTCACATATTTGGGCAACCCTCACAATTTTAGAATGTTTTCATCACCCCAAAAAGAAACCCCATACCCTTTACCAACACCCCCTTATTTCCCTCAACATTCCTGCCCCCAGTCTGTATAGATTTGCCTATTCTGGACATTCCATATAAATGGAATTATATAACATGTAATACGCGTTATGTGGCTATACCACATTTTTATGTATTCATCAGGTAATGGACACTTAGGTTGTTTCCACTTTTTAGATGTTATAGATAATGCTGTTAACATTTGTGTATTAGTCTTTCAGGTTTTTTCAAGTTTTATCGCGATGTAATTGACATACACCACTATAAGTTTAAGGTGTACAGCATATACTGTGACTTACATATATATACTGTGAAATGATTACCGCTATAAGTTTAGTTAACGTCCATCGTTGTGTACAGGTTTTTGTGTGGACATTTGTTTCTCACTTCCCTTGGAAATATACCCAGGAATGGACACCAGTGTTGTTTTAAATTTGCATTTATGTTATGCCTAGTAGAAATATGTCTTTTGCTGTGAATTGTTTCAAATATGTGTTAAATTAATAGTTGCAATGTATTAGGTTGAACCACAGGAAATTGCCAACATTCGATTGTTTCTGTTTCATACAGTTGAACCTAATATGTGCATATGGTATATTCAGGAACACATACACACATACACACATGCACATGCGGCAAACACGCCACCCCATATGTGCCCACCCATAGATGAGCACACCTGCACTCATACGTGAATATTCACGCCCACCCACACACATATGCTGTTGCCCAAATTCCACACTCTCACATTGACACTCATGATGCACTCATGCCCCTACTTGTACACAGGTGCATTGTTACGTGAACATGCAGGTGCGTGTGTATTTGCATGTAGTCACATCTGCACACATGTGTAAACAGGCACTGTGCCCCCCGCAGGTATACACAATACATATACATGCATGTGTCCACACAGCCACACATGGATAAACAAATGTTCACTCCTGCCCGCATGTGTGTAGCCACATGTGTATTAAGCAGACACATGCATATCCCCACATGTGTGCATACATGTGCTCACATATGTGCTCACTCTCACACATGGCAGTGCATGGTCTTACGTGGGACCCCATTTCCTCTTCAGCTACAGGAAGGGAGGCCTCGCCTCTGCCCTCAAGCATGTGGAGACCAACATTTACAACATCCAGCGACTGCTGCGTATCAAAGGGAGGAAGCACGTGTCAGCCACTGAGGTGAGGGCTGCCAGGGATGTCACTCGACCTCCAGACTCAGCTCAGACTGCACATACTGAAGTATAGAGAAGCGTGGGGGGTGGCGGGGAGTGGGGGAGACCACAGGCTGTCAACGTTCCCAGATGGCTTATCTTGAGTGAGGAGAGAGAAGGCAGAGCCAGGCTCAGACCCCCTCCATGGCTCCTTTGACTCTCTCTTTCCTCATCTGTCTCATAGGCATGCTAAGAACTTGGAGGGAGGGGGGGTGAGGCAGACAAGATGGTGGGCCTGGACGGTCCCTATGAGCTGCACAAGAAGTAGTATGATTTGGGGAGGGGGTGCACAGCCCTATGCTGTCATACACATTGTCATGGTCACCTATACACTGTCTCCCACTGTTAATTCTTGGTGCCACTCTAGCCCGTAGAATGCCCTTGTGCAAATTAGAACATGGATAACACACTGTTCCCCACACAGGTACACATACACTATCACCCATGAGCTCACACACTTGTTCACATTTGATGTGCCCCCACAAATGTACAGGTGTACTTGTATATACACACATCTACACACATGGATAAACACATACGTGGGCCCCCGTTGTATACTCGTGTATGTGTACACCATGTGAAATGCGGCATTCCCTGGTCACAACCCTGGAGATGCACACAGCCACACCCACAGTGTCCCTCAGGATCTCATATGGTTACACAGATACGAAGTTGGACAATGAAGTTCGCAAATTCATCCTAGAGAAAGTGCTACATACCTCATTGCTGAATATCACTATGGTCACCTTCGAAGTACCCCCCCTTAGGAAGCTATGCACCAATGCCAGTGCCTAGTCCAGCCTCGAAAGCAGTTTTGGAATTCTTTTTCTGGAATGGCCTCAGAGCTGTCCTCATGTTACCCTTGATGTCCTGAGTTTTATCAAAATGTCTTCCTCTCAATATTTCCTTATCTTCAGGTAAAGAAAGAAGCCATTGGGGGCCAGATCAGGTGAATAGGGAGGGTGTTCCAATACAGTTATCTGTTTACTGGCTAAAAACTCCCTCACAGACAGCGCCGTGTGAACTGGTGCATTGTCGTGATGCAAGAGCCATGAATTGTTGGCAAAAAGTTTAAGTTTTCTAACCTTTTCAGCCTTTTCAGCACTTCCAAGTAGTAAGTTTGGTAAACTGTTTGTCCAGTTGGTACAAATTCATCATGAATAATCCCTCGGATGTCAAAAAAAGTTTTGCAACATCGTTGCAACACGTCCGCGAACTTAATCGTCAGACCTTCATACATGCTTGCACACATACATTCAGTTGCACACAGCTTCATGCAAACAAATGATGCACCTGAGCTGTGCTCATGTAGGTGGGCACAGGCTGTAGTACCTCTCCGCCTGGGTGCTGGTGGTATGACACCCCGCCTCCTTCCCCGCCCCTCCTGGCTCTGGCAGGTGGAGCTCTCCTGGAACAGCTTTAATAAGGATGACATCTTCCTGCTGGACCTGGGCAAGGTGATGATCCAGTGGAACGGGCCCAAGAGCAGCACTTCCGAGAAGGCACGGGTCAGTGTCTGCCCTGGGAACTAGCAAGTCCAGGGCTAGGGGAGGGGGCGGTCCTCCAGGTGCCCATCCTCTGGCCACCCCAGGAGAAGGCCTGGCTCTCTGCTGCAACCTGAAAAGCAACTGCTAAGTGCAAGCTGAGTCCAGACCCTGCATTGGTGGTGCCCCGGGTGCCAGGATAAGGGGGCACTCTCCTGCAGCCTCTGGGAGTTGAGCAGTGACAGGAACGACCTGGGATGGACCGTCTGACAGGTGAGAAGGGCATGCTGGGAAAGCCCTAACGGCGAGGTCCACTCCTGCAGGGCCTGGCCCTGACCTGCAGCCTCCAGGACAGGGAGCGCGGTGGCCGTGCACAGATTGCTATAGTGGATGATGAGGGCCAAGCCGCTGACCTCATGGAGATCATGGAAGCTGTGCTGGGTTGCAGAGTGGGCAACCTGTACGCCACCATGCCCAACAAGAGTATTAACCAGCTGCAGAAGGCCAATGTCCGCCTGTACCAGTGAGCAGACCTTGGGAGCGGGCAGCGTGGGTGGAATAGCCTAGGCCTGTGTGTCCATCGTTACTGTAGTAACACGGGGTCTCTAGAAAGGCCTCCAGAAAAGGCCCGTGGGTTTCTGGGGCAGGCCACGTGGGACCTTGGGCCCAGCCTATACTCTTGCATGGCCGCCTTTCGGAGAAACCCCTTGTACAGACAGGGTGACTAAGGCCCCGAGAGGGCCAGGCAGCTGCCTAAGGCTCCACAGCAGGGCTGCAGTGAAGTCAAGATTTCACCCCAGGGCCCCAGCTCCCGTGCCTTCTGCCTCTGGGGGAAGGGGGACTGAAAGGGGCTAGAGTGGAGGGGCTGAGCTGCCCACACCTGGATGCCTGTCTCCCAGTGTCTACGAGAAGGGTGAGGACCTGGTGATCCAGGAGTTGGCAACCCGTCCGCTGACCCAAGACCTCCTGCGTGAGGAGGTGAGGCAGGCCTGGCCCCAGCTACCCCACAACTCCACCCATCTGGGCCACCTACTGACCAGCCTCCCTCTTGCTCCCAGGACTGTTACATCCTAGACCAGGGGGGTTTCAGGATCTATGTGTGGCAGGGACGCATGTCTAGCCTCCAGGAGAAAAAGGCTGCCTTTAGCCGTGCTCTGGTAAGGCTGTGGGGCCCTGTCTCAGAGGGACGTAGCACTGCTCTGGGGCTTGAGGTGGGGGGGCAGCCCTGCCCTGGGGTCTGAGGGAGGAAACCACCCTACCCTGAAGTCTAAGCTGGGAGCCATCCAGGTTCTGGGGCCTGAAGGGGCAGTGAGTCCTGCCTTGGGAGCCCTGTCTGATGGAAGAGGACATGACCTTGCCCTGGGGTCTAAGTTTGGAGACAGACTGCCTTGTCTGAGGGAGGAGACGGCTCTGCCCAGGAGCCTGAGAGGAAACACAGGACCCCTCTCTAGGGTCCTGGGGGATGTGGCCTGCCCTGGGAGCCCTGACAGGGGGAAGAAGCACCCAAGAAACCATGTGTAAAAGGAGGATATGGCCCCGCCGTGAGGCCCGAGGAGCCTACCGCACTGGGCACGTCCTTCCTCTCCAGGAAGGGAGACAGGGCCCTGCCATTAGTCTGACGGGTTGTCATGGCTGGCCCTTTCCTAGGCTCACACCAAGGGGCCCCTACCTGTCCTCAGGGACCTCAGAGCAGTCGGTAGTGACGGAGCCAGCCCCATAAAGTGGGTCATGAGCTCAGTTAATTACTGCTGCTCAGTGCTTGGCTGGCCCAGCAGCCTGAACAGCAGGTCCCCGTGGTTGGAGCAGAGAAGTGGGCCCTCAGTCCACGCGCCTGATAGAGCCCCCACCCCAGGGCTTCATCCAGGCCAAGGGCTACCCGACCTACACCAACGTGGAGGTGGTGAACGACGGCGCCGAGTCGGCCGCATTCAAGCAGCTCTTCCGGACGTGGTCTATCAAGCAGCGCAGAAACAGGAACGTTGGTGGGATCAGTGGGACCGGTGAGCGGGAGGGGCGGAGCCTGAGGGACGGGGCAGCACCCAGAGCCCTGGCAGGATGGGTGAGGGCGCGGGGTTGGAGGGGGCTTCTAGGATGATGGGCTGGGTGGGGAGAGCCTGCTGGGATGGGATAGGGGCAGAAGGCACCAGTGACACCCTCTGCCCCACCCGCAGGCAAACTGAGTGTGGTAAAGCTGGATGTGGGCAACCTGCACAGCCAGCCTGAACTGGCAGCCCAGCTGAGAATGGTGGATGACTGCTCTGGAAAGGTGGAGGTGAGCGGCACTGGCTTGGCTGGGGGAAAGTGGGCACACCGGGGTAGGCTTTGTTTTCAGGTGAATGGTATGGCTGCTAAAGTGACCCAGGTACACGCAGGTACACATCTACACACAATCAGACACCTAGGAGCACGTGTACATACACACACACACACACACACACACACACACACACACACACCCGACAGCCAACTCATACACATCACACCAAATCAATCACACACAGCCACGGCCACCCACGTGACACTCATGGGACACAGCACAGTAACACTCGGACACTTAATTGCACCCCTTTGTCACATGTATGATGCAGCCATACAGATGATAATATAGACACATATATTTCATCAGAGCCAAGGACACAACTGCAAGCACGGAACTGCACAGATTCCACATCTCACGTGGTTGGTCACACACACAACCCTCAACCCCCAGGGGCACACCAACACAGATACACAGTCACATATGATCAATCACAGCCCCACGCACCCCCAGCATACAGCCACACACTGTCAGCCACCTGTCTGGTCTTAGACTGGTGTTCTGGGAGATGCGGGGCTTGGGGGTCACTTCCAGGCTCTTATGGGGCAGGGTTGCATCTTGACCTGTTGGCTGACATCTGAGCAGCGTCTTTAATTCTTTTGGGCCTGAGGGGTTTTTTGGTTGTTTTTTTTTGTTGTTGTTGTTTTCCTACAAAATGGGGGCAAAAACTATGGTTCCCTCTGGCCCCAGGGCTTGTGCAGGGATGCTGAGACATTCTGGGAACAAGACTTCTGGGCCTGTGTGAGGGGTTCTAGTTCTCAAGGTAGGTCGCAGTCAGAGGAAACATTGTTTCTCCAAGGGCTCCTGCTACCATTGCCATAATACCGATGAACAGAGGCAGTGAGTGGGGAGAAACCAAGATGACCAAGCTAGGAGGAGAGAGGGCAAGGCGAGGCGGAAGGAGGGGACCAGGGGCGAGGAAGACAGGGAGAGGAGGGAGGCGAGAGCTGTGGGTGGGGAGAGATGGGGCACACAGGGAAAGGGGCAGACAGGCAGATGGAGAGGAAGACAGAAAAGCAGAGGAGGGCAAGGGAGGGAGAGAGGGAGGGCTCTGTGACCTAGGTCACAGCACAAAGGCAGGGAGGGGATCCCTCCCAGCAGGTGCATCACAGGCAGGTATGGGGAGGGCCTGAGCCAGGAGATCTGGCTGCCAGGTAAGTGCTCCTGGGTGGCGTGTGTTTGGAGTCAGCCTCTTCTGCAAAAGGCTGGATTTTGGACGCTCTGGAGACCTTCTCCAGAGATAAGTTCTGGGCTCTGTGTGGGCACAGGATGCCCAGGGGTTGTTTCCCGCCATGGCAAGGCGGGCACTGTTAGCCCCGCTTTACAGCTGGGAAAACCTGAAGCTCAGAAAGATCTCACTGCCAACACCGGCTGAACTGGGGCCTGACCAGGTCTGCCTGGCTCCAGAGCCCATGCTCGCCATCCACAGGAACAAGAAATCACGCTGTGAAATGTGAGGAAGTACATTCACTTAAGTCTTTGAACAGGCTTTGTTTTTTTAAGTGACCCTTGAAAAAAGGGAATGTTTCCAAGAACCCCAAAGGCCTTGTTTCTGCCCAGCTTCTGTCGCCCTGGGCTGAGCAGTGAGAGGCTCTGCCAGGACCCATCTGGCCCTAATCTGAGCTGTGGCTGGTGGGGTCAGGCTGGGAATGGTGTGTGGCAGGGGTCACATCTGCCTTGACAGCCTCTGGAGTCCTAGGCACCACGTGCCAACTCAGGGTCCTGGTGGAGAGCAGGCCAGCACCAGTGTGCTGGTTCCCAGGGGCCCATGGGGAAAAGGGTCACCTGCAGATCCTGGCACAAGACCAGCACAAAGCATGGGATCAGTGCAGAATTGGGGCAAGGCCCTTGCCTGCACAGATGAGGCTGAGGAGAGCTTTCCGGTTGAGCACAAGGTGAGTTCAGGCAGAGGAGCCACCTGTGCCCACTGGTCCCCTGTTCTTCAGGTGTGGTGCATCCAGGACTTAACCAGGCAGCCCGTGCACCCCAAGCTTCATGGACAGTTGTACGCAGGCAACTGCTACCTTGTCCTCTACACATACCAGAAGATGGGCCAAGTCCAGTACATCCTGTACCTCTGGCAGGTGCGTAGGTGTGAGGGGGTGGCGAGCAACTTCCAGCCCCAGAGCCGGAATCTAAGAGCTGCTCCGGTTCTCACCACCCCTGCCTGCAGGGCCACCAGGCCACCGCACACAAGATAAAGGCCCTGAACAGCAATGCCGAGGAGCTGGACCTCATGTACCACGGAGCCCTGGTGCAAGAGCATGTGACCATGGGCAGCGAGCCCCCCCACTTCCTTGCCATCTTCCAGGGCCAGCTGGTGGTCTTCCAGGTAGGACCCACCTTGCTGCCATGGCCGCAGCCTCACTGGCTCCTCCACGTGCCCGTGGCCCTCACACACACATGCCAGCACCTTCTCTTCATGCCAGGGCCACAGCTTACCACCCCCACCCCCACCCCGGTTTTCTGGTTCTTGTCTGAGGCCCAGGAGCTCCAAAGGTGACCCCTGCCTAAGTTTTTTGCCCCAGTCCTCAGAGCCAGCCACAGAGCAGGAGCACAGGTGAGGACGTTTAACTGAAAGGGAACCAGGATCTTGCCTGGGGTCACACATGGGCGAAACTGGTCCCCGCTTTCTGCCGTCAGGCCTGGGGGAACTATGCCCTGACCCCTCAGAGATGAGGTGAGGGGTCCATTTAGAAAGACCTGGTTCCCTATCCTAGACTGATGGGATCCTTGCTCTCTACACCCAGAGGGTCCAGAAAACAGTGATGGCTTCAAGCAAGGGTCCCCTGGGTGCTGAGGCAGTTTGTCCCCCACTGGGCCGGGGAGGCGGGGCTCCAGGAGTCCTTGCCTCAGCCTGAGGCCCAGCCCTCTTGCAGCGAAGCACTGAGCACAATGGGAAGGGACAGCCGGCACCTGCCACAAGGCTCTTCCATGTGCAAGGCACCGACAGCTACAACACCAGGACCATGGAGGTGCCAGCCCGGGCCTCAGCCCTCAACTCCAGTGACATCTTCTTGCTGGTCACAGCCGGCATCTGCTACCTCTGGTTTGGGAAGGTACCCCCAGCACTGACCACTTGATTCACGCCTGGGGCAGTGGTGCCAGGTGGGGATGGGGCCACTCCACGGCAGATGCGGACTTCAAGTCCAACCTCAGATAGGCCGGGAGCGGGGTGGGGAGAGAGGCCATGGTCTCCCCTCTGGAAGCTGGGGGAAGTTACACAGTGGCAGGTGTACCTGGGAGCCCACAGGTCAGAGCTAGGCCGGCCTGGCTGCCTCCCCTCCTTCCTGCCTTGAGCAAGCAGCAGGCCCCTTCCCACGTCTCTTGGAAAAAGGAGGCAGCCTAGTCCAGTTTGCCAGAATCTTCTCTGATCTTCAGCATAAACCACAAGTGATCCCCAAGCCTGGGAGTCCCCATCCCATGCTCTGGACCCAGAGTGGGTCCCAGTCCCTGTGACACTGAGCAGCTGGAGAGACGGCGGGAGGCAGCGGGAAGAAGGGAGATGGCTTGCTCATGTGTCCCCCACCAGCCAAGGCCTCCTGCGACTCAGGGCCCTATGCGTGGGGGCTGGGAGGCTGGAGGTGAAGACCCCTCTCCACGCAGGGCCTAACCCAGCTCTTTGCCTGCCAGGGCTGCAGCGGTGACCAGCGTGAGATGGCACGGATGGTAACCACTGTCATCTCCGAGAAGAACAAGGAAATCGTGCTGGAGGGTCAGGAACCTCCCCAATTCTGGGAGGCCCTGGGAGGCCGGGCTCCCTACCCCAGCAACAGGAGGTGACCGGGTTGGGAGGAGGGTGCTCTTCTTACACAGAAGAGGAAGCAGGCCCACAGAGGGTGGGTGGCTAATTAAGGGTCACACAGAGAGCTGGAGAGGCCAGACTAGAACTGAGGATTCTCAGAGGCTCCCAGGCGCAGGCTGGCCTCCAACCCTCACTCACCAGCCCCGGGTAACAGAGCCGGAGGATGCAGGGCGAGCAGGGCAGTGGCGCCCTCTGCTGGCTGAAGGTGCTCCCTGCATTCTCCAACCCCGCAGTCAGAGATTGAGATTGTGTGTGTAGTGTAATGTAATACGACATGTGGGTAAAGAGCGTGTATGGAGTGTGCAAAAACAGTATTTGTGTGTGGTATGTAAATGGGCAAGGTGTATATCAGAGGGTAGGGCAGAGTGAGGGCTCAAACGGAGGAGGGAGCTGAGTCCTGGGCTGCTCTGGATTGTCTGAGGGGCCTAGTTTAAGCACTGAACTCCTCCAAATCTCCTGAGTTCCGAAGTACCGCTGATCCCCTCTCAGCCTCGCTTCCCTCCTCCCACCTTCGGCCTGAGGCCACGCCCAGCCGGGGGTGGGACCAGCAGCGCCAGCACAGGCCTGCCCGACTAAGCCAGGCGCCCCTTTCTGGGGCCTACTCCTGGGGAAATTCGTGGGGCATCTTGTGCCACAGCTGGCTGGGGCTCGACGGATCCCCTATTCGACTTTCCCCACTGACAGATGGGGACACTGAGCCCCAGAGAGAAGCAGGGCATTCCTGGAGTGAATGAAGGGGTTAGTGGGACTCAGAGCTCAGAGGAGGGCCGATCCCTCCTACATTTGGAGCTGTTATTTCCCAGCTCCTGGAATGGGGCGCGGGGGCTGGGAGGGGGGCTGTGCTGAGGGCTAGCTTGGCCCAGGCTGGTGAGAGGCACAGGGCTCTCTGCGCCCCTCACGGCCTTGTGCCCACACTGGCCAGCCTCCCGGAGGATGTCTCCAACTTCCAGCCACGGCTGTTTGAGTGCTCCAGCCCGATGGGCCACCTGGTCCTTACCGAAGTGGTGTTCTTTAGCCAAGGGGACCTGGACAAGTATGACATCATGTTACTTGACACCTGGCACGAGGTGAGGTCACTTCTGCTTGACGGGGGTGTTTCGGTGTCTGTGTAATTGGCTGTCAGTGTGTGTGACTTTGTTTCTTGACATATGACTGCATGTAAGGCTGCGGGTGAGTCTGTGTGATTGTGTGTGACACTGACCCTGTGACTGTGCGACTGTGTGACCAAGGTTGTGAGACCGCGGACGACTCTGTATCATAGTGAGCCTTCGGGAGGCTATGACTGAGTCTGGAATGCATGTGTCATTGTGATGGGTTTTGTAGTTATATATAACTCCCTGTGCCTTAAAATGGTGTGTGGTTCCAGGTGACTGAGTGCATGTGGCTGACGTGTGTCGAGTGAATGACTGTAAACTGAATGACTGACCGTGTGCGCATGTGAAGCCTGTGAGACTGCATTTCCCTCTGGCTATGTGGCTGTGTGTAATGGCTGTAACTGGCCGGACCAGCCATAAGCAGCAGGATTGTGTGTGTGAGACTCTATGACTGGCTGTGGGTGTGAGTGACTGACTTTCTGTGTGGCTCGATCATTATGTTTCTGTGTGGCTGTATTTTCAGGCTGTTTTTCAGAGTGGGTGTGTGCGACTGTGTAATCAACTGTGATTGTGTATGTGCAACTATGTGTGGCTATGAGTGGCAGTATGTGGCTATGATTTGTTATCTGGCTGTATAGTGGATGATTGTGTCTGTGTAGCTAGGATCATGTGTGTGTGTCTGTGACACTGTGTGAATGTGATGAGGCTTGTAGACTCCCATCTCACTCAGAGCAAAACCAAAGCCCTTACTACAGCCCTGCACGGCCTGGCAACCCCGACTCTCTAGCCCTATCTGCTCCCTCTCTGCCCCTAGCTTGCTCGTCAGCCACAGTGGCCTCCATGCTGCTTCCCAAAGATGCCAGGCACGCTCAGGGCCTTTGTACTGGTTGTTTCTTCTGGTTACACACTTTCTCCCCAGGCGTACACATGACTTGCTCCCTCAGATCTTGACTCAAATGTCGTCTTCTCAGTAAGGCTCTCCCTGACTCAAATTTAAAATGACATTATTCCCACCACCCCTACCACACTTATCTTCTTTCCCTGCCTTATTTTTCTCCATCTGATACACTACAGGTGATACTTATTTTTCTGTTGCCAATACAATGGAAGCTCTACAAAGGCAAGGGTTTCTGTCTCTTTTTCTTTTTAGCTATTGAATCCCTAGTGCCTAGAACAGTGCCTGGCCCACAACAGCTAGTCAATAAATGCTTCTAGATTGAATGCATACATGTATGCCTGTGACCTTCTGGCGTGTTTATTGGTGTGTGGGTCTGGCGGCCAGCCTGCTGGGTGTGTCTGGTTGGCTGGTGTGTGCTTTGGCTCCGAGACCATCCGATGGACGGGGGTGGGAAGGAAGTGGACAGCTCTGGGAAGCCCCTGCACCTGCCCAAGGCCAGGCCCCCTCTGTGGTCCAGATCTTCCTGTGGCTTGGAGAAGCTGCAAGTGAGCAGAAGAAGGCCGTGGCCTGGGGCCAGGAGTACCTGAAGACCCATCCAGCAGGGAGGAGCCAGGCCACACCCATTGTGCTGGTCAAGCAGGCCCGTGAGCCGCCCACCTTCACTGGATGGTTCTACACCTGGGACCCCTACAAGTGGACTGTGAGTGAGGCCTGAACCCCTTGGTCCCACCCTAATTCGGGGCAGAGAGGCCTGCCCTGACCAGACTGAGAAGAGGCATTGCCCTGCCTGGGGACCTCCAGTGTGGGTTGGGGAGACCTGGTCTTGACTCCTGGGTCCCATGGGTGTCCTTCCATCTCACCCGTGCCCTGATTCTTGCCCCCAGAACAACCAGTCTTATGAAGAGGTGGTGGAGGGCAGCCTGAGAGCAATATCTGCCATCTCTGAGATAACAGCAGTTGAGTATTGGGGCCTCCCAGGGATCTGGACTCAGTCAGCGTGTTCCAAATGGGCAGAATGGGCAGGGAAGGGGCCAGTCCCTAGTAGGAGGCAAGGGTTGCAGCCAGGTGGCAAGAGGGCCAGTGGACTCAGTATGGCCTCCTGTGGGAGCTTATCCCCCATCTTCCCCAGCCTAAATCCCCTCTCTGGACAGGAAGTCCACAACTTCCGGCTGTCCAGATGGCCAAACAATGGCAGGACAGGCCCCTTGGCCCTGCAGGCCCTCAAGGGCTCCCAGGACAGCTCAGAAAGTGAGCTGGAGCTGGGCCCCAATGTGAGTGGCAGCAGTACCAGTATCAGCGCCAGCAGCTACCACAGCAGCCCCAGATCCATGATCAACGGGGGCCTGCCTCGCGAACAATTGATGCACCAGGCCGCCGAGGACCTGCCAGAGGGAGTGGATCCGGCCCACAAGGAGGTCGGTGCCCGAGACCCTGTACCACTCACTGGCCCAGCACTAATGCACCTAAAACCGAGTTGGAGGTGCCCAAGGCATGACCCACTCATGGTGGGCAATGGGTAGGCTTCCTGGGGAGATGTGTGTGTTCCAGATGAGGCGATGGATAGAGAGAGGTGGGAGAGGAGAGCCTGGAGCCCTGGGATGACCCCTCTGAGTGGGACAGAATTCTGGGTTCAGTTGACACCCGTTCCCTGTATCCACCTCTCCCACCCCACAGTTTTATCTCTCAGACGCCGACTTCGAAGATATCTTCGGGAAGTCCAAGGAGGAATTCTACAGCATGGCCAAGTGGAAGCAGCAGCAGGAAAAAAAGCAGCTCGGCCTCTTCTGAACTCAGGCCCTGCTCCCGCCAGTACCGCCATATGGCCAAGGCCCTATGGGTAACTCTCCCACACATAACTGAGCCGCAGGGGAGACTCCTGGGTCACCCCCACACACAAACACCCCCATCAATAAAAGCTTGTGGCCCTCATAAGGTGTGGTGTGTGGGCTTTGAAGTCTGGATCACTTAGTAGGTCCACCTCTGGAGGAAGGGGCCTCTGGGGCTGGAAGGGGTGGTCTCTCTGTACCCTCCTCCATGGAGGGGTTTGTTTCTTGCTGTTCCCTCCTGCCCAGGGGAAAAGACCCCCTCAGTACAGTGTGAGTGTGGGGAAGGTGGAGTGTGGTGCTGGGGCACCAGGGCTCTGGGACACACATGTGCACACACTTTACAGGAAGCGCCTGGCGTCCAGGTAAAGACACCACAGGACTCAGTCTTATGATTTTTATAAAAACCCTCAACCTAGGGCTGGCCAGAGGGCAAAGAGGGCTGCAGTGTTGTTCCTAACGGAATTGAGGACAGATCCGGGGACCGGACCAGCTCCTAGGGCCCCGGGGAGGCAGCAGCACAGACAGTATGTCAGAGCAGAAAGCAGCATGGGCCTCTAGCTCTGAGTGAGAGGTTGGGAGCAGCCACACCTGCCCTGTCCCCAGATGTGGACAGAGAGCCTGGCCAGCTCCCAAGCCTAATCCTGGAGGGACACTTTCACGAAGAGGGTGGCAGATGGGTGCTGGTCTCCGTTCTTGGACAAAAGGTGGACGTGGCGGTATCCTGGCAGACAAGGAGGCAGGAAGGAACACACAGGGAGAGTTCCGGTCACTCAGGGAAGATGCTTCAGGGGACAGCTGCCCCAGCCCAAGACATGCCAGGCCCTGCCTCCCTCCACCTTGCTGTCTCCTCCCCTGGACACTTACCCTGCTTGAGGCTGTTCAGGGGGATGGTGCTCTGGCCAATGAAGTCGTTCTTCGAGGAGGCATCGTAGTCCTCAACCATGAAGCGCACAAGGGCAAGGTCGGGCACAACCACCTCAAACTCAAACTCCGTGTCCCACCGCGGGTTGAAACCTAGGGGTACAGGCACCATGTCAACGGCATGGACACCGGCTCCACTGCATGGACCCAGCCCAGGCCCAGCACATACCATTATTGGTGACTACTGCTGTCTGGCGGCTGGCCATGTCCCAGCCCACGCCATGGATCTCCACCGTCACCTTGGGGTCCACTATTGAATTCTTATTCTTGTTGACTTTGGGCAACTGCTGCCCTGAGATGACCTGAGGGAAGGCGGTGGACAATTAAGGGTTTAGGAGTGGTGGCGTCGGAGAAAGGATGTCCATGGGCCCCGTCCCTCCTGGGGCTGGCCATACCCTGACACTGAGCCGCTTCCGAGCCCACCAGGGCCCCTGAGCCAGGGCACGTGAGTTGAAGGTGGAGTTGGGGTCTCGCAGGAAAGCAGGTTTCAGCACGTACCCACAGGCCCCATTGTCCTGGAAGCGGCCCTGATACACGTCCATCTCTGGCCCAGGTGTCTGGAAGTTCAGGGCCACTACAGGTAGGACAGAGCAGTCACAGGCTGTGGGTTGGTCTCTGGGACCCTAGAGCCCAGCCTACTCAGGGTACACTGAGGCCTTAGAGTGACACGGTGAGGCAGCAAGGTCTAGTATCACTGATGCCTACAGCCCTCCTGCCACCCTAACTGACCCACCACACCAACCTCACGTTCCACTTCAGGTGCCAGAATTCAAAGGAATAGCATGCTATAACGATGGGATTTCAGACACTGTGACTTGCTAGTAGGGGGATATTTCCAAACTGAGATCACCAGCTCCTGGGCCCACAAATCCTGCGCCTGGCCCTGCTTGGGTCCCCAGAGGCTCCTGGTCCCTGGCTTTCGGGATTGAAACCCTCATCCAGGCCTCCTCCCAGCCCCAGCCAGTCCCTACCGATCTGGCAGCCCCCATTCCACATCTCCACAGGGCTGTAGTTGGAGGAGTCCGTTCTCCATCCAGCGGGGTAGATCCTGCTCAGGTGAGTCACATTGTAGCGCACAAGGTTGTTTCCTGAGGAGGATGTGGGTTGGTCAGAAGTGGAGGCCTCTGGAGGAGCCTGAGCCCCTCCCCACCGGCTCTGCTGGTAAGAGCAGGCAGTGCTAACCCTGTCCAGGTCAGTGGGAGCCAGGCCTGGCGCTGGCCAGTGCACATGGTCGGACCGTGGACAGCACCCCCAGGGAGCAGGGCCAGGGCTCACCTGATTCTTGGAGCAGTCGGAGCACACGGTTCTCAGAGAAAGACACCATCTCATAGAAAGCCTGCTCTGGGGTGCCAGGGCTGGAGAAGCCCCGAAAATGAATGCTCTTGCAGTAAATGACCATATCGGAGAGCTCCTTCACTAGCCTGTGCGCGTCCTCCTGGGGGCCATGGGGAGGCCCAGGTTAAATTCAGAGGTTGGGGCAGGTGGGCACTGAGAGGGCCAGAAACCCAGACACACACAGAGAGAGGGAAACAGACAGAGAGAGCGGGGCAGAGGGTCTGAGTGGCAGCCACCGAGAACTGAGACAAGGCAAACATCCCACCAGGTGATGGAGGGTGATGATGGGGGAGGGCCCCCAGGCTGCCCTCCCCCCACAGCTTCCCCTCGAACCTTGGGCTTGTGCTGCACTCGGCTCCTCACTGCCTCATCCTCCATCTCGGCAGCCTCATCCTCATCTGACACGACGGTGGCCTCAGGGCCACCTTCCCCTCCTAGGGGCAGGAGCCCCCCAAGCTTCTTCCCTTTCAGCAAGATCTTCCCCTTCAGTTGCTACGGATGGAGGGGCAGTTGGTCAACACCGAGCTGGCCTCCCAGCCAGTTCCCCTGGCCGCTTCTCTGGGCACCCCCATCCCCACTGTGCACCTCAGGGGAGGGCAGACTGGTGGTAACCCCGTCCAGCGGTCGGTCCAACAGCATGGGGCCCAGGGTGGTGCGCAGGTGTCGTGCCATCACGCGCTGCTGCTCTAGACTGCAGTGGTTCTCCAGGGACAGGATGACGGGGTAGGGGGACGCCTGGAGGCCCAAGGGTAGATTAAAAGGGGTTGGTTTGCCGCCCCTGTCCTCCCGCTCCTCACTCCCCCAGGGGCGCGGCCACCTTGAAGGCGTAGTCCCGGATGGCCCTGAGCACGTCGCAGAAGAGGATCTTGGAGGTGAAAGTGTAGCCGTGGTAGATAACCGGCTCCTGGTTGGGCCCGTCCCAGCAGTCCAGCTCCAAACAGCGGCAGCCTTTGCACAGCGCCCTGCGGGGAGGGGCGGTGCTAGGACCCTCGTCCCACGCCCGTCCCGCCCAGAGCCCCGCCCCCGGCTCCCCCGCCCCGCCCCCGGCCCTACCGGATGTAGGCTTCCGTGCTGCTGGGCCCGGTGAGCTGGTCTTCAAGCAGGTAGGTGTTGTGCGAGGAGGACACTAGGTAGTGGCTGAGCGGCTGGCCCATATCTTGGTAGACCCGCCGGTGTGCCAGGTTGAAGGCGCTGCCGTCGGCAGATAGCAGGTACATGAGGAAGCCGTCCTTGGTCATCTGCCGCTGTGCCTTGGCTGGCAGGGAGGAGGCCGATGCTAGTCAGAGCCCGCCACTGGCGGCCAGTCATCTCCTGGGGACCTTCCCGTGCCACTCACTGCTCAGGGAGGAGGAGCCCCCACGCCCTCTGCCTCCAGTCCTGAGCTGGTCCTTGATATCTCTTGGAAGGTGTAAGTTTGAGTCTCTCGAACCAGACTACCCCAGGGTGGGGCCCTGTATCCTCCTCTTCTGTCCCCCACACTGTGAGGCCCCTTGAGGATAGGACCTGATCTCCTCCTCTGTGCCTCCAGACTGGAGCCCCCTTCAGGACCCGGCTCCCATCTTATGTCTCAAAGCTGGGCCCAGGATGGGCACCAAGAAGGAAGCAGGGAAAGTGCTTTTCTAGCTTCCGCTACATTTCCTCGGGGAGGGGTCCTCAAAATCCCTTGGAGGAGAAACCGAGGTGGGTAGTGATGCTGGAGCCCCATTTCCCAGCTGCCTGCTTTCATGGTGCAGGCAAATACTGTCCAGGGGGCCTGGGGCTTGCTAAGGCACCCCCATCCCTGTAGCTCCCTACTCTTGGGCTGCAGTCTCCCCGGGGATCTCCCAGCCCACTGTGGCCCTGTGACTGCAGGGCGCAGGCCCTGGCCAGGCCCTCACCACTCTCGCTGGGCTCATAACGCTCAATGAGGGAGAGGGCCAGTGCCGGTCCCGCCGCCTCCTCTCGCTGCCGGTGCTGCAGGAACGTCACCAACTGGTCCACCGACAGGGTGTCCCCAGAGTTGGCAGCCTCAGCAAAGGTTTGGTCGATCTCCTCCCGCTGGGTTAGCAACTTGTAGAAGGCCTCAATCTCCTCATCCTCCAGAGAGTCTGTCTGAGAGCGGTCACATTCCTGCAAAGCCAGGACAGCCATGTGGGCAGGCTCAGAACAGGCCCAGGGCTAGGGTCCAGGACCCCACTGCCAAGCAGACCCAGCCCTCACTCCTGCCTCACCCTGAAGATCTTCCGGGCGTAGCTGTCGTCCACCTGGATGTTGAGTTCCTTCAGGAAGTTCTTCAGCTCCTTGAAACTCATCTTGTTGTCCTTGTTTTTGTCAGCTTTTCGCAAGCAGGAGTGAATCCAGCTGGGTAAGAAGTAAGGAAAGAACCCAGGAGCCCTGGTACCCCCAAGGTCCCAGCCAGAGCCGTGGTTCCCGCCCAGTATCAACACCTGGGCCCAGATGGACTGAGGACACCTGTAGACACAGCTTCCCACAAGCCCGACTTACAGCATCACCAAATTTCAGGCGCAAGACCTGGTGGCCTCCTGAGAGGAAATGTTACATCCTAGCACAGGGTCTTTTTCCTATTTGCTGGCTTTGAACCCTTTCGAATTTTGTTAAAAAAAACATTTCTTTCAATAAAAGGGTTCATTATAGAGAATTTAGAAAATGAAGTAAACAAACAAATCCCCCATAGACCCAAGGATAACTACTGTTACCATTTTTAAGGTATGTCCTTTTGGTTTTTAATACACAGAGGGTGCCAAAAAAATGTATACACATTTTAAGAAAGGAAAAAACTATTAAAATTGTAATACTCAATATATACCAATAACAAAAGATGAACGTAAGTCACATTTGACTTCTGCAATTACAAGAGGTGCTCAAAGTGGTTACCACTAGCGTCTAGACACTTCTGATTATGGTGACCTACTGCTTGAGCAACGTTGACCAAAGTGTCCACTTGTATACATTTTTTTGGCACCCCCCAGGATATTGTTAGCCAACTTGACTAAAGCACTTGAGTCTTATTTTATAGGAAACCACAAATTTCAAGCACCTGACCAGAAGGTGGGGACATCACATGCAAAACCAAAGCCTGGATCACATTGTCATGATTGGGGCACTTAGGCCCCTACTTCTCTCTTCTCAGCCTTGACCTTGAGAACTAGATGATTAAAACATCTGAGACTAGGTTTCCCATTGAAGCAGTCTGCTCCCCTCAGCCTCCCAGATCCATGCTGGTTACAGACGAGGGAAGAGGGACATCAGGGGGCTGCAGAGCTGTCTGGTCCTTGAGTCAGAGTGGACCAAAGAGGGCTCCAGGTACCTCCCCTGCTTCCCTTCTACTATGGACTGAATTGTGTTCCCCTAAAATTCATGTTGAAGCTCTAACCCCCAATATGATGGTATTTGGAGATGGGGCCTTTGGGAGGTTTAGAAGAAGTGATCAGGTGGGCCCTCATGATGGGATTAGTGCCCTTATAAGAAGAGACCAGAGAGCTTACTGTCTCTCTCTCTCTCTCTCTCTCTCTACCATGTGAGGCTGCAGTGAAAGGGCAGCCATCCAGAAGCCAGGAGGAAAGCTCTCACCAGCACCCAACCCTGCCGGCGCCCTGATTTCAGACTTCCAGCCTCTAGATCGGTGAGAAAATGAATTTCTGTTATCTAAGCCACCTAGTCTGTGCTGTTTTGGAATGATGGTCCAAAGCTGGGTATCTTCCATACCCAGGTTGCCCTGGGGACAACCACAGCCAGTATCCACAGGCTTGGCCTGAGCCCACTGCCACCAGAAGGATACTGCTGCAGTTTTTGCCGCTGGTCCATGGAGCCTGAGTGCCGGATGACCTTGAGCAGACCCTGCACCCAGTGCTGGGCTTCAGCGGGCGATGGGGCGATGAGGTCTAGTGTGTTTCGCTGGTCCTTAAAGACAATGGAGAAGCAGCGATCCTCGGGCACGTCGCGGGCAAACTTCTCCAGGCCTTCCGTGCGGTGTCCCATCCGGACCTCCTGAATGTCCTCAATGGAGACTGTAACACGGGGTGGGGGAGGGGTGGGGGCAGAGAGACGCATGAGGCCAACTCCAGCCCCCACCATGGCTGAGGCTACAGTAGAAGGGGGCACAATTAGAGACAGAGCCGGGACAGCTCAGGCCTTGATCCAGCGAGAAAGGGGGGGGGGTCAGGAGGACAGACAAGGGGGGACCAAAAGGAGGAAGGAAGACAGAGACTGAGGTGGAGAAGGAATGTGAGAAACAGCTGTGGTGGGCAGAGTGGAAACACAGGGAATGACAGAGATAGAGAGAGACTGACTTTAGGGCGGGCAGGGTGCCCGGGACCCCAGGCCCCTTGTTTCTGTGCTGTAGGGAATAGGGCCCTGGGGAGAGGATTGGGGCAGGGCAGGGCTCTTAGACAGATAGCGAGAGACCATTCTGGAGCATGGGGCCCGTGACAGAGAGGAAGCCACACACCCTCCGCATCACACTTGGCTTTGGACCTGTCCTCCTCCCACACAGCCATTGAGAGCCTCCAGGCCTCACTCCTGACCATTCAGGAGACTGGAGCCACCCTTACTTAGTCAGCCCTGGCCTTGGGGTCTAAGGGCAGAGGGACAAAGACAGAGGGAGAAGTGCTTGTGTTCGAGGGTAGAGAAGGCCTTGCCCCGTGTGTGTCTGTATGTGTCCTGAACTCAGGGAGCCCCTTGGCAAGGAGGGGGCTGGAAGGCTCTGCCCTCCAGGGCTCCAAGAGGCGGACTGGAGGGTATGCCTTGGGGGTCTGAGAGATTACAGCGTTCTGCCCTTGGAAGCCAGGAGGAGGGTCTTACTGTCACAGTTCAGCCTTCTAAGCTTCAGGGAGCAGCAAGGCCCTGCCTACCCTTCCTCACCCGCAGTGTGTGCTCCCTGGCTTGGCTGGGAGCCAGTCCCACTGGCTAGACTCATTCTGGGCCTCCCAGCATCAGGGTCCAGGCTCTGTCTGCCCCACCCCTATCCTGAGCCACCTACATCCATCTGTCCTGGTTCCTAGACCAGCTCTGGCTGAAAGCCCATCTGTCCCTTCTGGTGTCTACTGGCACCCTGAGTGCCCTGGGACCTCCTAGCCACCTGCAGGCCCCACGTGTGTGCCATGTATCCAGCCCAGGCAGCAGGCTCTGAGGAGTAGGGCACGTGAGCCCTGGGCCATCTAGAGTGCAGGGGAGATCCTTGCTTAATCCCTTTGCCGACAGCCTCCTGTGCCCCGCTAGGCCCCACACCAGCTGCAGCTGACCCAGGCTGGGAGTGAAAACAGGAAGTCTGAGCAAGCCATGGAGCTCCCGGGACGCACCCCCACCCACATCAGAGAGAAAGTCCAGATGGCTTCACTGCTGATAATGCCTTGTCTGCTTCTGCAAACCAGGGTTGAGGGGGTGCTAGTGGTGGCAGCATCAGGGCAGACTTAGGGCTCAGGAAGCAGAGGCAGAGAGAACTGGGGGTGGGGGAGCTGCTCCATTGCTCCCTCAGCTGGCCTCAGTTTCCCTGAGGGTAGAGTACAGTTGAGGACAACTGTCTTACTCACCCATGGAAGGGA
The DNA here is from genome assembly GCF_001890085.2 of Hipposideros armiger. NCBI lineage: Eukaryota > Metazoa > Chordata > Mammalia > Chiroptera > Hipposideridae > Hipposideros > Hipposideros armiger. The sequence goes on along the minus strand of NW_017731459.1, from coordinate 72,166 downwards.
AGCAGCCAATAGGAAGAGAGCCTCTTTCAGCCACCATCCTTACTTATCACACCTGATGCCTGACCCCAGACCTGACACCCCTGCAGCCACTCCTCTGTCAGGGTGCAGGCCCCTCACTCATCTCCTTTCCTCACTCTCGCCTCTGCACCTTTGCTCACACTGCGTCTCCTGCCTGGAATGATCTTCCTGTCCTTGTGTCACAGCAGTACCAGTGTGAGGGTCTCATCTCCCCAGTACAGGTCTAGAAAAGCCTAAGTTTCTACTACTCTGCTGCCCCTACGCCCAGCCCACCAGGTGCTAGGCACACACTGGGAACCATGCATACGTGCCAGCTGGCCAGTGGGCTGCCAGAACCCCCAGGGCTCAGAGTGTAAGATAACCCATTCCCACCATGGCACCTCCTGCCAGGGTCTAAAGGAAACCCCATATCAAGGCAGAGGCATGTGAAAGAGCCTGGCTGGTTCCACAGAGGCAAGGTCAGGGTTACTCCTGCGCTATGTGGCAGACATGCACTGACGGTGGTTTTCTGAAAGCGCTTCAGGCCCCATCCTTTCTGACCCTGCCCTGCCCTGCTAGAAACCTTCCTTGGCCCACGGACCCCAAGGCCCAGCCCCACTCTTCCCATCTGACCTTGCTCCTGTCCTGCCTCACCTCTGGCCCCTCCATAGGCCACAGGCCAGCAGGCCATACCACTTCAGGTTTCTGTCCAGTGTCCTGAGGCCTAACAGACCCTTCCTGTGGCCTGTCACCTGTGTCTGGTCTCTCCCTACAGACCTGCCAGTGGGATGACCCTGCCTGCCCCTCAACAGCCAAGGGCAGGTGAATGAGTGAGCGATTTCCAGGGGTCTAGACTATGTAAAACCCAGCTGCAGTGATCTCTCTGCACTGTCCAGTATAGCAGCCATGAGCCACATGTGGTGATTGAAATGTAAATTTGTTAAGATTCAATAAAATTAAGAGTTCAATTCCTCAGTCACCCTAAACACATATCAAGTGCTCAATGGCCACAGGTGACGGGTTAGTGGCAACTGTATTGGACAACACAGATATAGAACATTTCCATCAACACAGAAAGTTCTCTTGGATAGCATTGGTTTGAAATTTCCCCTCCAAGTAAAGGTGCAGAGTAGACCTCTCATTTACAGAATTTTTAGGGCACTCTTGTGTTAAGGACAGTAGTCAGCAGAGCTTTCTCCCTAAGGCCTTGTAGGGAACACTCTCCATTTGCAGGCCTGAGCCTTGGGTTCCTCGACCCTTTCTGAAACTTCTGGAAAGCCCTCAGACCCACACCCTCGAGTGAGCTACCAAGCTGAGGCCTCTTTTCATGTCCTAGCCCTGCTCTGCCTCAACCTCCCTGCTATGGCCCCAGTCCCAGGGGAGGGCTGCATCCTGCGGCCCCACCTCACATCCTGGCTACTCATAGTGGGAAGGGCCTTGTCTGCCCCAGACTTTGGGCTGGCTTTTGCCCTACCCCACCTGGAGTCCTAGTCTGCCCAACTTCCCTCCTCCCCGTAATTGTCAGGGCAGATACCTGTGAGGTCACACCTGGACAGATACCTGTCCAGCTACCTCCCTACTTCTGAGCCTGCTTTCCCGTGTATGGTCATGGTTATGTACCCCTAACCCCCAAAAGGCTTTAGCATCTCCATCTGTGGTCCTCGGTCCAGGACTGCCCTCTCTGGACCAAACTAGAGCTCAATTTCCCTATCGGCGTTTTAACTGACTCCTCTCCCCAACTCTGATCCACTTCAGTTTCCCCATATCTGGTCCCGATTGCATGACTGACCTATGCCCCACCAGGCCAGGCCTCAGTTTCCCTATCTGTGGTCCTGGTCCATGATGGACCTCCACCCCCAACCAGCGTCAGTTTCCCCATCCAAGCACAGGTTGCACGCTCTGCCTCCTACCGCAGGGCCCGGGGGCACTCACACAGCTGGGACTCCGGGGTCCGCATGACCTTGCGGGATTCCTGCCAGATGGTCTTGCAGTCTTCCTGCAACTTGTAGAAGCGCTCTCTCCGCCATGAGTTGGACTTCACTTTTAGGAGCTGGCTGCCCTTCAGCAGTGCCTGTAGGTCCTCGTCATCTTGTAGGCCTAGGGGACAGAGCTGGTAAGATGCCACCTCCTCCATTGTCCCTGCTGCCCCAGGCCCCATGCTAGCCACACCCACTTCTGGACCCTCTCGGAGCCCACTTTTCACCAGCCTCATCCTCAATTCTCCACCACGAAGTCATCTCTGATTGCCAGCTGAGGCCTTGTAAACCTTAGGACACCTACCCACTCAAGGCCACACGGTGACCTGCCACCCACAGCTGAATGGACAAAGGGAGGACAGCTAATCTAAGAACACCTGGTCCCAGGGGGATCAGACCCCTAGGAAGTGGCCTGGCTCTGAAAGACAAGGTGCGCCCTTCCTGGTCACACTTAAGGATCAGAGTAACTTGAAGGAAGCTGAGACCGAAATATCAGGCAAAGCAGTAAAGACAAGGGGCAGACACAGAAGGAAACGGACGCCAGAGCACCACAGAGCCCAACACCCTCCCAACTCCAGTGGCTGTGGAATCACCTGTGCCTAGGTCCAGGTCCCTCTCCTAACTAATTGTGGCCTGGGCAAGTGACTTCATGCTGCTTTCCTGTCTTTAAACTGAGGATAAAAACAGGATCGCCCTCAAAGGGACGGTCTAAGGCTGTGAGATGATGCGTGAATCTGGGGGAGGTCCCGAGGTAACAGCAGCTGTAGTTCTTCGTGTCAACACTGTGGTTACTGTGTGCCCATCCCTGCCACTCTCACCACTATTGTCCCCACCACTGACTTGGACTTGCTTGACTGGGTCTTGATCCTTGCCCCCAGAAGAGACAGATGAGCCCACTGCAGCCTATGTTGGGCCTGCTGGGATGCCCCTGTCCCTCCATGCCCACCCCAGCTCTGAGTGTCCTGGGTCCAAGACCCCTCAGGGTACAGCAGCCCTAAGTCACAGTGCAGCCCTTTCAAAAGCTGGGGCAGGGCCTGGCCCAGGGCCACGCAGCAAGGCCTAGAACCCTGGCGCCTTGGCCGCCTCCTGCCCGGCTCCCTTGCTGTATAAGAGGCACAGACTGGCTCCTAAAGATACGATGTCCTTTGTCCTACCAGACCCAAGCAAGAGGAACCCAAGGGGCATCAGGCTTAGCTCCCCAGGAGCCCTCACCCCCAAGTAGACCCTGTACTAACTGTGATCAAGGAGAGAACCCCCAACCTTAATGACTCCTCATGGTAATACAGATACATCTATTTATATCTGCATCTGTATGTATCACCTAAGCCACATGTAGTCCAGCAGCCAGCTCTGTTCAGAGCCAATTGGCCATCATCTCACCTCACATCTATCACCAAAACTAAAACTGTGTAGCCTCAGCAATTTTGTACTCTTTTGCCCCAGCAGAGCGGTGGCATCAGAGACCATGTGGGTCCAGTCTGAGGGGCCTGTGCCTAGGCCTATAGGCTTTTCTTTTCTTAGCCCAGATCCTCAGCCCCTTACAGTCTCTCCTACTTTATCCTTGCCTCCTCTCCTGCCCACTGCCACTCCCTAGCCAGCCCCACACAACCACAGGACCTCCAGAACCTCCTGTACCACTTCCCTAAGCCTCAGCCACCCACATCCTCTTTTTCACTGCCCAATCTCCTGCCTCCGGTGCTAACTGCACAGACCCAGTGCTAAGACACCCCGCTGCCCCATGGCTTAAGGCAACTCCCTTCCCTCTCTGTTCCTCCATCAGTACTGGGTGAGAACAGTGTTGGAGGAGACATCTCCGGGCCTCCTCAGAGGTGACACTCTGCTGTGACCTTTCCCCACCTTTGTCCCAAGTCTCTCTACCACTTCCAGGAGACCCCTCTGCCTTGGTGTGAGCAGCTCCCCTACAGCCCCAGGGGAAGCCCAGTGGAGGAGAAGAGGGCTCCTGCAGGGTGTCCTAGCCCACTGGCTATCTGCGGGGCTCAAGACCAGAGGAAGGGGAAGGGAGTCCAATGCTGCCAGAGGAGAGAGCCTCCTCAGCCTCTGTTGGGGATTCTATGGTCCTTTCTGATGCTGAGGTGCAATTGGGAGGAACATCTTCCCCACCGCCTGGCCTGCACCCCACCCCCCAAGCTGGGCACATATTAGGGCAAGCCATTGCCAACAGCCCAGATGGGAATGGGGGAGGGGGTCGGAAAGTAGAAGGTGAGCCCCACCCCTCCCCAGTTCTGGAAAACACCGTTAGGAGATGACATGTTTATCCTGTCCTGGAGCCAGGCTGTGGCCCTGTCTGCAGTCAGGCAGAGATAAGTCCCCTGGCTGCCGACATGACTTCCGGAACACAGATCTCTGTCCCAAGGTGGGCCTTGATAACCACTGCCCTCTGGGCCACTCGGAAACCTGGTCAGGCACCTCCATCCCTGAGCCACATTTGACGCCCTTTTGTTTCTGAGATCTCTGGGCTGCCCATTCCCACCACCCAGAAAGTCTATGGGCACCCCTCTCCCAGCCCCACTCATTTAGCTATAGTACCTTCTCCTGTGGAAGGGCGGTGGTGAGAGGACTCTGAGCTCAGGGGCCCCTGGGTTGACCTTGCAGCCTCACCAACCTGCCCAGGCCAGCTGTACACAGTGAGGTGGCCATGGGAAGGAGTGCAGAGGGTGCTGCAGGTGCTAAGAAGCTGAGAAGAGTACCAGGAGTCCTGCCCATGTACCTAGGGTGATGCATAATGGAGACAAACTAGGCCTGGGACCCACAGCAATACACATCTATGCAGAGATAAAGTCACACACACCACGCCATTACACTCAGTCACACACAACCTCGAAGAAATAATGAGCCACACACAGTGATACACAGTGTTACATGGAGTCACACACAGCCACACAACATACAATGCCAGAACATCATCATAGTAATAATAGCATCCACCATAATAATAATAGTTAATATTTGAATAAGATACTGTTCTTAGCACATGTATTTAATCCCCCTGCCCCCCACAACCCGATGAGGAAGGCACTATCATTATTCCCATTTTATAGATGTGGAACTTGAGGCTCAAGGAAGTTACATGGTTGAGTCAGGACTCAGAAGCCTGCCCACAGGGTCAGTGCTCAGATACATTATATTATGCAGCCACCATACTGCCACCAAGAGTAACATCAGAAAATCCACATAACACACACACACCATAACACAGACTCACTCTGAGTTACCCAATGTCACATCTGTCACCCACAGTGCACAGCATCACATTGGAGCACACACTGTCTCCCAGATCATCTCACTGAGTTACAGTCACAGCAGTTACACACTGGGCCATATATCCAGTGTTACCTCGTAAATCTGTAAACAGGAGGGGCTGGGTGGCAAGGGGCAGGGAGACTTGGAGGAGCGGAGGTAGATCAGGAGAAGGGGTAACCAATCCCCACAGTACCCACTCCACGTGCCACCCCTGCAAACACAGCCCCACGTAGGTCTCACATTCACAGGAGTACTAAACAGGTTTTATCAAAGGATCGAAGGCAGAACTCAGAGCTCAAGAACATAGATTCTGTGTCCCGCCTCAGCTGCCATCCCAGTCTCCGCAGATCTCCGTGCCCCCTCCATCCCTTACCCAGCCTCTGCCCACTGAGCGCCGCCGCCTTGAGGCTCTGCTCCTGCAGGTAGAGCTCTCTGGAGCGGCTCCGGCTCCGGCCCTCCAGGAACTGCATGATGCTCCGCAGAGCCCCCGCCGCCCGCGGAGCCTGCAGGGCTCGGGACAAGGAGGCAGCCTCCAGCAGCCTGCCAAGAAGGGGAACGGGGGCGGAGACCATGCCTGGGGCGGCACTAGAATCCCGCTGGGAAGCCCAGGGGTCAGGAGGTGGGGGCGAAAGCGGAATCTAGGAGGGGAGAGGAGGAACCAGAGTGGGACAAATCCATAATGCAGGAAGCAGATCCGTGGCGAAAGCCAGCGCCCAGAAAGCGGATCGAGGGCAGCGACAGAGCCAAAGAGGTGGAGAAGGGGAGGAGCCGGGTCTGGGAGGCGACGTGGAGTCAGGGCCATACCCAGGAAGCCAACCCGGGGAGTAGCCAAGACTTAGAGGGCGAACTCGGGGAGGGTCCCGCACTAGAAAGGCGGTGTTTGGCAAAGAGGGGCGGAACCTCGAATTTGGAGGCGGTGTAGGGGTGGAGTCCGGCCAGGGGGCGGAGCCTGAGCCGCGCTTCTAAACAGCTGCGGGCCTGACAGCAGGCGGGGCGAGACAGCTAGGGAGGGGCTGCCTGGGCTGCAGAGTCTAGCGGTGAACGGGATGGATGGAGCCCGTGCCAGACAACTGAGGCCGCCAAATATTTTACCAAAATAACGAATTCATTGTGACTCAGCTGGCTGTTGCCTCACTTGAGAACCTCAGGCAGACCTATTTCCTTCTCTCAGTTCCCCACCTGAGTGGGGTAATCTCCAAGGTTCCAAATGCGAATGGAATTCTTGGAAAAAATGCTGATCTTAAAGTGAATCCATCAACGCAGGCTTGCTTTGATAAATAGAGAGGACGACTTCAACTTTATACAAAACTGTGCTGCCAGTGTGCTCGGGAACAGTGGGACCTTTCATGTTGTTTGGTCTCTGAATGTTAGGTCTAAGAGACCTTGCTTTACAGATAGAGCCATGTCTGCAAGAAACAACAAAATGTCTGTTAGCCTGCACCTGCAGACAGAGCCAAACTTGTGATAACAAAAAATGTCACAAAACAGCTACTGGCATACAGGCAGTCAGCATTTTCTGTTCAAACAATGCTACCCTGTCAGCACCACCACCCCTATATAACCCTCCTCACCCCCTCTCTCGGGGCTGCAAGTCTTTAGACGTCCAGCCTGGGCTGTAGCCATCTTTGCTAAGCCCGATAGACTTTCTCTTAATAAAACAGATTTTCTTAAACTTTCTTAACTTGCCTGACCATGCGTGTTCCTTTACTGGCCGACCTATCACTTGGTGACGAATCCCTGGAGGGTTTAGGCCAGAGAAAGCAGGATCTCCCTTTCTCTTTCTCTTCCTGCCCCCCCCCCACACACACACACCACCCCCAGGGCTTGATCTGCTCTTTGGCTACCCTCCTGAACCTGCCATAAGGATGCACTTCAGGACTTACGCCCTTCCATTGCTGACATCCCAGACAACATGAGGCCAGAATCTCGACAGGTGAGTGAGACCTCCTATTCTTGTTTTGGACCTTCTGACTCTCATTGTTCTGCAGTTCTACAAAAGTCCTAGCACTAAGCCAGAAGGTCCCTCTCGGCCCCGGGGGCCCAGACCCTCCCAGTCTTGGGGACACCCAGCCTGCAAGTGAAAGTGATCTCTCGTACTGGTGGGGGATGAACACCGGAATTTGGAACACCTCATCCCCTTGTTCTCCCCTTAATAGGAGGCTCCCTCCTCACCTTTCTCACTCCATCTATTGCAACCTTGGGGACCTCACATTCAGTCCCTGCCAAATCTACCCCTCTTGGTTATCTCCTCTGCAACTTACACGCCCTTGGGCTCAACTTATAGGAGATCCAACCCACACAACTTATCTTTTACTATAACACTGCCTGGCCCCAATACAACTTCTGTCACCATAACAGAAAGTGGTCAGAAATTCCCTGTGTCCAGGCCTTCTTCACTCTTTGGGCTCGACCCTCCCTCTGCCAGACCTACAACACTTTCCAAATTCTCCTAGCCCACTCTAAGCCTTCTCCTCCTCCAAATAAAACTCCCTCCTTTGACCCAGCTGACAATTGGGCCCCTCTTTCTCCGCCCCATGCTCTACTAGCCCCTCAGCCTGAATCTTCTCCCCCGAACTCCAGCTTCTCATTTCAGGAGGATTTGTTTCTGTAAGTACTCTGGTTTATGTAACTTGTTTGTTTTATTTGCCTCTAGTCTGTCTTTTCTCTTTTTCTTTTCCTTTTCTATTTGTGTCTTAGACCCCAAACTGATTGGGAACTCTGTGCCTGTACCTTCTGTGAGCCCCCTAAGTCATATATTTAAAATTGTTTTGTACACCAACTCTGTATTCAGGGACTTAACAAAAGTAAGTCTTAAAAGATTTCTCTAACTCTCAGTAACTTTCAAGGTCTTACAGATAACCTCAAATGTAAACAAAGGGCTGCTGCAGCTGCAGCTTGAGGCTGAGGTAACTGAAGAGAAAAAAAAGACACTTTTAAACCCAGGCAGCAAGCCCCCCACACACACACACCTCCCACCCCCACTCCCTATTACAGCCTCCTGAAGTTATAAGGACAACTATAAGATCTTAGGTCCTCTCTACAATTGTTGGTGGTTCTGTTTATAAATATAGTCTCTAAGGTCTAAACTTGTCTATGTTTTATATATATTATAATGTTTTTGCCTCTGGATGGTATTACCAGTTTATATTTGATTGGCTAAAAATAAGAAATTAGGGCCCGACGAGTGGAGCATTGGTTAGGAGTTGGCTTGGAATGCCAGCTCTGAGCAGCAGGGCCCTGGCTCGGATCCCACATAGAGGGCCAGTGACGCTGCGCCCTTTACAGCTAAGATGGTGAATAACAGCTCAACCTGGAGCTGGGCTGCCATGAGTCGCCCGCGACTGCGTAGGCTGCAGTGGGGCTGGTCAGCAGCGGGCGTAGCTGCTGTGAGCTGCCATCCTGAGCTGCTGTGAGCTGCCATCCAATGGCCGGCAAGTGACTGCCTCACCTGGGAAGAGCACAATGATAATACTAACATGGGCCAGTAAAGCAACGTCCTCCACAACTAGACTGAAGAATAAAAGGATAGCAACTTGTCTGTTCCCCTTCCCCCAATTCCCCAACACTGTTCCCCTCCCCCAACTCCCCAATAAAAAATAAAATAAATAAAAATAAGAGATTAAGCACATATTAATTAAGATAATAAAGACTAACTCAACTACTCAGGATCACATGATCTAAAGAGATATTTGATAATAAGGCTGCTTTCTTGGTTTTACTAAGTTGTGTTAAATGATAAAAGTTATTAATATCTAGGTATTTCAAAATAACGAAATACTGAAATATCAATTATTGGATAGGTTTGAGTTTATTTCTGGCTTCTTGTCATAGGAACGTTAAAAGATAAAATCTGTTAATGAATATATCATGTATTACAAAAGCCTATGCTTTGAAGGTTACAAAATATATTCCTCGATTTACCAAGGAAAGTGCTAATTACTTGCTTTTGGTTATCAGTAAAATTTAAGGTTGTGAAGCTAGTACAAAATTTGAGTTGAGTTTTTTCCTGCTAAGTAAGACAAAGTTTATTAGACTATTAATCTACTATTAATATTATAAAAAAGTTTTCTACTTAAAAAACAAAGATTATATATGTCATCATAATAATTCCTATGTTTTATATTATCTTAATCAGGTCCTGGGTTACTGAAAAAAGCTAAATCTAACAACTAAGTTTTGCTAATAGTTACGTAAACTTCTGTATTCTAGGACTACTGGTGTTCATGTGCCCTTCTCATGTCAGATATAAGCCAGTGTAAACAATAATTTAACTATTTTTTATACCAAAAACCTACATAAGTTAGGGTAAATTCATTAAGCCAGGCCTAATATTTTCCCTCACCTGACAGGAAATTATAGTAATTATGACCCATTCTTGCATCTTAATGAAAAGCGACAGAACCTAAAGAAGGCCAGGAAATTTGTTTCAATATCTTTAACAACCGAGACAAATAAACAAACAAACAAACAATAAAGGAACAGTGAGACTAGAGACAAGACCAGAGAGAGGCCAGACTTTTAGGCCGCAGTTATAGACAACCCAGGGCTGAAGCCACCTCAGGGTACCCCAGAAACCCCAGAAGAGGAAACGCCAGACTATTGGATTAAGGAATGTCCTAATCCTCCAAAACAGCTGTGCCCCCAGTGCAAACAAAAAAGGACACTGGAGGAGGGATTGCCCCCTGCTCTGAAGGGAGCAGGGACCAACATCCTCGCCACAAATGGCTCTGATCACTATTGGGCCTGAAGTTCCCAGCAGCTCCTAAGCTGTGCTCATCACAGGGGTGGAACTGTGGGTGACCCTTGACATGGCAGGTAGGCCTGTTAATTTCCTGATTAATATAAAGCCATTTAGTCTTTCTTGACCGCTCACTCTGGACCTATTTATTTCCTCTAAAACTTACTCGGTTGTAAAGATAACAAGCCCCTAGATTTGGGCTCATTTTCCTCAGCCTATTCCTTACCATTGGCCTATGCCTTAGAAAAAATATAAAACAGACAACTCAGACTTAAAAAGGACTCTAAGAAAAGTTTTGTCAGGAGCCCTCTAAGCCCTGGCTCTATTTGCTGCTTATTGCTTTGGATTCTGACCTCAATTCTCTTATTTTCTATGTTGTTAACTTGGGAAAAAGTCCAGCAGGCACTCAAAATATAGGGACTGCCACCTTCCCCAGGCTGACTCCTCTACGCAGTACAGCCCTATAAAGTCATAAAATTGTAAAGTTGGGACCAAGTACTGTTAAAAGCCTAGACGGGGAGGGGTCTCTAACAGCCCAGTTAACTCCTGAATGGAAGCGACCCTTTCCAGTTCTCCCAAGGACCCCAAATACTGTGAGGCTGCAGAGAATCAGCAGCTGGGTCCCCGTCCCTTCAAATCAAACCTGTTCTATTGAAGTCTCTATAGGACTCCCCCAGAAGAAAGACTGTTCCTTCTGTTCCTGTGAGCCACCTGAAGACCTTAAAACTCTTCGAACAAGCAAGTCACTCTCCCAGGACTGATAACTACTAATAACTAACCCCAGACTCCTTTTTGTTGTCTTTCTCTTAAAGGCTCTCTCTAGTTTTCCTCTTCACTTACACCCCACCTGGGATTCCCTTCTTTACTTACACCCCACTTGGGATCCCCTTCTCACGTAGGGATCCTAATTATATTCCCTTCCCTCACCTTTGCTAGTTCCTCTTCTCATTATCCTTGGGCTACTCCGATTTGGACCTTGCCTTTTTAACCTTCTTGTCAAGTTTATCTCTTCCAGAATCGAGTCTATTAAGCTACAGATGGCTCTTGTACAAGGCTTCCAGCCCATCCCTGTGAGTGACTCTGTAATCATCTTCAGCCCCTTGGATCAGAACTTTAACTTCCACCTCAACGGTCCTAACTTAGTTCAGTCCATAGATGAGGCTGCCCTGATTTTCAGAGCCCCACCCATCTTCAACTTCACAAGATCCCTGAAAAAAAAAAACTGGGAGACTCATGAATGGTGACCCCTACCCCTGCCCCTGCCCTCGCTGCAAGAACCAAACACCCCCAGCCTCACTCCCGGCTCATTTGCTCCCCCTCCAAATCCTCACAGCTATCTCCACCTTTCCCCTTAACCTCCGCAGGTCCATTTTAGAGCTCCTTTTCAATGATTCCATCGCCTGTCTTCCCAACCCCAGAGGAGACATAAGCCCCCCATGGTCATCTTCATAATATTACTCTTCCCTCTCATAACACTTTCCCTACCATTACCCCCTTTTCTCCTCCAGACCTTCAACCTAACTCATCGTCTCTTAAACCAGTCATCCCCCTTACTTGCTCAAGACTGCTGGCTCTGCCTATCCACATCTACTCAACTCTTTGCTGCCGTCCCCATAAAGGCACAAATATGAACTAATACCTCTGCCTTCCTCTTCTACAAAGTCCGACATGGACCTGCCTTCCACTCTAAATCCACCCCTCGCTACAACTCCTTCCTGAGCCAATGCCAGCTCAAAACAACACAATACCTGAAAACCTTCACTGATGCTCTAGACACGGCCCGTGACAAATTCAGGCCCATCGTAGGCCCCTCAAGTATCTCTACTCACATCCACATCACAGCCCCCCCTCATCCACATCTCCCGCTCACAGACCACCTGAACCCCGTGGGCAGCTTAGACCCCAATCTCTGTAATACCACCATCACTATCTCACCTCTCTTACTCATTCCACCTCCTCCACAGGTTCCTTCTTCCAACAACCCCTCCGCTCCTCCTCCCATCCCAGCCTCAGCGCCACCGGAACAACAACACCCTATATTGTCAGGGGAGGCCTCAGACCCCAATAAGACTCCCCTTGGTTCCCCCATACTGGCGAAAAGGATCCAACTGTTTTAAGCTGCCTATTCCATCTGACCCAATTAACTTTTACCTTGATACACTCAAACTCCATCTCTTTAGACATCAAAACGCTACACCCGGCATTCCCATACAGGCCCTCCCGGGAGCCACAGTGTCGGGCACGTTCAGTATTTGGGACAAGGAAGGCTCCCCCGAGAAATATGGGAGATCCCTAGCCCCCTTCTTCTCCCTCGACATCTTCACCTGCCTTGGTCCCTCTGGCCTCTTCTTCCTCTGCGGAGCCTCCACATACGCCTGCCTCCCCACCAACTGGACAGACACCTGTACCCTAGTTTACTTTCTCCAGATATTCAGATCACTCCCAATAATCAATCTCTACCTGTCCCCATATACACTCTCATGTGCCGAAAAAGGGCCGTCTCCCTTATTCCACTCCTGGTGTTACTGGGCATCTCTGTGGGGGTAGCAACAAGAATAGCAGGGCTAGGCGTCTCCTTACACCACTCTCAGGCCCTATCACAGGACCTTGCTCAGGTCCAGAAAAACAGTGGCCGCCACAAGAACCAGTGGAGCTCCTGGTTCATGGGTAGCCGGGGCCCCTGGCTTCTCTCCTTCATAGGGCCTCTAATCATTATCTTTTTGGTCCTAGCCTTCGGTCCCCACCTCCTCTGCCTTTTCACCCAATTCCTGCAGAGCCGACTCCAGGCGTTCGCAAATGGAACTGTCCATGAACTGCTTCGTCTACAACGTGACCAGCCCCTTCCACAATGACCCCCTCCTCTCGCCGACCCTGTTCAGCCTGAAGCAGCTGCAGAAGAGAGACACGATGGCCCTTCTCCTCTTTAATAACAAACAAGGCTGCAATGTTAGGTCTCTGAATGTTAGGGCTCAGATACCTTGACTTATAGATAGAGCCATGTCTGCAAGAAAGCAACAAAATATCTATTGGCCTGAACCTGCAGACAGAGCCAAACTTGTGATAACGGAAAATGCCATAAAACGGCTACTGGCATACAGGCAGTCAACACTTTCTGTTTAAACAATGCTACCATGTCATCACCGCCCCTGTATGACCCTCCTCACCCCCTCCCTTGGGGCTGCAAGTCTCCTTTAGATGTGCAGCCTGGGCTGCAGCCATCTTTGCTCAGCCCAATAGATTTTCTCTTAATAGACTTTCTTTCTTTTTTTTTTTTAAACACTTTAAAAACATATATTTTTGCGGGGGGAACAGTGTGTTTTCCCAGGACCCCTCAGCTCCAAGTAGTTGTTTCAATCTAGTTGTGGGGATCGAACCGGCAACCATTGGTGTTATGAGCACTACCCTATGCTTCTAATCAACTGAGCTGACCGGCCGCCCCCTAAAATAGACTTTCTTAACTTGCCTGACCATGCGTGTTCCCTTACCTATCACATGTAAGTTACAACTTCTCTTTCATTCACCCAGCAATTATTTATTGAGCCCCTACTGTGTGCCAAGGTCAGGACACCACCCACTCCAAGCCTGACTCATCATTCCTGGCTTTTACTCCCTGACTCGGAATAGTTCTTCCATTCACCTCACTTTAGCTCCAGTCACTAGCATTGACAGTGAGTCACTGGCAAAGCCAATTATTAAAACAGACGAGCACTCTGAAGTGCAGAGTGACGTGCCTAAACGTTACACCACAGAGAATAAATCATGAGAACATGCGTTAGCGTAGATGAGCTGAAATATGGGCACAGACAAGTTGTTATGCATTTGGAAAGGGAGAGAAGCACCGAGTGTAAGGGGACCTCTGTTTTAGAGAAACCATGCAAAGGTTTTTAACTGAAGGACCAAGAACAGAATCACATCTCAATATAATTTGCTTCCTTTGAATTTTTCTGCATTTTATTTTCTGCATTTAAAAACAAGCCTGAGGGCCGCCAAGTGGCACGATGGTTAAGAACTGGCTTGGGACGCCAGAGGGCCCCGGTTCGGATCCCACATATGAGGGCCAGTGACACTGCCCTCCACAGCTAAGATGCTGAGCAGCAGCTCGACCTGGAGCTGGGCTGCCGTGAGTCGCCGGCAACGGCGTAGGCTGCAGCCCCTGCTGCAGTGGGTTGCCATGGGCTACCGTGTGTAGCCAGCAGTCAGCGTGAGCAGCCAGCAGCCGCAGTGAGCGGCCGTCCAGAAGCCGGCGACTGATCTGCCTCGCCAGAGAAGAGCGCAGTGATGGTGCCAACTTGGGCCAGTGAAGCAACGTCCTCCACAACTAGACTGAAGAACAAAAAGGACAGCAACTTGTCTATTCCTCTTCCCCAATTTCCCAGGCTGTTCCCATCCCCCCAATTCCCCAATAAAAATCTTTAAAAAATAAAAACAATCCTGAGAAGAGATCCACAGGCTTCACCAAACTGCCAAAGTGGCCTATGGCACAAAAGTGAGGGATCAGCGTGGATCTGTGTAGTGTGGGCCTGGAACCCCAGGGACAGAGCTTTGAAACATAACTGAGGTGGGTGGGGGGCTGGCCACCACAATTTGCTATGATAGTTCTGGAACTGTTATCTCTTGTGGGTAGTGGCTTTTTAGCCAACCTAGAGTTCCTATGACCATGAGTGCTTTGTCCTCACAACATCTTCTGTGAAATGAGTACTGAGAGCCTATGGATGAGAAAACAGGCCCAGAGAGGCAAAGGGATATGTCCAAGGTCACAACGTAAGCAGAGGCAAAGCTAGGACTGGCGCCCAGGTCTCCTGAGGCCAAGATGAAGCCAGGCCCCAACGTGCCTTCCACTTTTACAAATGCCAGTTCTTACAGTGGGGCAGGAGGGATTCAGTGCAGGAAAAGTTAATGGAGGGTAGATGTGTTCCGTGAGGACAGGGCCCTGGGAGCTAATGTCCTTCAGGCGCATCTGGGGACGTGTTCAAGGAATCAGTACAGCCCTGGCCAGAGTGGAGAGGGCAGAGGAAGCGACTTAGGATGAGGAGGCTGGGAACCTGGAACATCAGTCTGAAGGCTTCAAAGACTTGGGAAGGAGCCCCTTGATTCTTGAGCCCAGTTCTGGTCACATTTTTCCTGGCTAGGGACTCCCTCATCTCTCAAAGAACTAGACAGCAACTGACAGGACATGGTCACTTAGGGGGTGGGCCTCCTTGCAGGAACATAGCACCTGTCGGTACCAGGCGCTATTCTAATTGCCTTATAGGTGTCATTATCTCCTTCAATCCTCATGGCAATCCTGTGAGGTAGGTAGTGCTCTTATCCCCCATTTACAGATGAGGAAACTGAGGCACAATGAAATCAAGAGATTTGTCTGAAATGAAAAAGTCAAGGCTTGACCTCAAGTAGTTTGCCCAGAATCCATGCCTGTATACCACACTGCCTCTGCATGCATCTGGGGGTGAGGACAGAAGGGATATTTCCTATCTAGGGGGACCCCATAGCCCCCCAGGCCAATGGAGGGGGCCTTTCTGCAGCAACCCCCAATGGCCCAAGCCAGATAGTGTGATCCTGCAGCACATGCCCAATGCTTTGAAAGCCAAAATAGGAAAGGGGTGCAGACTCTCCGATGCAAGTGTTGACAATCTGGGACAGCACAGGGCACAGGGACCTTCCGTCCCACCACCAGTTCTCCTTGACGGGGTCTTGCTTCCCCATCTGGTTTGCAGGAGGGACAAACGGCAGTCAAGGGAGGTAATTTGGGGTACTGAGCTACAAGTGGCAAGGCCTTCAGGGAAACAGCTTGGGGTTATAGTGTTCATGCCAACCCCTCAGGAAGAGATGGACAGAGTCAGGCATTCAGGAGGCAGGTCTCAAACAGGATGGGCCAGGACAGCCAAGCTGCCCTCTCCAGGGAAGATACCAGGGCTGCCAGAGGGGAGAGACTGGACAAGGCACAAATTCCTGAGGATGGAGCCCAACATGAACTGAGGCTGCAGCTGTGCCAGTGGCAACCAGAGGGCTTTTAGGAGGGCTGAGTGTGAGGCAGGCATGGAAGAGGTGGCAGGGTGCAGTGTAGACAACATTAGCTAAGGGATGATGAGAGAGAAAGCAGAAGTCTCCACTGTGGTCCTCTGAGTTGCCCAGTCTCCCTCCCTTCCTCCCAGGCTGGCAGGAGCATTAAGGACACCTCTGGCCTAAAGAGAGAAGAGGGGGCATTGGAAAGAGGGGGGATCCCATGACCCAGGCTACTGGTATGAGAGTAACAGCTCTAGACACTAAGCAAGACTCTGGGCCACGCAGGCCAGGTCTGGGCCAACTGGGAAACACATAAGACAGACAGGACTGGCTGATAAGAACATCTCTGGGTCCCCCTGAATTCTAGGGGTCTCTAGTGAACAGCTGGAGGAGTCTGCCTTTCTCTTACCCAACTATTATCTCCATGTATGGTTTAGAAGAATAGGTGGTAGGCACTAAAATCTCCAGTCCCAAGGGTACTAGAAAACGGGGAGATATGGTTAAGCAGTGATTGGTGTGAGAGGACCAGGGTTTGCTGAGCTGACAAACGATCTGGGGGACAGGAGGGAAAGTCCCCCGCCTCCCCAAGAGTGGGTGGAGCAAAAAGATGCCAGGTTCAGGGTTGGGGTCCCGTCCAGCCATTAGACCTCCAATCCCTGCAGCCGGAAGCCCGCGGCTGCTCCCTCTCCCGGAGGGACAGTGTTAGAGCAAGGAGCTGGCTCAGACTCGGTTCCCCAGTCAGAGGAGACAGAGCTCGGCTGGAAAAAGGGTGGAGCCGCAGGCATTTCGAGCCGAAACTTGGCCTCGTCCCGCCAGTAGGGCGCGCAGATAGAGGGGAAAGGGCTGCTCCTCCCAGCCTGGGCATCACTGACTCTGATTTCTGCGCGGGGCAGTTTCCGCAGCACGTTCCGACCTCGGCCAGCCTTGCACACCTCCTCGCCCTGCCCCCATCGCCCACCCGACACACCCACGCGGCCTGACGCGGACCAGGCACGCCAGAACTTTGGGGAGTCTCTCCTGGCGGCCCGGACGGGGCGGGGAGAACTCGGTTATTCGTGGATGCTGGTTCCTTCCTTCCTTGGCGCCTCGGTGCGCTCTTGACGGTGGAGCCCAGCCTTCCGTGACCAGGATATGGGGGAGTCCCCGAAGCTGGGGTGACCAGGGGGTAGCCTTTAGGGAAGTCTAAAGAACTGCATCCCTTCCCTAAATTCCACCCACCCACCCCCGGGTCAGATCTGGGGGGGACAAACCTGGAAACGCCCAGGGTCGCAATCGGCAGTCCCACCCCGAATCCTGGGCCGAGATTTCCCCCAAGCAACAGAAGGGCCGAGGGGCGGGCCCGGGGCGGGGCGGAGGGCGCATAAAGGAGCTGGGGTCTTCCTCCCAGAGCCAGGAAAGGCTTTCTGCGTGGTCGGCCCGCTCCAGGGACTCCCTGCGCGCCAGCCCGGCACTCACCATGCAGGGTCAGGAAGTCCCGGCCCAAGTCCATGCCCGACGGGCGGTGTGAAGGGAGCGGGGCGCCGCTGGACACGCGTGCGGGGGGACAGCGCGGGCGGCCGCGGGTCCGAGCCGAGTGCCGTGGAGACCCGAACAGACGGCGGTGGGAAGAGGCCCCCCGCCCGCCTGCGACCCGCCCCCCCGGGTTCGCCAACCCGCGTCTCTCCCCGCCCCCTCCTGGGAATCGGGGTGGGGGGGGGTAGAGGGGGCTGGGAAGCCTGCCTAACCCTGGTCTCTGGCGTGTAGGCGCGCCCTGGCCAGAAATAGCCGGATCCGTCGGCTGCTGCCACCCACAGGCCGCGGGCCCTGTCATTACCTCGGGCGGCCGGCCCCACGCCCTGCCTGTGGGCGCCTCTCTGGGTTTAGGGTGATGCTCCGAAGAATCTGGTGTCATCCTGGGGAAGGGACGGCGTAACGTCCGACGCCCAGCTGGGCTGCTGCGAAAGGGAACCTCCACGTCCAGGCGCCCAGCCGCAGCTCCCCGCAGGTCGGCTTTCCCTTCTGCAAAAAGGGTGCCTGGCTTCCGAGGTCCTCAGAGAGCAATGCCTGGACCTTGTCGGGAGGAGGGTCACTTCCCCTCTCTCTGGGGAGTTTCTAACCCCAGGAGCGACATTGGTGGAGACTTGGGTGGGATTGGAGGGATGAAAGCTCACAGCAAGTCAGTGCAGGGAGCTCACCTTTGAGACCCCCACAACCCAAACTCCTGGCAATCTGTGCAACAGAGTGGCTGACAGGTCTAGGATCTGGGGTTGGGTGACATTCCCAGGGTCCATTCTTTGGGTGGCCTCCCAAGGGGCTGTCTGGGCAAGGGGCCCCTATGTGGAACACCCCCCCCAACCCCCCAACCCCCACACTCCCCACCCCCACACTCCCACATTCTGTTTATAGGGTACCCAGAAAACCCCCCAGGGAAAGTCCAGAGATTCTGCTGCCCACAACCCTTTGGGAGAGAACCCAGAGGGCCTCCCTGGATGAGGGGTGCTGAGCCCACCAGTGAATCACTTAGGCCTTCTGGGCTGGTAAAGCCAATGTGAGAGTCTAGCAGAAGCCTGTTGGACCCTTTCTGGAGGAAACCCCTCCTCTTCCAGTTGACCCAGGCCTAGGTAGCTTAGAATATCTCCGGAAGGGATGTAAGCAACCCCAAGGCATTTCTTGACTTGGCTTCAACTCAAGCATCATTCTTATATATTTATGTCACCTCCAAGCTCTGAGCCCCATGCCCCAAACCAGGGCTCTATCTGGGACTGTCCTGTCATCTCTCCCTTTGCCTCAGATGCCCCTATGGGGGGCAGGCTCTTCCTTTGCGCACCCCAAACCCATCTCACCCTGGCCCTCTTTTGGTCTCTGGCCCAGGCAGAGGAGCCGAAGCCTCCTTCCTGGCCAGGGTTGTTGGGCAGGATGGGCGTGTCTGACTCAGAGTTGGCATAGGAAATCAAGTTATGCTAGAAAAGAGGGCTGAGCCACACCCTACTCAGAGAAGCTCAGAGCTTCTGCTCAGACCTGTGCGTCAGCCCGTACTCCAGTGCCCTCCTCATCTCCTCTGTCCGGCCCCTTTCTCTCACAGGCTGGGAGGCACAATGCTGGTTTCCATTGAGTATAAGCCTGTGTGGCGATTATGACTGTGTAGATGTGTGGAGAGCCTGGAGGGCCCAGCAGGAGACTTTGTACAAAATTGCTGGGTCCTGCTCCCTCTGCCTAAACTCCCAGGGCCCTCTGTGAGCCCAGCCCTGGCCAGGCAGCTAAATTACCCAGCTCTCAGTTACCTTTACAAGATGCTCTGAGATCCTGGTGACTCATAGGGCTTTCTGCAGGCTCAGTTGGATGCACAGAAGGGCCATGCTTGCGCAAAGACTTATTGTCTAATGGTAGAGTTTCAGGCATCTCACAACCCTCAGCTGACCATCCTGTCTTCAAGATGTGTATGAGGGTGGGTGTCGAGGGAGGGGGCTTCTGGGATGACTGGAGACAAGTGAGACCAGGTATTAGGGCCAGCGACTACCTCAAGTCACTTCCCTTGTCCATTCCACCACTATGGTCTCAGGTGGTGAGACCATAGTGGTGAGACTATTGGGGAGGATCAACCCAAGAATGCCAACTTTCAGGATGGTCAGGTTCCAGGTGTGCTTCAGGGCTGGTCCTGCCCAAACTCCCTCCCCCAGAAACAAACGTAGGCAAGCCAGGTGAGGTGGACAGGTTTATTCTGCTCTCTCCTTGTCTTTGGAGCCCCTGTCCCCAGGGTGGGGGATGAGGAGCTATTTAAATCTTGGCTCTTGCAGTTTCCTGGTATGAGACCTTGAGCAAGTCCCACCATTTCTCTGAGTTCTACAGTCAGGAGCTGCAATCCTTTTCAGAATCAGCTAAAATAACAGATGTTGATTACCTGGTATGCATAAATGCCTACTGGACAGACACATGCCGGAATCCCTTCTCTCCGCTGCTGTCCCCTACCTCACCTCTTCTACTGATCCTGGTGGTGAGAGCCTGGCCTGAGGCTCTTGGTCCAAGGTCATGCCCGATGCTTGTGAGGGCTGGAAGACTCCACCTGAGCTCCCTCCAGAGGGTCCAGGACACAAGTGCAGAAGCATCAGGAGGAAAAGTGAAGGGTGCCTTTCCCAAGGGAGCAGCTGTGGCAAAGTGAAGGTGCTCAGATCATGCGAGGAAGACATTACTGACCGTGCAAGGATCCATGACTGTCAGGATGCCATGATGGACCACAAGGTTTCTGGGCTCACGGGTAATCCTAGGACAGTATGAGACGATTTGAGGTTACTTTTTAATAATTATATTTGTGGGATTTTATTGTGTATTCATTTGTGAATGTAACCGTGATATTTATTTCACTTGTGGAATAGGTCCCAATGCCCACTACCACCCCACAGGCAGAGTCTAATACTTGGTGTAGAGGAACAGTCAGGAGACTGGCCCTCAGACCCTCATCTGAGGGAGGACGCACAGCCCAGGCCACCTGAGGGAGGAGGTACACGTAAGGAGTGTGTGAACTGAAAAAGACAGTGAAACTCCAGTTTGAAAACAGTTCTACTTCATTTATTCAACAAATACTTCTTGAGCACCTACTGTGTGCCAAGCACTGTTCTAGAAGCTTGGGAATCATCAGTGAGCAAAATATTGCAAAACCCCCTGCCTTCCTGGAGCTTAAATGCTAATGGAAAGAAAAGAGACGCTAATAAACATAAGAAGTAAATTGTTTAGTATGTTAGGTGTAAGGACAATTTAAAAAGAGTAAGGGAATTCAGGAATGGGAGAGGATTAAATTTTAAATAGGTTGGTCAGGCTGGGTCTTCTGAGCAAAGTGACATTTGAGCAAAGACTTGAAGGAGGTGAGAGAGCGGCCATTCAGAGATATCTGGGGAAGAGGATTCTGGGCAGTGCCAAGGCCCTGAGGCAGGAGTGTGTCTGGTGTTGTTGGAGGAACAGAAGAAGGCCGGTGTGTTTGGAGCAGAGCGAGTGAGGGAGCGAGATAATAGGAGAAGATAGAGAGGTAATAGGGACCAGGTCCTGTTGGGCCATCTAAGGGCTTCCACTTTTACTCTGGGGAAAATGGGGAGCACTTGGAAGGTTCCAAGCTGAGGAGGGACACACTTATGTTTTAAAAGAATCAATTTGGCTTCTGGAAGAAGTATATCATGGAAGGACAAGGGCTGAAGCAGGGAGCCCAGGGAGGAGGCGTTTGCAGTAATTCAGGTGAGAGAAGATGGTGGCTCGGAACTTGGTGGTGGGAATGGGGGTCGTGAGAATTGGTAGGATTCTGGATACATTTTGATGTTCGTGCCAACAGGATTTACTGTTGGGGGCTGTGAGAGAACGAGAGGAGTCGAGGAGGCCTCCATGCTTTTGGCCTGGGCTGCTGGAGGGAGGGCGTCCTCAATAACTGAAATGGGGAAGGCTGAAGAGGAGCATGCGCTCTGTTTTGGTTTTGGTTTTGTTCTTGGTGGTGGTTTTCTTTTCTATTTTTAATTTTTTTTATTAGTTTCAGGTGCAAATGTGCTCTATTTTGGACACATTAAGTTTGAGGTAACTTTAAACATCCAAGGTAAGATGTCAAGTTCAAGATGGATGTACAAGTCTGGGGTTTTGGAGGGAGAAGTGGGCTGGGGATAAAATTTGGGATATGGTTCAAAGTGTGTTTAAAGTGTCCATAAGCCCTCACATAAACCTGTGTGAGGACTCTTCTCTGGGACAATCTGTCTGGAGGGCAATTGGTCAATATTTCAAATATTAAACTGTACATACCCTTCAGCCAAGCAATTCTTATCCTAGGATATTATATTATTATCTAGTTCTATATTATCTGTATGTTATATGCAGAAACGCTGTACAAGGTCAAGTTCATTAGCAAGGACCTAGTTAAAAAACGTATGATATTTCCATACAGTGGGTTCCCTTGCATCTGTTTAAAAAACAAACAAACCAAAACAGTGCTCTGTGGGTTGCTGTAGAATATAAGGGAAAGAAAACAAATGGCTGGACAACATATATAATGTATGTAATGTATATGTAATATATATGTAATGTGATATAATGTAATGTCATCTGTGCTTTAAAAACATTTTTTTTAATTATAGATATTGGTGTTTGTACAGGCAGAAAAACAAATAGCTGGAAGGATACAGAAATAATCCGAGGAAACAGACTGAGAGCAAGACACTTAACTTTCTATTTTTTATATACTATTTGATTTTTTTAACTGTGATGATGTATAATTTGACATTTAAAAGTAAAAATGTTTAAAGACCAAAAAAAAAAATGTGTGTGGGAACCCGGAGACAAACAAACAAAAATTCTGATCAGCAGAACAGGTAATAAAAAGAAGGCAGCTCAAGAAATTCCTTTGTGCTAATTTCACATAGTGGAAGGGGCTGGCCAGTGGTTCAAAGGTGGCCCGAGCCCTTTGTGACTGGTGCAGGGTTTGAACCATTTATTTATCCAGTTAGAGAGCAAACAAATTGAATGCTGGGTGCGGTGGAATCAGGGATGAATCCATCTTATCAGACAGAGAGATACCATAGAAAAGGGAGACAAGGGTGGAGATAGGAGAAGCAGAGAAGAAAGGGGACAGCAAGGGAAGTGAGTGTGTCCTTAAAAGGGAATGGGCCACCATAGATACTGCTGAAAGGTCCAGGAAGATGAGGACAGAGGAGTGGCCGTTGTCATTGGAGGAATTGGAGGGTTGCTGGAGACCTCTGTCTGGACAGAGCAGAGGGGATTGAAGCCAGAGTAGGAGGGGTCAGAAAAATGGGAGACCTCTCCCAGGCTGGGTCAGACTCCCAGTGACCTACTCAGGTTGCTTGGAGACAGGATGTAGAGGCCAAAAATGATGGCAAGAATCCATTGTTCTGTTCTTTCCTAAGACAGGGAAGGGAGCCAGGGAGCCTCCACAAGTAGAACTGCTCCTAACTAACAGGATCACCCACTTTGTGGGCAGGCCCACTCCTAATATGAGAGCAACGGAGGGCCCCCAGACTGTTCCATTTCTCTTCCCCCAACAGATCCATCTGCACTGTTGAGGACCTTGCATGTGTGTAGACAATTGGACAAGCCAGCCCACTTGCCCAAGCTCCCTCCACTAAAGCTACTAAGGGTAGCAGACACACTGGTTAGCAATGGGAGGAAGGCCTTAAAGAAGAGGCCTGCACAGGCCCTATCAGGATGTTTGGGCAAATAATTTTGGAGTTGCAGGTACTTAGATGGGAGGCATGGAGCATGTTACGTTGGCCTTGTGTCTCATCTGTCTGTAGAGAAGGGTGTGGCTGGAGGAAAGCCAGAGCAAGGTTTCTCAATGACACAGTCCAGGGCAGGGGCCCTTCCTTGCCAGCTCTGAGGACAGGAAATTACTGGAAAGGACAAAGGAGGGAACCAAGAGAACCGGAAGTGGGCCAGGTCTGGTGGCAAGCATCCTGGGGCTCATCTCAGGAAGTGGGTTTCAGGCTGTAAGGCACACGGACTCACCCCAGGAATAAAAAGTGTCTAGTTATATCACTGGTGAACAGGAGCCATGCTGGGCCAATGATGACAATCAATGTGATGTCAAACTGCTGCCCTGGACAAGAGTAGTCTTCTTGCCAAACATCTCAGTGGACGATACAAGTACCCACCTGCTTGCACACACAGGATATTTGCGAGTCATCCTTGACCCCTCTTTTCTCTCATTCCCATTATCTATCAGCAAGTCTTGTCAGTTCTACCCTTTTAGATCTATCTCCAATCAGTGCCACTCCTGAACTTTTTAAATTTCCTTTGCCCTCTCCCAGCTTTTGCACAATGGGGTTCTTTTGCAGGAAGTGCCCCCTTTTCCTTCTCTCCTGGCTTACTCCTACTCAGTTTGTTTGTTTTATTTTTTGTTTTTTTCACTTAAAAAATTGAAGTATAATTTATATACAGTAAAATTCACCCTTTATAGTGTACAGTCCTGTGAGGTTTGCCAAATCCATAGTTTTGTAACCACCACCAGAATCAAGATAGAGAACAGTTCCATCACCCCAAGAAATTTCTTCATGCTCCTTTGGAGCCAACACTACTTCTTGTCATCAGCTCCTGGCAACCACTGATCTCTTTTCTATTCAATATTTTGCATTTTCAAGAATATCCTATAAATAGAATCATTTAGTATGTGTATAGCCTGTTGAGACTGGCTTCTCTTACCTAACATAACACATTTGATAATTTATCTATGCTGTTGAATCAATAATCTGTTTCCTCTTTATTATTGAGAGTATTCTGTTGTATAGGTGTACCAAAATCTATTTATCCTTTTACCAGTGGATAGGACATTTGGGATTTTCCAGTTTTTGGAGAGCATGAATTAAAACTGTCTTAAACGGGGCTGGCCGCGTGGCTCAGTTGGTTAAGAGCTCAATCAAGAGTGCGAGCTCTGGGGCCGGCTGAGTGGCGCATTAGTTAAGAGGTGGCTTGGGACGCCAGAGGGCCCCCGTTCGGATCCCACATATGAGGGCCAGTGACACTGCTCTCTGCAGCTGAGATGCTGAACAATAGCTCAACCTGGAGCTGGGCTGCTGTGAGTCGCCAGTGAGGGCATAGGCTGCAGCCCCTGCTTCAGTGGGTTGCCATGGGCTACCGTGTGTAGCCAGCAGCCAGCATGAGCAGCCCTCAAGCCACCATGAGCGGCTGTCCAGAAGCAGGTGACTGATGTGCCTCACCCGGGAAGAGCCCAATGATGGTGCCAACTTGGGCCAGTGAAGCAACGTCCTCCACAACTACACTGAAGAACAAAAGGACAGCAACTTCTCTGTTCCCCTTGCCCCAATTCCCCAGCGCTGTTCCCATCCCCCAATTCCCCAATAAAAATCTTTAAAAAAATAAAAAATAAAAAAAGAGTGCAAGCTCTGAGCAACAGCGTTTTGAGTTCCAGCCCTAGCTGAGCTGCCGCTGAGCTGCCAACAGGCGGCAGGATGGCTCAGCTAAAAAAAATAAAAGTTTAAAAAAAAAAACCAAAAAACTGTCTTAAACATTTGAGTACAGGGTTTTGTGTGCCTGTAAGTTTTCATTTCATCTGTATGTGTAACTTATAAGAAACTGCAAAACTGTTTTCCAGAACTACTGAACTAGTTTGCATTCCCTTCGCAATATATGAGAACTTGCTCCACATCTTCACCAGCATTTGGTTGGTTAGTTGGTTTGTTTTTATAAATTTGTGATGTGTTGGTTTCACATTCTACTAAGTATGTAGTGCTTTCGAATTGTGGTTTTAATTTCCACTTCCTTGATGACTAATGGAATCTCCTCGGTCTTTTGAATCTCAGATTGGTCTTCACTCCTTCCAAAAAGCCACTGTTCATGCTCACTGTACAGACCGATTAAGTTCCTGTCCTTTGTGGTTCCATGACCACCAACATTTATCTCTACATTGGCCTGAACCCACTAAGCTGCAATTGTTTTCCTGTCCCCACCCCCCAACACACACACACACACACACACACACACACACACACACACACTGCTGTGAGCTCCCTGAGTGCAGAAGCAGCATCTTAGTTCCTTTGGCATCTCCAGCTCCCAGCACAGACCTGAAACAGAATCTTTATACAATAAAGATTAAATGAGCGAATTAATAATTGCTTAACAAATTAGGAAATGGACGGATGAAGGTAGGTGGTTAGGAAGCAGATTTTGCAATCAGGCTGTCCTGGCTGTGCAATTAACCCCTTCTCACTGGTGCCTCGCACTAAGCTCACCTGAATACAGGTGATGCGTATAATACGCTTATTTTGACGATGACGACAACAGTAGAAGAGGTAGGCAAAACGGAAAAGGCGGGGCCAGCAACGGAAGTGTGGCCAGGAGTTAGCGGCGTTTTAGTTGCCATGGAGACCGGACAAGACAGGGACCGCCAGTCAGCCCAGTCTGGGTCCTACGCGTTCGCTGGGGCAACGTGGACTCCAACCTCGCGCCTGGACCGGATTCGCGGCCCTGGCCAGTCCACCTGGCTGTCCCTCATCTACCCCGAGGCCTTCCACTATGGTTTCAGGACTCGGCCCCGCCGCCTCTCGCCCCTTGGATCCTCGCCGTTTCCTGAGCCGCACCTGCTGCGTCTGCGCCCCACCTCGCTTTGCACCCAGGACATCTCGCACTTGCTCACCAGCGTTTTCCGTAATGTGTACACGGCTGAAGTGATCGGCGAAGACGTGAGCGCGAGTTTGATCAAGGCCCGCGGCAGCGAGGATGCGCGCCACGAGGAGTTCGTGGACGAGCTACAGCAGGTAACACGGCTCGGCGGCCCCGAGCGCTTCCTACCGGTGCTCACCGGGGGCGCAGGAATGTAGTGTCTGCGGACAGTAAGGGCGACCGTGCTGGAGGGCCCCAAGACGCACCCCCAGCAAGTCAGGCTCCTGCAGGACTCAGCCGCTGGACAAGTGTCTGCACCTGTCGGGTGCCAGGCGCTGTTCCAGACACTGGGGCTGCAGCTGGGAAAGCGCCAAGTCCTTGCCTCAGCGTATCGACATTCTAGTGGGACACTATACACACACGTATACAAACACCCAGTTACTGCACACATAAGGCATATATCTGTAGCACCTATCTTTTTTTTTTTTTACACACATACATACATTATATACAGGCATACCTCGGAGATATTGCGGGCTTGGTTCCAGACCACCAAACTAAAGGGAGTATGCAATAAAGTGAGTGATAATCTTTTTGCTGGTGGAGGGTCTTGCCTTCAATTTGTTCAACAAGGAAGGAAGGAAGGGAGGGAGGAAGGACAGAAAGAAAGACACACACCTGTGAAGCGCAATAAAGTGAGATATGCCTGTATAGCATGTATAAATAAAATGACTTGGGGCAGATAGCTGGAGATAAAGCTAAAAGTCACCCCCCTACTTTGGGGTGCCTGATTTTGCATTAAAACCCACAATCTTAATCGAAGCATTCATGCCCAGATTTTAGGAGACATGCCCAGTCTCTGGAACACAGCTCTGCTTCCTCATCTGTATAAGGAGGAAAGCAGCTCACTTGAGTCCTTTCTGTTTAGTCTGACTGCTGACAACTCCCTTAGTGGAGGCTCAGCTGAGTGCTTTCAAGTAGCGGAAGTAAACTGAATGGCTGACAGCTGGAGGCTCTGTGCTCACTACCTTCCTGAAGCTCAGTACCAAGTCCTTCTTTGAATCCGGACCTGGGTAGCACAGCCCTTTGTCTACCACAGCGGTGTGCTAACTTGTATTTGGTATTTCAGAGTTTGAATGGCAGCTCTCTTGACTGTGTTACTTATGAAACCTTTAGGCCATTTTTCTCTGGGGGAAG
Organism: Hipposideros armiger; assembly: GCF_001890085.2. Classification (NCBI taxonomy): domain Eukaryota; kingdom Metazoa; phylum Chordata; class Mammalia; order Chiroptera; family Hipposideridae; genus Hipposideros; species Hipposideros armiger. The sequence continues at coordinate 44,917 of NW_017731459.1, read as the reverse complement.
GGGGCCTCAGTTTTCACATGGCAGGTTGGACCCAATGGTCTCCATAGTTCTGTGACTCTTCTGTGCTTCATGGGAAGCCCTGATACTAGAGTGACGTTGAGTAAAGCTATGTGGTCTCACCATATTTCTGTGCATTTGATCATCCACCTGCCAGATTCGGCAACTCTATAAGCAGCGGCTGGATGAGTTTGAAATGTTGGAGAGGCATCTCATTCAGGCCAGTGCACGGACCCTTGCGGAGAAAGAACGGGCCATGCACCAGGCCAAAGCACAGGTCCTGGAGCCCTTCATCAAGCTGTCTCCAGGTGTGTATAAAGAACTCCTGCATGCCCTTCACCCTGATTCCCCAGCTGCGAATATATTACTGTATTTGCTCCATTGCACATTGTCTAGTCTCTATGTGAACATCTGGAGAGCAAGTTAACAGACGTGATGTTTCATGACCACAAAACACTCCAGTGTGCGTGTCTCCAAAACAGAGACACTCTCGTACATAACCAGCATACAACCCTCCAAGCCAAGAAATCGGCATTGGTGCAACATTAACCTCCAGTTCACGGATCCCATTCACATTTCACCAGCTGGCCCACAGTGGCTCTCTAGGAAGTCATGTTGCATATAATTGTCATGTCTCTTTTAGACTTTTCACTTGGAACAATCCTTTGATCTTTTCCCGTCTTTCATGTTCTTGACAGTTTGATTTTAGCCAATTCTTTTTATTGTGGTAAAATGAACATACCATAAAAATTACCATCTTAACCATTCTTTTTTTTTTTTTAAGATTTTATTGGGGAATTGGGGGAGGGGAACAGCGTTGGGGAATTGGGGAAGGGAATTCCTGTCCTTTTGTTCTTCAGTCTAGTTGTGGAAGGTCGCTTCACTGGCCCATGTTGGTATTATCACTGCACTCTTCCCAGGTGAGGCAGATCGGTCGTCGGCCACTGGATGGCCGCTCACGGCATCTCTTGGCAGCTCACGATGGCTGCCAGCTGCTCTTGCCAGGTGCCAGCCACTCACAGTAGCTAACGGCAGCCCACTGCAGCTCCACTGCAGCTTACGCCGATGCCAGCGACTCATGGCAGCCCAACTCCAGGTCGAGCTGTTGTTCACCATCTTAGCTGTAGAGGACACAGCGTCACTGGCCCTCATGTGGGATCCAAACTGGGGCCCTGCTGCTCAGTGCTGGCGTCCCAAGCCAGTTCTTAACCAATGCGCCACTCAGCTGGCCCTTAACTATTCTTTTTTTTTTCCTTAACTATTCTTAAGTGTACAGTTCAGTGGCATTAAATACATTATAATGTATAGCCTTCACCACCATTCATCTCCATAATTCTTTTTATCTAGTAAAATTGAAAATATTGGGTTGTCAGAAAAGTCAATGATGTATTTTTTCTATGTTTCTCATTGCAAAAATGAGTCATGACTTTTCCGACAACCCAATACTTATTAAACAATAACTCCCCATTCCCCTCTACCACAGCTCCTGGCAACCACCATTCTACTTTCTGTCTCTAGGATTTTCACTACTATAAGTACCTCCTATAAGTGGAATCATACAGTATTTGTCTTTTTGCAACTGGCTTATTTCACTTAGCTTATTTAATGTCCTCGAGGTTCATCCATGTTGAAGCATATGTTATTATAGAAGTTCCTTTCTTTTTAAAGCTAAATAACATTCCATTGTATGTATATGCCACATTTTGCATATCCATTTGTCCATTGATGGACACTTGGGTTGCTTCCCTTCCATGTGTTAGCTATTGTGAGTAATGTTGCTATGAACATGGATGTTTGAATATCTCTGAAACCCTGCTTTCGATTCCTTTGGGTCTATACCCTGAAGTGGAATTGCTGGATCACATGGTAGTTCTATTTTTAATTTTTTGAGGAGCCACCATACTGTTTCCACAGTGGCTGTACCATTTTTACATTCCCACCAACAGTGCACAACAATTCCCATTTCTCCACATCCTTGCCAACACCTGTTATTTTGGGGGCTTTTGATATTAGCCATCCTGATGGGTGTAAGTTGGTATCTCACTGTAGTTTTGATTTGCGTTTCCCTGATGATTTGTGATGTTGAGAAGCTTTTCGTGTGCATACAGGCCATTTGTATATCTTCCTTAGAGAAATGTCTATTTAAGCCCATTTTTTTAATCCATTATTTTCTGGTTGAGTTATAGGAATTCTGTATTCTGGCTATCAATACCTTATCAGATATATGATTTACAATTTTCTCCCATTCTGTGGATTATGTTTGGAAGATTTTTGATTACTGATTACTGATTCAGTCTCTTTACTAGTTATAGGTCACTTCAGATTTTCTGTTTCTTCATGATTTAGTCTTGATAGATTTTCTGTTTCTATGAATTTGTTCATTTTATCTAGGTTATCCAATATGTGGATGAACAAATGTTCCTAGTATTCATTTGTAATCCTTTTTATTTCTCTGGAATCAGTAGTAATGTACCCACTTTCATTTCTGATTTTAGTCATTTGAGTTTTCTCTCATTTTTTTTCTTAGTTGATCTAGCTAAAGATTTGTTAATTTTATTTATCTTTTCCAAGAACCAACTTTTGGGTTTATTGATTTTTCTCTGTTGTCTTTCTCTTCTCTACTTTGTTTATCCTCTAATCTTCATTATTTCCTTCTTTCTGCTAGCTTTGGGTTTAGTTTATTCTTTTTCTAGTTCTTTAAGTTCTAAGGCTAGATTATTGGTTTGAGATATTTCTTGTTTTTTTTTTTAATGTGTCTATGGCTATAAATTTCCCTCTTGTTTTCTTAAATTATTGCAGGCTGTCTGTGCTGAGGGTCAGCTTGAGGTGTATAGTTAAGGTTTTCTGAGATCTTCTGTGAGCCTTTTCTTGGGCATGTGCTGTCATATTCTCATTTTCCCCATATATCCAGTTGTTTTTGAATGTCCCTAGTATTTAGTATCTAGCTCCCATAAGGGGAAAAAGAGAAAGGTGAATGGGTGGAATTAAGATGCTGGCCTTTTAAGAGCCCTGGAATCACTTCAACTGGAGGAGGAGGGGTTTGCAACAGTGAAGGGGAGGTACAACAATAATGGCTGCTGCCTCTTTGTCTACACCTCTGTGATCAGAAGCAATAAGAGCACAGGTCCCTGATTTTTGGAGGACAGAGTCCTTTTTGCTCACCCAGGTTCCCACAACCTATGTGTAGGTTGCCCCAGAAACACCTTCACAGATGCCCGCTGTGGAATTGGGGGTGAGAGATGGGTAAGCTACTGTGCTGGGAGCTGAAGTTAACCACGATTTACTGTCCATGTCTTTCCCTGGAAGTTACAAGCCTTCAATAGATTCCAGAGTTCCAAAATAGTTACATTAGACTGATTCTGCCAGTGCAGTTGTTGTCTAGATGGAGAGACAGATTTCTCGTGCTTTCTACTCGGCATCTTCCCAGAATCCTCTCTCGTCAGTTCTTGACAGGCCTTTCATTCTGTAGAATGGTTTTCATGTTTCCTCATGACCAGACTCAGACTCATTCTTGTCAGTAACACAACATAAATTATGCTGTGCTCGCCTCACTGTGGCACATCAGGAGGCACTGGTGACGTTAACCTTGATCACCTGGTCAGGCTGGTGTCTGCCCGGGGTTCTCCACATTAAATTCTCTACATTAAATTATAATTGATTAGTATTTTGCGGAAAGGCATTCTTAGATTTCACCAATATCTTTCTCCTCATCAAAGCTGCAGCACCACACCACCAGCATTCGCTGAAAACTTTTTTTTTTTCCAATCACACACCTCTGTGGAGATACGTTCATAAGTTTACTTGTTAAAGAAATTGAGTTACTTTTCCTATAAACTTGCCCATAGTCTGGTTTTGCTGATGTCAACACTGTGGTGTTGTTTAATCTGTTCTTATGATCTCAGTATTTCAGTAATTATTGTAGTTCTAGAGACTTTACGAAGTTTAGGTTCAAATTTTTTTGGGGGGGTGGGAAGGGGCAGGACCACTTCATAGATGGTGCTGTTTGGTTTCTTCTGGAGGTACATGGTATCTGATGCCTCTCTTTTCATGATGCTGGCAGCCTTTGACTAGATCTATTATTTCAGTGGGGTTTGTAAATTATGAAATGCAAGTGATACTGGAATACTTCTATAGAGAAAAACTTCTCAGCAACTACTTTGCTTACCCAAGGTATGGACAGGATTAATTCTTTCCCCTTATTTTCCAGTTTTTAAAATAATAAGTTGGCTCCCTAGCATCTTTCAAAGGTGACTGATGAGGTTTATTTAGTTTTAAGGTTTATCATGAACTCGTGGATTTCATAACTACAATTATACTTGTTATCCTTACTGATTTCTCATCTTCGGCAAATTTTGACACAACGTCAGTTTTCTTTGATAACTTCCTTACTTTCTGGAATGGTCCAGATGCTCCAGGCTCATCTTATCTATGTATTGCCCAAGACCTGGAATCAGCCATTTCCCTAAGAAGCCCTTGTTCCTTTTATTTTCCTCAAAGACTTTTATATAGCCTCCTCCTTCCCTGAAAATTGTCATTTTCCAGTGCAGTAGGCAGAAGGGACAGTGCTCTTAGGGTTGGGAGACGTGACATATCTGTGGCCTAGAGGGAGGGAGAAGTAGAAGATACAGTGGCTTAGAAAGGCATTACACTTATGGGGTCCTACTAGGGACCAGATACTTCATGAGATGCTTTGCATAGGTTATTCCACTGAATCCTTGCAATGATTCTGGGAAGTGGGTTTCTCTCCATTATATACATGCAGGAACTAAACTCAGAGAGAGGGTCAAGTAACTTCCCTAAATTTCCACAGCTCAGAAGGGCTGGGACCCAGATTTTAACTTGAGTGTATCCGCTGTCAGGGCCCGTGAGGAAGGATCATTGACCAGGCACAGTGTCACAGGAGGTTAGATGACTTCCGCTAGGGTGTGGCTCTGAGCATGAGGCCCTAGCCTTTGTCAGGCCTGCTGTCTCTGAGGCAGTGCCATTAGATAGTAAACACTCAGCACAGATTCCGCATCTCCTATTTCCCTTTCCACCACAGCAGTCATGTAGCTGCCAGAATCCCTCCCTTAACCGTGGATTTAAGCAGAGATTTTTGGTAGCAGATTCTCTGGAGGTTTTATTAATTGCCTGATATCCTCTGAGCCCTGGGAGTCAGATACTGTCACTGTCTCTGGTAGGATTCTTTTGGCTAAAGATCAGGAGAGATTGAATAATTGGTTAGGGGTTTTTTGTTTTGTTTTGTTTTTTTAATGAAAGTGAAATAAAACATTGAGAACTGGGAAACAAACACCAGTCAGGAGATTTTTTTTTTCAATGACCTTCATTTTATTTTTTACTCATGATAATATTAAGTTATAATCAGACATTATCTGTCCTGGTTTCTCAGACTTCTGCTGGTAACATTTCTTTTATTTCAAAAACAGCAGAAGTAGAGAGACCTTAATCCAGTTCCCTGGACACTCTTCTGGTCCCTTCTTCTCAATGTGGGGCAAGGTGACCCCAGAACCTCTTTCATAACTTAGATGGTTGAAGGTGAAGACATCTCTCTGAAACTTCTTGAGGCACAGAGGCAGCTTTTTTCTGTTTGCTAATACAAATGTCACGAGGTAGAAAATATACGTAAATGTCTCCCAGACAGAGGCAGGAAGACCCGAATTCTGCAGCACATCCTGTGCTTTTCATCCTCTCCTCTTGCTGATAAATTTTCCACATTATCTTCTGGGGACTGGAAGAGCCAACTCCTTGCAAGGCCATGCTCAGGTGCACAGGGTCAGTGCAGGAAGGCCCCCTTCCCAGGTGGAGGAGGATGGCCGAAAGGCCAGTGCAGGGTTTTTCAAGGCTCACCTGGTACATAGCTCAGGCCTGATATGGAGAGAGACTTCCCAAATATCTGATAAACAAACTGTCTCCTGCTTCTGCAGGCATACCACCTAAGCACCCACGCCCTGGGGGAGGACTGCGGAGAGAATGGCATGGGAAGAGAGAGGGTACATCTCCTTCCCACATGACCTTTGCCTTTTGTATGGAAGTTTTATCTTTAATATTTCAAATAGGCCATCACCAAAGTCCTTGGGAACTGGGCTAGATTGTCTCAACTTGGCATTGCTGCCACTCCCTGCTGAGGGCTCTCAATTGCAAAGGAGAGGCCAAGGAGTACATTTCCCAGAATGCACCTTTCTCTGATGATTCCAGGATAGGTCACACTGATGAGAGGCCCTTGGAAGGGGAGGTCAGTATCCTCAAGAAGCCGTAGCGGGCAGATGACTGAGCAACTGTGAATTTCACAGCAGCTTCCAGATAAATTCCTGAGAAACCCCTACCCTAGTGCTGCTGGCTGAAGTTGTTAATGATGGCTTCCCTGACTTTCTCCCACTCCATAATCCCCTGTATTCAAACCCTTTAATGTATGATATACGTAATTTCTGTTTTTGTTTTTTTGTTTTTAGCTGAGCCATCCTGCCACCTGTTGGCAACTCGGTGGCAGCTCAGCTCGGACTGGGACTCGAACCAGTGACCCTGTTGCTCAGAGCTCACACTCTTGAGCGATAATTTCTGTTTTCTTGATCAAACCCTGACTATTACAGTAACTAGGTCAAATCTCAAAATTCTGAAATTAACATATATAATGGGAGAAACATGTATTCTTCACTTGTCTCGCCTATACCTTTGGTTATAGGACCTTCCAAAGGGAGAAGCCACTTTGAGTCACCATGCTGCTTAATGGAGCAAGCAACAGAGTTTGAAAACTTCTGAATCTTCCATTCATCATATTTAATTTTTATCAAAGTATTAATATACATGGTTTAAGAAAATCGAATAGTTTAGACAATTGTCTAATGAAATATAAAAAGCCTCCACCTATACATGTCATTATAAATTTGTCCAAACCCATAGAATGTACAACACCAAGAGTGAACCATAATGTGAACGCTGGATGTGAACTATGTATTTTGGGTGATAATGATGTGTCACTGTAAGATCATCTGCTCCATGTGGATTCATACTGGGGTTCAAGATGAAGAGGCAGGAACTCTTCTCAGGGGCAGGGGAGCTCTCATGATGATGGGAAAGGAAAAAGAGGAAAAACTCTGTTGCACAAGCACATTTCAACCTCCTGCCAACATCTCATTGGCCAAAGCACATCACAGGGCCAAAGTCAAGGATAAAGATGTGAGCTCTGTCTCTAGTAGCAAGAACTGCAAAGTCATGTGGCAAAGGGTGTGGATACAGAAACAGGTGGAGAATTGTGGCCATTTGTTCAATCTCCCATAATTGTCTTCATTCTGTTTGGTGATCGACCTCTCTGGGAGTAACACTATTTTAGTTCAAATAATGTCACAACACAGCCTTGCCCAATGGTTGGCCTCTTTTATTGGCTGGTAAACATTTGCTGATTAGTTTCTTCTTTCTTTTTTTTTTTTAAAGATTTTATTGGGGAACTGGGGGAGGGGAACAGTGTTGGGGACTCGGGGAAGGGGAACAGACAAGTTGCTGTCCTTTTGTTCTTCAGTCTGGTTGTGGAGGACGTCACTTCACTGGCCCATGTTGGTGTTATCATTGCGCCCTTCCTGGGTGAGGCAGTCGCTCACC
>NW_017731459.1:29770-32834 GCF_001890085.2 Hipposideros armiger | reverse complement strand
GGGATTTTTTTGAGTACTTCCTTACATTCTAGTTTGCAAGGTGTTCCAGGTTCATCTTGTATTCTCCTTGTCCCATTTGTGGAATCAGTTTCTAAGAAGCCTTGATTCCTTTTAGTAGAGAATGGTACTTAGAAACCAGGATCTAAGCATTAAATCTGCTATTTGCTTTTAGGATATCATCGCTTCTAGGTCCTTTCATCAGACAGAGCTGGGGAGAAATAGCAATTTCATAGGTCCAACCATAAATATGTAGGTATACATATACAGAGGATGCCAAAAAAATGTATACACATTTTAAGAAAGGAAAAAACTGTATTAAAATTGTAACACTCGATATATACTGATAACAAAAGATGAATACAAGTGACGTTTGACTTCTGCAATTACAAGAGGTACTCAAAGTGGTGGTTACCATCAGCGTCCAGACACTTCTGATTATGGCGAATGACTGCTTGAGCAACGTTGACCAAAGTGTCCACTTATATACGTTTTTTTGATACCCCTGGTATATGAAAAGAACATTGGTGTAGAAATACTCAGTACAAAACAGCAAACCAAATCAAGCAAGAAGAAATACACACACATGCACACATCAGGAGAAGCTTGCGTGTAACCCAAGAGTGCAAGGAATGGCTTCACAACGGGCCTTAAGTTGACTGCCCTGAGCCTATCATTCGTTTCCTCCACGGCTTCCAATGCTACTAAGGAAAGCCAACCCACTCCACCATCCTTATCATTATCGCCGCCCTAGACCTTGCGCGGCTACCATGTATTTTAATGCCTGACCTCCCCTGCGCCTCATTTCAGTTGGCCATGGATGAGAGCCTTAGTGTAACTGAGGCCACTGCATACTGGGGGTCATCACACCCCACCTCCCTCCAGCTAGAGTTCTCGTCACCGCCAGACGGGTGAGAAAGTCAACTCCAGAATCAAACCCTACAAGTCTGCAGTTTTAGGACCCTTCTGATACCAGCTGTCATAGCCCGGGTTCCCCATAAAGCGGAGCCTGAGGTGGTGAGGCTGCGTGCTCTCCTTTACAATTCCAGGGAGGAGTGAGGAAAGGGGATGGAAGAGGGGAGAGCCGCCATGAGAATGTGTTATCGAGCTGATTGTCATGAAGCGCAATGAGCTGTTTTGTCTTGTGGGACGTCCCCTAGAAGCCAGAATAAACTGGCTCCTGCCTTTCATTGCTCAGAGGTTTGTCTTGTGTGGCTGGGAGCAAGGCTCTCCTGAGGCGTGCCTCAGCCGACATGAGTACAGCTGCCCCCATGAACACCACCTCCATCTGTAATGACAGCAGTGGCTGCAACTGGCTCTGTGTCCGAGAGAACAGCAGCCTGACTGCGGGAACAGCATATGCCGTTGGTCAGCCTGTTGTGTGCACATGTGCAGACCTAAAGAGACAAAACTGAGTTTAGTATCCTTGCTGAATAACCCCCAGCTCTCTCCATACTCCAAACAAAATGCCTTCCAGCAAGGACCTCAAGGTAAAAGAACAAACATTTAAGAAGAAAATATAGGAGATACAGAAAGATTTCTTGAAACTGAAGCACAAGCCATAAAAGTTGATACATTTTATATTAAAATTTTAGAAACTGTCATCAAAAGATAAGTCATAAACTTGGAGGTGTTTATAACATAACTGATAGAGAATTAGTACCCAGAATATTTGAAGAACTCCTACAAATTAATAATAAGAAGACCAAGTGCACAATGGCAAAATGCGAGCAAGATATGAACCAACAACTCAAGCAGGAGGAAACCCAAAAGGCAAATAAAGATACAAAAAGATTCTCATCATCACTAGTAACAGGGAATGAAAATTAAAACCACGATATGGGGCTCTCCACTTGGGTCTGGTTCACTGATGGGTTGGTTCAATATGTTGTGCAGGCCCAANTATTAAAAGCAAATACAAACTGATTTCCTCGAGTGAGCTTTTAAAAAGCATGTTTACATATGGGATATGTGTATATGCATGTGTGTGTGTGACAGTGGTCTACTTATGTTCTTTGACCGTGTTCCACAACAAACAAATATTTTAACACTCAAGTCCTAAGTCTCAAGTACATAGAATAAGTTTTAGGAGTCATATATATGCTGAAGAGCAATTACATCTGGTAGAATATATGTGAAAGTTTAGACAAAATATCAAACTAACTGTGGCTTTGGTGGCTTTATTTAGTCATCTTAGAAACATCCACCTCCTCACATTGGTATGGTAACTCATTTTGTTTCCTTGGTGCCATAGGCACCTTGGTCCCTGGGTATTCAAAACTGACATTCAGTTTTGAGAAGCGTTCCATCCCAAAGAAAGAGCTGACCAATAAGTTTGAAGCTTCATGCAAGAAGACACTCACTAAGCCTGAGGATGAGTTAGACTACACGATGGACAGCGTGACATGGGACTCATCTTCAAAGGCCAAACTCAGGACCAAAGAGACTGTCAAGGTTAGTGTTGAAGCCTGTGCACAGCGGTGTGTAGGTGGGCAGTGGGGATGGGAAGATGATGAGGGGGAAAGAGTTCCAGGTGACACAAGATGTTGTGATAAATCCACAGCACAGTAGAAAGGAGAGTTTGCATTGGCCATCTGTGGGTCATGCAGTTGGCTAAGTTGTCAACACACATAGCCCCTCTGCCTGGCATTAACTCTGTCCTTTTTTGTGTTTCAAAGAAAGCAAGTCTACCAAAGAATAAAAACTGGATGAACCATTTAGGTGTGCCACAGAGAGAACTGGAGCGACTTCGGCTTGCCAGAATGGAAAGTCGGAACCACTTCCTGAAAAACCCTCGGTTTTTCCCTCCTAACACTCCATATGGAGGCAAGTCTCTTGTCTTTCCTCCCAGGAAGCCAGCACTGATAGGAGAATTCCCAAGTGGAGATCTGGAACAGAGGTGTGTCTTTCCCTGACTCGTGTTCTCAGAAAATCTGACCCTTTAGAGCAGCGGTTCTCAACCTGTGGGTCGTGACCCCTTTGGGGGTCGAACGACCCTTTCACAGGGGTCGCTGGGTACTCGTATGTGGGCGTATCTGCATGTGGGCCTGGAGACGGATAGAGGAGC